>NC_133658.1:79233272-79599210 GCF_037893015.1 Macrotis lagotis | reverse complement strand
AACTAAAGACAAAAGTATGATTGCAATCTGGTTCTAGGGAAAGTCTTTTTGATCTTGACATATGATGAAGTTATTTGAACTTCAGGACCTTCTTAAAGTGTGAATTATTTATTCTGAATCTAAAACCCACATTTACATTGCAAAACCTCTGACTTTTTAGCTTTAAGTCTTGCTGAAGTCTCAATGGGACATATTTTATGACTAAAACATTGCTGTCCATATTGCCTGAAATCAAATAAAAGAAGACCAGGATCTTATAGACTGCATAGGTAATGGTCTGATGTCCTCTCATTAGAGTATGGAGACCTTTGAGCACTGTAATGGAAGTAAGGTACAAGTATCCTCAGAGAAAAGTTGACCAGGAGCAGGTATAAAGTTATGTAACGATATAAATATCAACTAGTAATTTCCAAAATAGGATTCCATCTCCTCTTCTACCCCATCTTTGATATCTCTGGCATCTAACTTCCCTGGCTTCTCTCAAGTCTCAGGAAAAATCTCACCTTTAATTCAGAAACCCTTTCTCATCTCTCTTAATTTTATTGCCTTCTCTCTGTTTATTGTTTCTAAATTAACCTGTTTATGGCTTGATTTTACAGAATAGTTTGAATGCTTTATCTCTCATTGGATTTGAGCTCCTTGAGAGCAGTTTTGCAATACTTTGTGGAGTATCTGATGTAGTAGGGATTTAATAAAATAATAATCTCTCAGTCAGGTTTATTGACTGACTGACATCATTTGAGTGCATAGTATCATTTTGAGCACCTGATGTCAATCCTTCATTCTTTCTTATTTTTCCCATACCCTCTCTATAATCCCATAATTTACTGAGACATTGTATTTATTTGTATAATATTACTAGAAAACCTTGTCATTTCCCTACTCATTTCCCTACATCACCCTAGTTCATTAAGTCTATTTTAACAGTCTCCTAATAGGTCTTCCTTCCTCAAGTCTCTCATGTCTCCAATCCATTTTCCCAAACAACTGCCAAAGAGATATTCCTAAGGCACAGCTTTGACCAAGACCACATCTAGAAAATTCTAGTTGTTCTCTACTCCCTTTAGGACAGAACCCTGGGACCAAAAACTATAAAAATATGTATATATTTTATATGAAAAATATATATTTATATATTATATGTATACATACACATCACAGATGTACAAACACACACACATATACATTATATACAACACATCCAATATATTTGATAAGCTTCTCCAATTTGTTTTTTTGTAATTCTATGTATTATATGTATTTATCAAAATTATTCTTTAAAGGGGTCCACAAGCTTAATGAGAATGCCAAAGGGTTCCATTAAACACAAAAAAAGTATATAAATCTTGTTCAAGTACAAATTTCATTGCTTGGTCATTTAAGTAGCAATGTAATGTGGCTTCTGGCATATTTATCCATACTGGACAGCCTATGCATTAGTCCTCTTCATCCTTTTCATTGCAACCAAACAAGCTAGCTTTCTGTTCTCCATACATGTCATTTCCTATTTCATTTCTATGCCTTTGTATTAGTTATCCTCCATAATTCCTCACCCCCCATCATTTCCTTTAATAAGTATCAGGATCCTATATAATAGTAATGATAATAATAATTTGCCTGTAGGGTGAAGAACAGGTGATTTGTAAAATATTACATTTTAATCCTAGAATGACTTTCTTTAAAGCTCAGCTCAGATTCTCTCTTTTTTCTTGACACCTTTCCTGAATCTACCAGTTTCTATTGCTTCTTGAAATTAGTTTGCATTTACTTTGCATATATTAATTTGTATTTAATTATGCATATATCTTGTTTTCTTTAACAGAATATAACTTTCTGGAGTGTAGGGACCATTTTAATTCTTATCCTTGTTGTCCTGGTTCCTTGGAAAGAACCTGATATAAACACTTTTATTGATACTAAATATTTGTGGAATTGAATTTTATTCTGTTATTCTAAGGCATTTGCAAAATCAATTTTATGAATTAATCTCTGGAGAGCTGCCTTTATGTCATGATTTCTCAGGCTATAGATAAAGGGGTTAAGCATGGGGCTAGCCACAGTAAAGATAACTGTAGCTACTGTGTCCACACTTGAGTAGGAGGATGAGGGGTGCAGATAGATCCCTATTATGGCCCCATAGAAGAGGGAAACCACTGTGAGGTGAGAGGCACATGTAGACAGGGCTTTCTGTATTCCTTGTGTAGATGGGATCTTCATCACATTGGAGAATATAAAAACATAAGAGATGATAATACATATGAATGGGGTAATAAACACTGCCCCACCCACAGTGTAAGCCAACAAATCACTGATATAGGTATCTGAACAGGAGAGCTTTCGAACTGCATATGGATCACAAAAGAAGTGGGAAATGGTATTGTTAGCACAGAAGGAAAATTGAACCGTTAGTAGGGTGTGTAGGAGTGCATGAAGATTAGTGATTACCCAGGATATAGCCACCAGAAGGATGCAAAGCTCAGGACGCATTACAGTGGTGTAATGTAGTGGTCGACAAATGGCCATGTAGCGGTCATAAGACATTACCATAAGAAGAAACCCATCCATGTTCACAAAAGTAATGAAGGAATACATCTGTATCATGCACTCCACATAGGAGATAGACTTACTTTTTATTATGTGGTTTACCAACGTCTTGGGGATCGTAACTGATGAAACACAAATGTCAGCAAAAGAGAGACTGGCCAGGAAGAAATACATGGGTGAGTGGAGTCGGGCATCCAAACCAATGGCCAGCATGATGAGCAGGTTTCCAATCACAGTGACAAGATATACACACAGGAATAACCAGAAGAGAATTTGTTGCTGTTGTGGCTGGTTGAATAGCCCAAGGAGAAGGAATTCAGAGACAATTGTTTGGTTATTTCTGTCCATATCTATCAGAGAAAAAATATAGTTCAATCATCAAAGGATAATAAAGTTTTAATAGTTACTGATATTCATTATTTAGGAATGAATTTTCTTGTATGTCCCCAAATCCACGGGTTCTTTTTTTTGTTATTATTCTAACTACAATGTTAGTTAGTGTAACCTTTTAGAATAATGAGTTGATACTCATATCAGTGAATTGAGGATGTGGTCATGCATTCAGAACTAACTTAAAGGCAATATATAAATACTGGGAATTGTTCTGCATGGAGAAATAAACAATGAGCTCACTTATCAATTGGTGTTATGAACAGTCTTTACAATGTTCATAAAAGACAAAAATCAAGGATATTTCTGTGATAAGTTGAACAATCAAATGCGTGCGCCCTCCCATTCCTGTTTCTAAGCTCTACTTCCATACTAGGTATTACTTTTTCTGAAATTCATTCAAGCTTTTATTGGTAGTGAGAGGAAGTCTTGTAGTCAGGAAGCTCTGGATTTATTTAAGTCTAATTACACACTCTAGATGTGTGACCATAGGTACTTAACCTTTTAGTATTTCTCACTTAACTGTAAGACTATACATGTTCTCTGTAAATATATTTCATTTCGTCTCTTTCAGTGCTTAGAAATGGTTTTTCTTTTGTCCTAATGTTGAATATTTTATGCCAAATATTGACCAAAATACAAATTTCACAAAGAATCAATATAGCTGAATTTTATATTAGTTTCTTCCCAACTACACCATAATGGAGTTAAAAACAATTAAATGACAAATAATGATTGCAAAAACATGTATTTTTCAACATAACATGCTCCTTCACTGAGTTATTTTAAATTATATTTTATTTCTTTCAATTATCAAGTTTTTTTCTTTTTTCCACTCTACTTAAACCATTGAAAAGGAAAAGAGAAAGAAAACTCATAACAAATATACAGTCAAGTGAAAAAATTCCCACATGGTCATGTCCAAAAAAAAATTTTACAAACTGTATCTATTATCATTTTGTCAGGAGATCAGCAGCATGCTGATTCACAAGTCCTCTGGAATCATGAGGATGAATATTAGCTCTGGAAGTGAAAAACTAAGTAAAAACTGCATTGTAGAGAAATTTTCCACTTTGGGAATTTCCAAATCACAGGCACAGGTTTAATGAATAGATGATAGAGAGAGAGATAGGCAGACATAACTACATGTAGTTGGATAAAATTTATTGTTTTTATTTAGTTCAGTGCAGTGGATCAAATCTACAAGATGTGTCTTTAGTTGAGATTTAGTTCTTAATCTCTGATTTTATATTATAGCTATTTAATTTAAAAGTATTACTCTATTAAAGTTACCAAAATATGCCAACTTGAGAGATTATTTTATGGAGTTTTAAAAAATTAATATGATAAAATTTGATGCTTCTTACTTCTTTAAAATTAAGCAATAAATGTGTTAGAAGAATGTTGAGGCATACAGGGAAAATCCCTGTATTTGGAATCTGAAGACTTGGATTTTGACTTGAATTATTAACCATTGTTACTTATTAACTGTTTGATCTTGAGCAAATGTCTTAGTCTCCCTAAATATTCTTTTGTAACAAATGTATTTAATAATAATTTATTGTCCAGTTCAGTGCTAATTTGAACAAATCACCTTAAAATGGTATTTAAATATGAACTTTAGTTTTATCATCCAGAACTTATGACATAGCTGAAAAATGCTAGATTTTGAGCTTGATAATCTAGGTTAAAATTTTACTTTACTATTTGAAATTTATGTGATGTCAAACAAATCACTCATCTATCACCCACAAGGGCCTCAATACCTCATTTTGAAAATGAAGGTTTAGTACTAGATGACCTCTATGCTTCCATTTATCTCTACATCTATTATCTAGGATCTTAATCTTAGGCTTTCAACTTTTGTTTCAATTAAATTCCCTTAGATACCCTAACTCACCCAAATCTCCTTATGAGGCTGCTACATTGCTCCAAGTCTTCAAGATGGTTTGTGCCCAGTCTTTATGGTGACTCTGCATAAAAATGAATTGTCATAGTTTCTGGCATTAGAAGAGCTCTTCTTACAACTGTTTTCTGTCCCATCCTGTTAGTCTTCTCAATTCTCAGAATGGCTTCTCTCTTTCTCAATGCAGTAAATTAAAGGAAAAGAGAAAGCTATATACCATATTTCTCTATGATGAATAAATTTCCCTAATGTTTTCCTATGTGAATAAACTGAATTTCCCATGCTATTCTAGAAACTTTTAGGACTACAAAATCACTGAATATTAGAGCCATTAGGGATCTTAGAGTTCAAGAGTTCTTTGGGTAGAGTTAACAACTCATGCTAAAGTAATCCAGGAAAGGGAAAGTTTATTGTAGATTGGAACTGATCTGTGAGAAGGGGGACTTTGACTAGATGTGTGATGTAGTGTGAGTAGTATTTAGTTACCAAAAGAGGGAAAGGATAGTTTGGACAGAGGGAAATGAACTACACGAAAATTTTTAAGATGTGAAAACACAAGGTGGTGGGGAAAGGGCAATAAGAACAGTCTAGCTGGAATGTAGAATGCATATTAGAGGAAGAATTAGGAATTTAGCAAGAAAGGTATTGTGGGATACGTAGATTAGATTCTCAATTGTCAGACACTAAAGTCTAGAGTTTCTTTAAAACAGAAATGGGAAATTTATGTGATCTTTCACAAGCTCTAGGAAGATACTCCTGTTTTAAGGTAATGAATTTATATCTAGAAACCCCAAATTTAATATCAAATCCAATTCTATATGTGACCATTCTACATATTAGCCCAAGTTTGTCAAGCTCATTTCTCTTGGACTTCAGGTTCTTTAAAATGAAAGTTTAATACTAGATGATGTCTAAAGCTCCTCTCAGTCTCAGGTCTAGGATTCTCTCTCAAGGATCTTAGTCTTACTTAGTTCTTCTAAAGAGCTAGTAACCCAAACTTGATTATTCAATACTCTGTTGCAAATTGTGTCCTATCCATGATGGGGTAAGAGACAGACTAGTATTTCCTGAGGTATAATTTCTCACTGATTTTGACCTAAATGGGAAAAGGAAGCTATATGTGTGTTTCTGTGAATAGATATATTTATTATCTATTTTTTGTCTGATCATGATATGTATGTGTGCATGCATACAATTAAATGTGTGTATGAAGGAAATATCCAGCTTCCATTTCCCTAGGTCTTACCTGGATGATTTGCAAAGTTTGTAGGTAGTGTCACTTTAGGTCTTTGGGTCTGTTACTTCTACTTCTTTTCTCCAGGTAATGGAAAAATCAAATATTGCCAGATGCTGAGGGACCAGAGAAACTCTCCCTGAAGGAGAGGAGAAGAAACCAAGGACTATTACTTCTTCTACATGATAGGGTAGACCTTGTTTTTCTCTCCCAATGTGAGTGTATTTTGTGCTGGTGGTGGGAATATTTAGTGATTTCATAAGCCCCTGAGATTTTATACCCACAGTACTTCATTAAAGAAAAATGTGGATTAATGTCCCTACTCTATTCATTTTTACTAATATTTTAATATTAATACATGGATGTGACTAGAATTATTGGACTGAATTGAGTACTTGATATAACTTTGGCAAGTCACTGTCCCTCTTCAAGCTTCTTTTTTGTTTCAGAAAAGAATGGATTAGTTTAAATGATCTGTGGCATCCCTTACTAATTTAGAATTCTATTTTCAATTCATTATATGATTATATGAATCTTCAGTTTGGAAGGAATCTTACAGGTCATCTAATCTGCCTCTCCCTTATCCTTATCTTATAAATAAATTTTGTCCACAAGGGTCCTGACAAAACAAAAAACAAAAAACAAAGTAACAAAAAAATGGGGCAGCTAGGTAGACAGACAGTGGATAGAGTATTGGCCCTGTAGTCAGGAGGATCTGAAATTAAATTTGACTTAAAATACTTAATAATTGCTTAGAGGTATGACCCTGGGCAAGTCACCCCCTTCACCTGTAAAAAACAACCAAAAAATCCCAAAGAAGCAATATTCCTAACAATTGGTCATTTTTTTGATGTAGTCAATGAAAAGGTCCTCACTAATTAACAAAACAATATATTCCATCTTCAAATTGCTCAAATCTGAGGAAACTTCTTCCTACATAGAAAAAAAGTTCAATTTTTTCATATTTTAATTTTAGTCATGCAGAAAATGTTTAAACTCTGCTTTATATAATACGTTTTTAGATAGTTGAAGTTATTTCTTGGTCCATAAAGTCTTATATCTAGAAACTAAAAAAGCTGTTCTTCTTCAACTAATCCAAACAGGGCATGGTTAGGAGTCTTCTTACTATCCTCATTACTCAATAAACTTAGAGCATGATCTCCAGAATTAATACTCTATTTCAGATGTGAGGTATAGTTTGGCATATGAACAAAATAAGCATCTGAAACTCAATATCTTTCCTATTATAATCTCACTTCTCTGAACTTCCTTGTGAGGGCACCACCATCCTTCTAGTCACCCAGTGCTTCAAACTCTATATCATCCTTAAGTATTCATTCTCCTTCATCTGATCATGTTGCCTAAAATGAAGAGGAGAAGACAAAAATATAAGACAACAGAATCAGAATTCAAAAGATTGTGGTGTTGTTCTCCTTGGGGCATGCTAGTAATTAGGAAAAAAATATTTAGGCTAGGGTGACTGTTGAGTGAGCTAAGAGAAAGGAACACTTGAGATAAGAGGGGAGTATACATAATCCATTTCAAACTTTTTGCCTCCAAAGTAGCTATATGCTTCCAGTGTACAAGAGATAGCTAGTGCCACAGTGAATAGAGCACTGATCTTGGAATCAGGAAAATGGGAGTGTGAATCTAGGATCATCAATATGACCCTTAATAGCTGTGTGATCTTGGGTAAGTTACTTAATTCTGTTTGTTTTGCATCTATGGCCATCTCCAGTCGTTCTGATTCATATCTGGCTACTCAACTGCTCACTTAAATCCAGTTCTTGAGCTTACCATACTATTACCTCCTTGATGTCATGGTTTTCTTTAAGAACAAAGGACCAATATCATCATCATCATCATCATCATCATCATCATCAACATCAAGAAGAGGCTGAATTGAGCAGGAGAACTAGGACCAATCAAGGAATCTCAAATAGAAGTTTAATGTTGTTGATGTCTAGGGAGTCAGAAATCAGAAACAACATGAAATTTATTATCCAATCTCAAGTTATTTCCTAGGAGATTGAGATTCTATTCTAAAGATGGTAGCATCCTGTGCCAACATGGCACTGGTGTCCCATGTGTTGATCTCTGCTTTTCCTAGCTAACTCAGCCATCCCTAAGAAATTTAAAAAAATCATACCCTTTTCACCCCAAAGAGTGCCTACTTAAGCTTTTTATTATGTCTTTGTTAAGTGGCATTGGATCAAGGACTCTACCAAATCTGAATTACATTGTACATTAGCTCTCATGTATTCTTTTTAGATCTTTACTGCATTGATTAAACCTGGGTTCTAGGGTTAACTCAAATGCTCCTATGGGTAAATGATGTCTGTTTTCTTTTGCGTGATTTATTTTTACTATTTTAGACATGAATGCTTTCCTCCATCAGAAGGATTAGGAGAATTTAATTTTACATCAAGGTGAAGCTATTATAACAAATTGAGTTGGGTGGATATGCAGTGAGGAAGTGAATTCTCTTCATCGTAATACTAGATTTATTAATTAAGTGATGTTAAACTCAATGGCTTCCCCATTGGGTCTTGGGCCTGAACACATATTTCCTGACTAGACATACTAGGTAAAGTTAGGTTGAAATTACAACTTCCAAAAGTATTGTTAGATATGTGATCTAAAACCAACTCACATGGTCTATGAAGAGACTATCAGCAATAATCTAGAGTCCTGATGATGAAGCATAACAGAAAGGATGAAAAAAACAAGGGTTTAAGACCATGTGAGAATAATTTTCCTTTTTTGTGCTGATGACTTAGTGCCTGAAAAATCTTGAGTCTGATGATGCGTACCATTTTCCACTTTGTTTTCATGAATTCAAATATGTTCAGTGATAGAGACTAATATGACTTTGAAACTCAAGTTAAATGAACTCTACATCCTGTGTCCTTTGAAAAGGCTATGGTGTTTTAACATGATGTTGAATGGTACTGTAAGAGCAGAGAACTGAGAGATAAATTTTTACAACTCACAAAACAGAGGGACCATTTCAGGTTCTTTGTAGAATTGGAAGTTCCCTCTGTATAGTTTAAATTTTATTTTGCAGTATGCTCCATGAACTATATGTTCAACTTACAATATGCTCCATGAATTATATGTCCTATTTATTTTTATTTATTTTATTATAAATCCAAATGAACAAATTTGTTCTGGTGCAAGTACTCTAACAAGGCTCCATTAAGTTGTGTGATAGAGAGTTCTGAGAAACGTGGCTTAGCTGTACCAGATATAAAACTTATTATAAAGTGTCAGTCATCAAAAATGTATGTTATTGGGTAAGAAATAGAGATGTGCATTGATAGATTACAGTAGTTACAAAAGAAACAATAGTAAATGATTATAGAAATCTACTCTTTAATAAACCCAGTAACTCTAGCTTCTTGGATAAGACATCATTCTTTCAAAACATTGCCAGGCAAACTGGAAAATAGTATAACAAAAATGAAGTAAAAACTATCATCTCACTCCCTATACCAAAATAATATCAATATATTTATATATATGTCATATAGAAGAGCAAGAAATAGTTTAACTATTGGATCTATGGAGAGGGGTGGAGTTTATGATCAAACAAGATAGAAAATATCATGAATTTGAAAATGGATAATTTTGACTACATTAAATTAAAAAGCTTTTGCACAAATAAAAGCTATGCATTCAAGTTTACAAGGAATACAGAAACATGGGAAACAATATTCATGACCATTGTTTTTGATAAAGGACTCATTTCTGAAAAAGTTAGAGAAATGAGTCAAATTTATAAGATTACAAATAATTCTCCAGTAGATGAGTGGTCAAAAAATGAGAACAGGCACTTTCCAGATGAAGAAATCAAAGATATTTGTAGTTATATGAAAAAATCTTCAAAATGATTAATGGTTAGAGAAATGCAACCTAAAACAACTCCAAGATACCATTTCATACCTGTCAGATTAACCAAAATGATAAAGATCAACATTGGAGAGGATATGGGAAAATTGGAACACTCATGAATTGTTGGTGGAATTGTGAACTGATCTTCCCATTCTAGAGAGCAAGTGCTGGAAAGAATTATGTCCAAACATCAATAAAAGTTTGATCTAGCAATAACACTACTAGGTCTACATTACAAATCAATCATAAAAAGGGGAAAACATCCACATTTACAAAGATGTTTATAGTTTCTCTTTTTGTATTTGTAAAATTTTGGAAATTGAGGCTATGTACATCAATTGGTAGGTGGTTGAACAAATTATGGTTATATGAATGATGATGGAGTACTATAGTTCTGTAAGAAATCATAAATGACTGGATTTCATAAAAGAATGGAAAGGTTTGCATGAGTTGATGTTGCATAAAGTGAGTACAATCACCCGAACAATCTACACATTAACAAAAGCATTGTTATCTACATCCATAAAAATTCTCAAGCTTTCCCCCTTAATTTTAATTCCTCTTTCACAACAGGACTAGTATTGAAATGTGTTAAACGTGTTTGTACATATGCAACTTATAACAAATTCTTTGCTTCCATGAGAAAGGGGAGGGAAGGGAACATAGAAAGCTTTGGAACTCAAAACTTTGCAAAAGAATGAATGTTGAAAACTATCTTTTCATGTAATTGAAAAAATAAAGTGAATCCATTAAAAGAGAGAAAATCTCCCTGCCCTCAAGAATCTTATATTCTATCAGTGGAAATAACAAAAAATTCTTTCCAAATGTATAAAAGAGAAAGTAAAAGTAATTGGGGAGGGGCAATAGATGTTAGGTACTTGTTTCATCTAGGAGGTGGCATTCGAACTGATCTTTGTTGAGAATAAGTGAATCTACAAAGTAACAGTGAGTACATTCCTTCCCTGAGGGTGGGGGATATAGCTGATACAGAGACACAGAGAAGGTACAGCAAGTTCCACAGTAAACAAGAAGTGCAGTGTGATTAAATTCCAAAATTAAAAGTATGGAAGTGAAGTGTAATAAGTCTGGAGAGACTGAAGTCAGATTGTTAAGGGTTTTTATAGTCAAATAGATATTCGTATGTTTACCTAGGGACAATAAAGAGAGTTTTTATGAGCAGGGGAGCACCATAGTTCCTTTGCTTTTTGGAAAATACCTTTGGTAGCAATGTGGCACATAGATTGGAGAAAGTGGAGACTTGAGGCAGGAAGAACATTTAGGAGTCTCTTACAAAAGTCCAGCGGGGGAAATAGAAGGCCTGCTAGATGCCTCTGTTCAGTTCTTCTCAACCACTTTCCATAGAATTACTATTTCTATCCTGGTCAATGAAGAGATCAAGACTGGGATTCTTGGAACAAGGCTGTACAATTGAATAACCTACTAGAGGGTCATATCTAACTACTTTTCACTTTCACTGTAATATAAGCTCTGTATGGTAGGGACTTATGAAATTTTGTTTTTGTATGCCCTAAGAAAGCACTTACTGGCAGCTAGGATAGAGCCACAGCCCTGGAGTCAGGAGGACCTGAGTACAATTCTGGTCTTAGACACTTAATAATTACCTAGCTGTGCGACCTTGGGCAAGCCACTTAACCCCATTGTCCTGAAAAATAAGAGAGAGGGATAGAGAGAGAGAGAAAGAGAGAGAGCGCCCCACTTAGGCACTTAGCAGCTGCTTAATAAATGTTTGGCATATATTAAATGCAAATAATTAAGAAAATAAATGTAGTAATTCACGAGGCATAATTACTCTTGAATTAACACAGAATAATATCTGCTTCTTGGACCAGGGCCACCTTCCTCCAAGTAGTGACTAAGGAATTTCTGTATTTCAATGTTTCAAATACTTTCTATAGTTTGATTAATTTAGTCATGCATATGATATAGTTGCTGTTGGTACTTTCTAGTCTCTATAGTCCTATAGTGGAGGAATAGCAGCATGATAGTCAACAGTTATAATAGGTCATCTGTTTTGGAAATGTAGAGAATAGTGTCATGGCCTTCCAGAGGTAAGTCTGAATGTGCTTGCAATTAAATTGCTAAAAGTGGGAAATGATAAATTGTAGACTGGGAAGTGGGGGCAGGTTAGGGTGTGTTTATTGATTTCAAAGACCAGGGCAAATGCATGTTTTGTAGTGAATTTGAGATGATGTTAGATTGAGGTGAGTAAGACAACCACTATCAATCAAAGAGAATTTCTCACAGTTTATGAAGTCAAAATATAGGGAGTAGCAAGGAGTCAACCCTACTTGAACTTCTAGTCACTTCTGAGAAGCTTAAGTCTGAATTCCAAAGCTTTGGCTTCTCTCTCTTCCTCCGGGTTTTAAAGCTTGGAGAAGGTGGATGGTAGAACCACTGTCTCTTGCTCACTCATATTCCCCTGTGGAGTCACATATTTGTGTGGTGGGAAGGCTATAGAAATTAATCCTCTTGGATAAAATGAAACTGAATAGAGACAAAAGTAAAGTCTTACCCTTAAGTTCAAAACATCAAAGATGAAAAGGGAGGAAGAACATAGATATGAAGTAGAATTGAAGGTTCCAGTTGATAACAGGCTCAATATAAATTTGATAATGTAATCTTAATGCTGTATTGAGATGAGCTTGTCTCTGGTCAGAACTTTCAAGTATTCTGTTTACATCAAATTGCCACTTAGAAAAGACATTCGCAATTGTATAAAATTGGTATTGTATAAAGTTAAGCATGAATCTTTCTTGCTTATCATCACTAATATGGTATTCAAGCTCTAATTTGACCAAATGGCCTCCATTTTATTTGGGTATCATGAAGGTGAACTAAGACTTTGTGGTGTCACTATTAATCAGAATAGTTCTTTGTTCGATGACTGGTAAAGAAGTTTGAGGACTTCATCTATGATATTTGAATGCTTGCAACTCATGATCTTTGTAGGTCTCACATGATACTTGTTAGAAGGAGGCTACCTGGGAGAAAGAAAATAAAATGAGGTGACCTAAGAGGATTGAAGCTAGGGAAGAGAAAGGTAAGGTGACAGATTTTTTCCCTTCAAGTCATAAAGGCCAAAAATAATGAGAAACACAATTATCAGTCATGAAGTAATGAAACTACAGAAGGCATATGACCTGATGACATATCTTAATAATTATATTAGTGGATTTTTATGGGGTGCTTAATGGGCTTTACGTACAGTAAAGAATTTGGTTCTCACAAAACACTGTGAGGTAGATTGTTATCTCTATTTTCCAAAGGAGGAAACCAAGGAAGATGGAAGTTAAGTGATTTCGCAGGGTCATATATCTAGCAAGTATCTGAGTTTAGATTTGAACTTATTTTCCTAGGTCCAGCACACTGCCCTCTGCATCAGAGTTCTACCTACTGTTAAATGCATGTGATCTTAACTTGAAAAAACTCTATTTCTTGTGGAGATCTATGCTTTTTTAAAAACTGATATTAAATAAAAATTTCAATTTCTGCTTTTGAGAAGATTTTGTTTCTAGCTATTCTGGGTCACATTACTATAGAAGGACTGCTGGACTTAGTTCTTAGTAACAATCACTCAGGAGAAGCCAAACATTTTCCCCTCTGAGTTAACTTAATAGGATTGCAAAAAATGTGCCCCTAGGTGATTATTTTTCAATCAACCAGAGGAACCTGTGAGTAGAGGTAGCAGAACTTCCATGGGGCCTCATTAATCTTGTAGTGGTTGAAATTATGCTGTGCTCTTGTTCTCTGATGATGGCATAGTAATCACTAAGTCCCATCCTAATTCTTATTAATCTTTCCACATCAATTGTGTAATCTTCTTAATTGCTTTTTTTTAAGATTGCTCTTACCCAAAGTGGGGATCCCAAAAAGAAATACATAATTATAAATATAAATAAGGTCCATTGAGGCTTCTAAAAATCCCTTTTATTATTTCATAGTTTTCTGGTCTTTTTGATTCCTATGGCTATCCCTCTGCTCCAAAATCTCATGCCCTCTCAGATACACACTTGCAATAGTTTTTCTACTCCTTGTCTCTTCTCCCCTGATCTATTCCTCCAGTATGTACACGAGCTTGTCATTGCCTAGATTTAGTCCATTTGCACAGAATAGTAGTTATATATTAATCTGATCTAACCCCACTCTACTTTTCCAATTTATCTCCTTTTAAGATTTAACTTTTAGTGAATTCTGACTATATGCTAACCTCTATGATAGGTGCTAGAACAAATGAAGATATGAATAGCCCATAATTCCATCCTGGGGAACTTCCAGCCTAGTAGACAGATACAAAAGTAGACAATGATAAATTAGAAAACAATTAAAATAGTATTTTGAGATTCAGAAGAGTGAAGAATGATTTCTTGATTTGAGGAATCAGATTTCCTGGAGAAGGAATTTGAGCTGAACTTTGCAAGAGATGTTGGATTCTTTCATGAGGAATATGGTGTTAGCTTGGGGAAGGGTCTTTAATGCATGAACCTTTGACATATTTACAATCCTAGAACTACTTGCCAAGTTAATATCTAATTTCATTAGAAGCAACCTCTGAAACAAAAGTTTGTGGTGGGAAGGATGCAATAAAAATATAAGCAGCTAAGGATCTGTGTGGGGTAGGATAAGCAATTTCACTAGTGGAAACAGTAGAAAACTGAGGCTTATGTAATTTTCTGAGTGGGAAAGATGGTATGGTGATCATTGTCTAATGCTTAGCTCTTAAAGCTTCAATTTCATGTCTACATGACTGACTAGTTATGTGATATGTAACAAGAAATTTCTCCTCCCATGGAGCTGAGTTTCTCTACCTTTCATATAAATAACAAAACATATTCTATGTCAGTCCTATGAGGTTCTTGAGATGGTCTAAGGAGATAACAGATTAAATCTGGGGCCTCTCACCTGTTTTTGTGATGTTTACTTCTTTAACAGTCTGGAGAAGTCTACTCATTGACATCTTCTCAGAATATTTTTAAAGATATGAAGTAATATATGGGATTACAAAAAGAATTCAAAGTTTCAGGAAAATAAATATTTATTTTTTTTCCATTCAAATTTACTGACCTCTTTGGCATGTACCTACAAATTCCTTGGGGATATGTGGACATGGGTTAAGAACCTCTAGATTGGAGACTAAATTCTGGATTGTCTCCAGTGCAATATAAATATCAAGTACTGTGATACTTCTGAGGTACTTTGGGGCTAATAACAGGCTCCAAATGATATGACTGGGGAATATCCCTATTTAGGGTTAAGCATTCAGGAGAAGGAACTCCTATCCCAGGAGGAAGAAGGGACAAAATTGGAGAAAGTGCTGCCACTCACTAAAAAACCAACAATCCATTAATAGCTCCTTATAGGGATATCTTGGGGCCTGAGGAAGTCCCTATATTCTATCTATTTAGCCTATTTTGGTGCTTCTTATTTGTCCAAAAAACAAAAGTATTCTCAAATGGAATGAGTGAATCTCAGGATTAAAACTGTTGAGAAATGGATCATGAAATTTCAAATGTCCTTGTTTTTTTTCTGTTTTGTTTAATATTTATTTATTCTCATTTTGTACAATTTTTCATACATTAATAAAATATTCTTGTTTAAGAGTAAACAAAATACCCACCCCCAAAAAATATATAGACTCACTTGAGTGATAAAGTAAAGGGGAGAGAAAAAATTAAAATTTAAATTGAAAAAAATAATAGTAATAATTATAGGTATAGCCAGGTGGTGTAGTGGACGGAGCACCAGCCCTGGAGCCAGGAGCACCCAAACCCATATCCAGCCCTGTATACCCAACAATAACCCAGCTGTGTGACATGCAAGCCACCCCAAAACCACTGCCCTGTAAAAATCAAAAAAGGAAAAAAAAGACCTAAAATAAAATAAAATAGCAATAATAGTAGGGGCGGCTGGGTGTTGGACAGAGCACTGGCCCTTAAGCCATGAGCACTCGGGTCTGAATCCAGGCTCAGACACCCAAAGATCACCCTGCTATTCGGCCCCAGGCAGGCCACCCAGCCCCATTTGCCCTGCAGCTCCCCTCCCAAATAATAATATAAAAAATGTGCTTCAGATTGTGTTCCAATACCACCAACTCTGTTGAGGGTGGATCACATTCTTTATGATAAGTCCATCACAAACATTGCTTCCATATTTTTCCACCATTGCCATTGCTGATTGCAACTCCCTCCTTTCGTATTTCTCCACTACCATGTACTATATTTTCTCTCTCCTTTCACTGACTCTGCTGTAGTGTAGCTGAGTGGCGCAGCAGACAGATCCCTTGCCCTGGTGCCAAGAGGCCGGAGCCCCCATAGCACCCCTTAGGCTCAGCTTCCACCTGGCCCTATGGTCCTGGACGGGCCATACAATCCCAGCCCCTTGCAAGAAGTAAAAAAGAAAATGCATTATATCTGACCACTCTCCCCCCATGGTCCATCCTCTCCTCCTTCATTCACATCCCCACCCCTTCCCCCTGTTCCCCCCCTCTCTCCTTCTTACTCCAGAAGTCTATACCCCATTGAGTATATGTGCTGTTTCCTTTCCTAGCCACCTCTGATAAGAGTGAAGATTCCCTCATTCCCCCTTGACTTCCCCCCTTCCATATCATTGCAATAGCTCATTGTATTAAAGAAAAATCTTATTATGTGAAATATCTTGGCCTATTCCCCCTCTCCTTTTTCTTTCTCCCATTACATTTCCTTTTTTTCTATTGACTCCATTTTTACACAATATTTTATCTTCAAATTCAGCTTTCTCCTGTGCTTCATCTGTAAAAGGTCCTTCTATTTGCTCTGTTAATTGAGAAGGTTCATATGAGTATTATCAATGTCATTTTTCTATACAGGAATATATGCAGTTCATCATTAAGTCCTTCATATTTTCCCCTTCTCCTCCAATCTCTATGCTTCCCTGAGTCCTGTATTTGAACATCAAACCTTCTGTTCATCTCTGGCCATTCCAACAGGAACATTTAAAATTCCCTTGGTTCATTGAAAGTCCATCTTTTTCCCTGGACGAGGACATTCAGTTTTGCTGGGTAGTTGATTCTTGTTTGCATTCTAAACTCTTTTGCCTTCTGGCATATTATATCCCAAGACCTATGAGCTTTTAATGTAGTTGCTGCTAAGTTCTGTGAGATCCTGATTGCAGCTCCACAGTATTTGAATTGTTTCCTTCTGGGTGCTTGTAATATTTTCTCTTTGACTTGGGAGTTCTGGAACTTGGCTATAATATTCCTAGGGATTGTTTTTTTTTTCTTTTTTCTTTTGGATCCCTTTCCAGAGGAGATTGGTGGATTCTCTCAATTTCTATTTTGCACTCTGCTTCTAGGATATCTGGGCAATTTTCTGGTGGTAATTCTCTGAAAATGATGTAAATAGGCTCTTTTCCTGATTGTGACTTTCAGGTATTCCAATAATTTTTAAATTATCTTTCCTGAATCTGTTTTCTATATCAGTTGTTTTCTCAATGAGATGTTTCACATTTTCTTCTATTTTTTTTTTATTCTTATGGTTTTGAAGTATTGTGTCTAGATTTCTCGTAAAATCAGCACCTTCCCTCAGTTCCATTCTACATCTGAAGGATTTGTTTTCCTCAGAGAGCTTTCTTATCTCTTTTTCCATCTGGCCAATTCTGCTTTTTACAGCATTCTTCTCCTCAACAACTTTTTGAACTGTTGTATCCATTTGACCTAAGCTGGTTTTTAGCATGCTATTTTCTTCAGCATTTTTTTTTGGATTTCCTTGACTAAGCTGCTGACTTCATTTTCATGTTTTTTCCTTCATCTCTTTCATTTCTTTTCCCAGTTTTTCTTCTAACTCTCTCATTTGATTTTCAAAGTCTTTTTTGAGCTCTGTCATAGCTTGAGCCCAATTTCTGTTTTTTTCTTGGAGTTTTCAGATGCAGGAGTTGTGCTTCCTCATCTTCAGACTGAGTGTTTTCATCCTTCCTGGGCTCAGAGGAAAAATATTTCTCAATGGTGTTCCTATTGTTTTCTTGCTCATTTTCCCAGCTTTAGCCTTTTTTGGGGGGTACTTCCTGAGATTTTGTGATACTCACACAAGGGTCTCAGTGTGTGAGGCTCTGTCATTCTTCCTGGTCTGTGAATGACCATATGTTCCACCCTCTGCCACAGGGCTGAGGTGGGGGGGGGGGGGGGGTCCTGCTGTTCTATGGGAGGCCTTAGGCTGTGATCAGGATCTGAATGTGGTCAAAACCCCAGAGTCCTGTTCCAGCGGCAGAGCTGGGTAGTCTCTCTCTTCACTCCCCTCCCTAGTTTCAATGGGCTTATGCCCTGGGGGCTCCTGCTTACTGGCTCAGCCTGCTTCTCTTTCCTGGATCTGGACTTCTTTGGCCACCCTACTCACTGTGTACCCTGAGGGCTGGGCTTCATGTGCTCCCTCTGGCAGAGTTCCCCTGCTGTTCCCCAAATTTGTGCCCAGTGCTCCCTGGGGCGTAGGTCAGGAAACTCCCCTTCTGCTGTGAGCCACGTCTCCCAGCACCCTGGGATTGCCTCCAGGAGGCTGAAGTTCTTTTGCTCTGGTGGGCCACACATCTGATGGGCCTCCCCTCCAATCCCAGGGAGCAGAGCCTTTTGGCTTTCTTCTAGGTTACCTTTAGTAGGAGAACTGCCTGACTGGGTCCCGCTGTGGGTTCTGTCTCTCAAAAATTTAGTTAGAGTCCTTAGTTTATAAGTTTTATGAGAGAGTACCTAAGACATGATCCTCTCTTGTCGCCATCTTGGCTCCCGCCTGTCCTTGTTTTTTGTACAAATATGGATTCAATCTGATTTATGTTTGCTCCATGTATCCTCCCCTCTGCAAAGGTCCAGTTACTAGGATGTTATCCAATAGATATGAAAAACGGTTGGGTATGGGATAAACTTCCTCTTTTTTTTTCTGTCCCACAGTCTTGTAATAGACTGAGTCATAGCTTCAAGACCAAGGAAGGTAGCAATGTAGACATTTCTGCCACAACACATGCAGAAATGAGAGCTAAGGATCGATCAACCTTTAGCTGTGGGAGTGGGGATGTACTGATGCAACATATGCTAGTAATGTTCACCCCTCAATCTTCCATTCATCTGTCCACACATGAAAGTATAGATTAAGGAGGGTGTGGTTGTTGGATAATTAAACAGTATTCACATAGGTTTGTTACTGAAATGAAAACTGTACTTGTCTTTTTGAATGGATTTCTACCTTCAATATCTTGGGGAGGGGAAAAGGTTGGATCCTGAAGTCAAATCTTATATAAAGCAAAGATTCTAATTCCAGTGTCCTAAATTATATCTTTTGTTTGCATTCACTATATTCATAGAATCTTAGGATTAGAAGGAATTCCATTCTTTGTGCTACTTAAGCATGATGATCTAGTTTCTGTCTGAATATTTCTAGTTGTAAGGAGTTTCCCTCAGCAAAGGGGCAAATTTGGGATTGTTAGACAATCTCTCTTAATATTTAGCTAAAAAAGATTTCCTTCCAACTCTTATTTCCTTTGAAGTCTCTTGATATCTTGAGTCATATAGAATTAAGTTGCTTCCTCTTTTACAAGATAGTCCTTAATTTACAGAAATTGGACAATCCAAATTTCGCAAAGAAAAACATAAGTGAATTCTTTTATTCTTCTTCATAGAATATACTTCAAGGTGTTTTGTGTTTTGATTTCCTCATTTGGAAACATCATTCACCTTGGCAATGATTTTTTTTTTGCTTAAAATGCTTCATAAAGATCTGAACATATAATACTTGGAGGGATTTTATCAAGGTAAAGGACAGCAGGCCTCTAACCTCCTTCATTCATTATTCTTATTAGCTCATCATGAGGGTACAATATTGATTAACACAGAGCTAACTGTCCACTGAAGCCTTTAAATCTTTTTCACATGATACTATTAATGTCATGATTCACTAATCTTAACATTTACAATTGATTTTTAGAAACAAACAGTTGGTCCTCATATTTGTTCTCATGTATTTGCTTACATTAAGGTCATTATCTTCATCTTCTCTACTCACCAACCTTCAATTCTTCCCCTTGGTCCTCCAATTCTTATATACAGCAATAATCTTAAAAAATAAATAATCTATACTTTCATTGTGAAAAAGTATATAAAAGAATTATGAGTGAGGTGTGTTGCAATTCTCTGCCTTATCTCATGCTGTCTCTTTTCTGGGCATCATGCTTATCCTTTATCCCCTAAATCCCCTTTATGTGTTGTATTCCCATATTAGAATGAAAAAATCCTTGGAATTAGGGACAGTCTTTCTTGCTTATTTTCCCATAATCAGCACTAGCCCTTACTGATATAGAATATATAATTTATACATTTTCTATCAATCTAAGTAATTTAATTCAACTTTTTCTTTTGCATATACAGATCCTTTTGGATCCTGAGTCTCTTACCCTAATATATTAGATATCTTTCCTTATTCTATGTCAACTGCCTATTTTATAACTACCTTTTTCTTCCAAATCATTGAAAATCATGTTGAACATGCAAAGACAATAATGTCCTTAAAGACCTATCTGTTGGTTGAAATTTATCTCCCTTTAGTCTGTTTCATTGACATCTGATCTACTTTTATTTAAAAATGGATTGTAGATTGTGATGCAACAAGCTGGTAGCCTGGGTCCTTTAATGAGTTCCATTTCTTCCTGATTGTGAATGAATGTTAATTATGTGGATTTTTCAGAGGACTCCAAGGCTGTCAAACAGGCTTTTGTTCTGAGACTACAGTGTGATGGTGTTCAGTGAACAGTGAACAGTTTATTGATAATAATTACTGAGAACAGAACCCTGGAAATCTTGTTCTTCAGAGTGTTAGAGGTAAAACTTTCCAGGATTATAGAATCACAAATCAAAAAATCACAATCACAGTTGGAAGGGACTTTACTGACCAGACTGTGTTTGAACAAGTGTCTCCTCTGCAGGTAATTGAGGCTGCCCTGCTGACTCTCAACATTCTATCTCTCCAGGTAAGAATTCAGAATTCCTTTGGTTCCTTTAGCATTGAGAACAGTCATAGTCATTTTTTCTCCTAAGCCTCTCTCTATCATAAAATACTGAAGGCAGCATATTCTCAGAGAATATTCACAGGATCTTTTGTGCAGTAAATTATTGTTATTGTATGACAACATATCAAAAATCCCGTTGCTCACTTAAAATATCTGCATCAGTAATTCCTCAATTCTGGGATATCCAAACCAGCCTCTTCCGACTCTTGCTTGCCACACAACCTAAAAACTTCTTATTTCAAGCCCTACCAGCACAAGAACTGGTTTCCCAAATAGTCTTATCAATCACAACTTCTCCCCATCTAATATATTATCATTCTCATACTTCTCTTTCCTGATCCTTTTTGGTCAATTGCTCCCTTGGACCCAAAGCTCTCTGAATGGAGCATAGTGTCATGCAATATTCTTAGCAACAGGGACCTCAAAGTTCAGAAGGATCTTAGAGGTCATTTACCCAAATCTAATTCTCATCTAAATTAGTGACCCATTTATTAGTCATATACTCAGTGATAAACAATACAACTATGATCATCTGAGCAGACTGAGTAAAATTTTTTAAAATATATTTCATCTACTGGCCCATTCACTCACTTTTTGGATAATCTGAGGGAACTCATGTTTTTCGTCTGACGAAGAGGAAAGGTAAAGTTTCAGAATACCAGAAAGGAGTAGATAGTCATGCACAGGGTCAGTAGGCATAGATATAATTGCCAACCATCCCTGAATTTAGTAGCGTGGCAACTTATCCTTTCATTTTTAGTATTAGATTTTTGCTCATAAAAACTAGGATTTTTGTATATAGAGTTAATATATAGAGCAAAAGTCATGTAGTTTTGCTTGAGTAGTCCTTTGAAATGGAAGAAGTCTTTATGGAAGAATGCTTTATTTTGCCTGTTGGTTTGAGTTAGGACAATGACCAAGGTTCAGGGACATGCAAAAATTTTATACTCAAGAAGTAGGAAATCATGAGCTTTATTATTATGTGGTGCATCAAGAAGTTAAAAATGAAAGCACTATCATGTATACATTTTAGAACATCACAGAAAGAGATTCAGTCACACGGTGCCAGAGTAATTCATTTTACAGAAAAGTGTATATAGTATAATGGTAAGGTCTCAATGGTCATTTACCCACAGAATCCCATGTGAGTGAAAAAGTCTTTCATTATCTCAAATGTAGGCTTAGAGGAGTCAGACAATGGCACTAAATATGGGAAGGGAATTTTTAAATATACTTAGAGGAATTACTTGATTGGAATCAGTAATCATAGGAGGCTCTGAGTTGCTAATTAGGAGATTTTAGGAGTGGATTTTAATACATATATCTAATCAATGACTGAGATTGTTTACATAATGGATAAATGATTAGAATGATTCAATATCACTTATACCTACATTATACCATTACAAAGCTATTTCAAAGCATGTGTGCCAAGGACAGAGGGTGGAGGGATATCTAGAAATGTAGTGGTTGCATGAGAAAGTTAACTTGTGATTATGCTGGATTTTGACATTTCTAGGGGCCTGTCTGTGAAAATGAGTGGAAGTGCTCTATTTCCTAACTATTCGTGGGAAGGAGGGAGAGGAGAAAATTATGGAAGATTTCAACAAAGAGGATTTAAGCTTTTCCATAAGTTATGGTTCACAGTTCAACTAGATGAGAGAATGGAAATGCAACAAGCAAGAGCAAATACATGGAGATAAGTTAGTGCCGAATATGGAAGAGCCATGCTCAAAAGGCATGACTATTTAATGACTTTTTAGGTATAGTTCTAAGTATTTCCAGAATGACTGGACTGGTTTCACTCCCTTTTTTAATCCATCAAGCTACTCCTTTGAATTCCTTGGAGAGTATTGGTAGGACTTTTCCTATATATTACAGAACTTCTGTGTAACAATATACATAGGATTTGGCAGCTAAGGGATCAGATCCTCCTCTCTGTTTTTCCCTTTTCATAACTAGGATGCCTATGGGTTATATCATGATAACAATGCCTGTGATCTGAGGCCAGTGATTGGAGCACTTGCAGGAAGTAATACCCCTAAAACTAAGGAGAGATATTTAAAAATGAAAAATCAAGTAGCATATTTGGATGACACTATTTCTGGAGAAAAAAAGGAAGATTATTTGTTGAGAAGAGATATCTAACAAGTAAAACTATTAGCAAAGATACTTAATAGTAATATGAAATTCTCTTTCTGTATCTCCCCAATTAAGATTAATTTATGATTCCTGGGTGACAGCAGTTTTTTCAGATCAGAGAACCAGTGTCAGAAATTACTGCCATACCTTCCTGTTTTATAGAGCTCAGGATATTTTCACTAGTTGGTTTGATTTCACCTCATCAACTGAAGCATAGTGATCAGAGGTGATCCCTTGACCTTTGTTTACCCACCTAGTTATACTTAGTTTTCTGAAGGCTTAGTTTATCTTATTCTGTGTCATATTCATTGTAGGTGCCCGTGGGCTCATCATGGTACCTATTGTATCAGGTCTGTTCAGTTTTACCTAAAGAGCATATCTAGCATCATTTATCCCTTCTCTCCATTTACATTGGACAGCTAGCTTGCACAGTGAATAGAGCACCAGGTCTGGAGTCATGGAAGAATCCTATTTCTCAATTAAATTCTCTTCTCAGATACTTCCTAGCTGTGTGACACCGGGTAAGTTACTTAACTTTATTTGTCTTAGGTTCTTCAAAATTAAAATGAACTTGAGAAAGATATTGCAAACCACTTCATTATCTTTGTCAAGAAAAACCCTAAAAGGTTGTCATGGAGAGTCAGAGATGAATAAGCAACAGCTAAACAAAATTCCATTTACATGACCTCCATCCTAGCACAGGACCTTATTGACTCTTGCCTTTCCTATTTATTCCTATATATTCCTATTCCTCTTTATTAGTCTCGTTACCTCCAGTCCATTCCCTCTCTAAATTATCCAAAATGTCAGGCAGCCAAGATTCATTAAACTTGCTCATCTTTTGATTATTTTTGCCAAGTACTTCGATAACTGGGCAAAAAACCCTGCCATCGATGTTTTGACTATTTCAATTCTGAAATTTGCACCCTAAGGTTCCATTGTCTTGACCAGTGACTGTTCTACCTGGACCTGATTTAAAAAAAAAAAAACAAAACTCAAGACTGGTTTCACTTAATTTTTATTCACAAGTCTTCTCATTGATTGATGTTCTCTAATACTACCCTCCCCTTGTGCATTTGTAGAATCATAATCAAATTTCTTCTGTCATTCCAGAAAGAGTGTGTTGTCAAACTATGACTCTTATGCCCCCTTTCTCCACCCATCCAGAAAGTAACTTCTACTGGACCAAAATGCCACTTGTTGACTACTGCTCCTCTAGGTCTCTTGTTTCTCCATTAGAATGTATGCTCCATGAGGAAATGAACTGTTTCTGTTTCTGTATTTTTATCCTCGTTTGCTATAATGCTTGATAAAAAGCAAGTGCTTGATATTGCACTTATTCCCACTCCATAGAACACCTTTTTTTGTCCCAAAGCACAAGTCTGATTATGTACCTTCCTTGCTCCATTGCCTTCAGTGATTTCCTATGTCTTCTAAGAAAAAATATGACTTCACTTGTTTAGAATTTAAAATTCTTTTCAATTTGTCTCCAGTCTATCATTCAAAATTGAACTCAAATTTCATTCTCTCAATTGTCACAATATTCTAATTTTCTAATTATTCTATCTCCTACTTCTGTAGTTTAATACAAGTTATTCTTAATTATCTCTTGGAATCTTTGGAACAATTCAGAAACCACTTCTTGTGTGGTTTTCCTGATTTCTCTCCCTATTCCCAGTTGTTAGTGCTATTCTTTATTTGAAGTTTTCTATTTTATATTCTTTTAATTTATTTATTTGTGATCATATTATATTCTTATCCATAAAATAAAAATTCCCTGGAGGAAGGGATTTTGTTTTTTTTATTCCTAA
The DNA here is from genome assembly GCF_037893015.1 of Macrotis lagotis. Lineage (NCBI taxonomy): Eukaryota > Metazoa > Chordata > Mammalia > Peramelemorphia > Peramelidae > Macrotis > Macrotis lagotis. The sequence continues at coordinate 79,574,255 of NC_133658.1, read as the reverse complement.
CCAATGTATCTTACACATATTATCAGCTTAAAAAAATGCTTGTTGAATTGAAAAGGGCTCTTCTGAAGAGAGGATCTAAAAAAGTCACATCTTTACATAAAAGAGCTAATCTGGAAATTTTCATGGAAGGAAAGGACAAGGAAAAAAAAGAAAAAACTTATAGGGACTTCAAAAAAGCCTAGGTATTTTGTAATGAGCTTTTAGAGGTAAGTAGGTGATATAGTGACTATAGGCAGAAAGTCTCAGTTCAAATTCACTCTCAGAATCTTCCTAGTTCTATGATGCTGTGCAAGAGACTTCATCTTTGTCTCCCTCATATTAGTCACTTTTAAAATGGGAATAAGAGTAGCATGCACCTTGCAGAGCTGTTGTAAGGATCAAGTGAGATAATTTTTTTCTAAAGTCCTTGACATTGTGATAGAGTAGTTGCTTGAATGAATGTATTTTCTTCCTTCTCTACTAAGAATGTAGTAGAAAGAAGGGAAAGGAGGTAGAGCATATTGGGAAGAACGAATTAAAAATACTTGAAAAGTGCTCATAGAGATATTAATGGAGAAAAATTTAAGATAATAAAAATTTTACACATGAAATTCTCAGAGAAGTTTGGTGCCAGTTACAGAAATGGGGAAGTCAGTAGGGGAAGCAGGTTGCGAGGAAAAGGATTTGGTTTGGACATGGTGAGCATGAACTCCAGTGGAGCATTTAAGAAAATGTCTCAAAGGCAGTATGTGGGAGAAACCAAATATTCAAAGGAAAGATCAAGATGAGAGTTTCTGATATTTGAAGACATAAAGATATTTTAAAATGTTAAGAATGAAAAAATGAAGAAGTGGCAAACAAGTCTCTTAATTGTTGATTTTTGCGATAGCAGTTTATTAGAGTGAATAGAATCCATGTAGCAAAAGGTTGAAAAAGGGAGAATAGGAAGTAGAAGCAGTTGATGTACACTATTTTTTTAAATATATTTGAGTTGGAGGAAAAAATGAGATGACAGATGAAAACATTGTAACTGGCAAAGGTACTTTTTTTAGGAATTGGGAAGATCTTAGAATTATTGTAAATACATGGAATAGGAAATATTGACAATTGAAGGAATGTCTTTGAAGAAGGTATGATGATATGACAATATATGCTTATATATTGCACTTTTGGAAATTTCTAAGGAAATAAAAATCCTGGAGTTGAGTAATAGTCAGAAGAGATATCATCCACCTATTTGAGATCTTATCTCATGACTCCCTGGCTCCAATTTGTGATTGATAAACTAGACATCTCCATTCTCCAGGACTGGGGGTGTAGAACAGTTTAAAAATGTTTAAGAGTATAAGTGAGTCAACATGGAGAACCAGCACTCAGAACCTAGGGAATAGTGATTACAATAGCATGTGTACTTTTAACTCATAGAAGTAATGTGGAGGTAATACTAACCACTGGGCAAAATGAGGATGATATCAATAACAAAGACAAATGATGGGGAAGGGACAGCTAGGTGGTGCAGTGGGTAGAACACTAGCCCTGGAGGATATGAGTTCAAATCCAGCCTCAGAAATCTAACTAGCTGCATGATCTTGGGCTAGTCACTTTACCCCATTGTCTCACACAACCCCCCTCCAAGCAAAGAAACAAAAATAAAAAACATAAAGGGGAAAAAGGAAAAGGAGAGAAAAGAAACATTGTAAGGGACTACTGGAAGTGGTAGAAATAGTCTTATAATTATAGTTTTTGCCCAAACTACTTTTTGTGGTTGGGGACTTGGGCTGTAGAAAGATAATTACTAAATTTTCCAACTGCACAGAGCACAGAGAAATATAGACCTTTGTGATTCTAAGTTTGGGGATTAGAACATTTTATCTGCCAAGGGTCACTCAAATACTTGTGCCAGACCAAATTATCTACTTAAACATTAGCCAAATTAGATATTTGGTCAAACCCTTAAACAATTCATCCTGGAAAAGTTTCTAGGTTAGTTTAACTTTGAGTCTTGGTTTTGGTTGCCTTGGTGATGCCAAAATGAATGATTTTACTAGACTTTTTTAAATAGCTTGTGGACTGGACATTCCCCATTCCTGTTTTAGGCAAATGAATAAACAATTTGGGCTTTAATTTACTGGCTGGCATAAGGAGGCAGAAACTTGGCCACTTCTATTTATATTGTTTCCAGTGCCCAATTTGCTGAGACAACCACTCTTCAACCAAAGAAGAGCTGAGGAAAATTCTAAAAAGGAATAGTCCTACATAGTAAAAGGGGGAGTGATTAGGGAGTGACTGTTGAGCGGCAGTCCCCTCTGTGCACAATGGAGTGTAAAGTAGGAATGAATGAATAGCCTTACTCACACAGTGCCACTTTTCAATCTCTGTTAGCAGAGAAACACTTTAAAGTTTCTAAAGTGCTACCATTACAGCTGTGAGTAGGAGAGTAAATTTTTTTCCCTCATTTAATAAATGAGAAACTGAGAAGTGTAAAGTTAGATGTTCAATTATTCATCTAGTGAGTATGACAACTCTCCTAAGTGCAAGTTCAGTGCTCTTAATCTTTTTTTTAGTTTGATTTTTTTAGGGTTTTGTAAGGCAAACAGGGTTAAATGGCTGGCCCAAGGCCACACAGCTAGGTAATTATTAAGTGTCTGAGACCGGATTTGAACCCAGGTACTCTTGACTCCAGGGCCAGTGCTTTATCCACTATGCCACCTAGCCACCCCCAGTACTCTTAATCTTGCACCATACAGTTTCTTCTTAATTTAATCCTTGATGGAGAGAGAGAGATAAGCCTTATGGAGGAAGAAATTTATTTCATACTCTAAAACACGAGGGAAGTTATTAATAGGTTTCAAGGGTTAAGGGAGGTTAATTTTGAGGAATTCTCATTGGATGCCCATGATCTCAGTGAAGAAAGAGAACAATAATCTTTGGTGAATATGGAGTATCAAGGTAGTTTTAGAATACAGGATTAACGGAGAGAGAAAAAAAAGAGTCTGGTTTATTTTTTATTAGTTGTGATACTATTTGAAAATCACTTGATCTTGTCCAAAATGGTAGGCACTCATTTTAATTCCAAATACCTTTAAATAATGACTAAACAAATTCTAGTGTGGTAGAACTTACAATAACAATGAAGTGAAACAAATTTCCAGTTCAGTGCAACTTAGCAGGTTGGATGGAATGGTCTGCCAGCAGGATGAGAGGGAACAGTCTTGTACAGACTCTGACAGCATAGACTAGGCAACAGCATACTATGAGTAGTGAGTCTTGGATCAACTGAATAAGTGACAGCAGTGGTAATTTCCAGATCTCTCAGTCCACAGATGGTAATGGGATAAGAAAATATGTCAGTAGGAGATTTCCAGAGGGTCCCTTTACTAGCATCAGAGGCAGGAATCTTCTGCTTTGTCTTTATTTGGATCTAGGTCACAGTCCTGGATCTTAGTCCTGGTGCAAGGAGTTCGTACAACAGAGTTTGTCCATAAATTCCCTATTTGTGGGATCCTGGTGCCAGTACCAGGGTTGGAGGTATCTTGTGGTAACCAGTGTAAGATACAGGAAAGTTATAAATACTCTTCTACCTAGGTCATGTCATTCTGGAAGGCCCCAAAATTTACAAGACACAGAAATATCTCTATCATTTGCATAAAAAAATATAATGCTTGGAATAACACCCCTTCCTTTTGGGAAGCATAGTCCCATTTTAGCATTCAATTTAAAGTGAAAAAAATTAGAAAATTAATCAATAGCAGAAAAATATTCTGATCATGAAAAAGTTATTATAATGACAAGCAAGTCCAATACACATGTTCAGAAGAAGACAACAAAGTGAAAATTTCTGCATTCAAAGGTTCAAAGTAAATTATGAAGAGCTCATAAAGGTTTTTAAATATCAAGCAAGAAAATAGAGGGAAAATTGGGAAGAGAAATGAGAGTGATACAAGAATTCATTAATAAAAGTTAACAGCTTAGCTCCCCAACACTTTAGTATCCAAACCTTCTGAGCCCCAATAGCCATAGTATGAAAAATTGTAACCATAAGAATGTAATATAATGTATATAAAATGATTTGTAATCATAAAGAGATGCATTCTTATGATCCAAAATCTTTATATAATCTCAAAAATAGGAAATAAGGAATTTAAAATGCTTTTCAACCATAACTTTCCATTTTGTTTCAGCAGACTCATAAACAAGATCCAGAGCAGTAACCTCACTTCAGTAACTGAATTCTTTCTTGTTGATCTTTCCAACCAACCTGAGCTCCAGGTGCACCTCTTCTTGTTCTTTCTCATGCTCTGCCTAATGATCTTGCTGGAGAATCTGCTTATTGTGTTGCTGATATTGAGGGATTTGCACCTTCCTACACCTATATACTTCTTCCTCACAGTCAAACTATTCCGTGATCTCCTAATTTGCTTATAATATTGGTTTTTTATGTTTACATCCTGTACCCATTTTGATGTTATCTTGGTATAGACTGTGAGATGTTGGTGGAATTAGATTATTTGCTGCTGTGGGAAGGGAGAGTGAAGAGAGGATGGTTTAAAAATGTGGAACTCAAAAACTTGCAAGAGGGTGACATAAGTATCATTGCATGTAAATAGAAACAAATAAAATAAAAGCTTTGTTTATAAGGGAAAATTTATCTGAGAAGAGATCTAAAGGCTTTCCCAAGATGTCAAAAATGTCCATGACATACAACAGGTTGATTCACTGGATCAAATTATTTCTAAATTCTAACTCTTATGAATCATGATTTCTCTCTAGGAGTGAAAATGAGTATCTTTATCTCTCATTTCCCTCTTCACACTCTAACGAGATTCATTACTAGTTTTTGATGAATATGACCCAATCTTTCTGATACTTTGCCCATCTTCTTATCTCTGCCTATGATCTATAAAGTTCTCTCCTACCATACCTTCTGTCCATTCCCATCGCTATCTGTTGATATCCAAGCCCATTCTTTGAGGCCTGGATGAAGCACCATCATCCCAGAAAGCCTATTCTAATTCTTTCCTACAAGGAATTCTTTACCAGGTGAACATGAACTTAAAATAAATTGCTAGCTGTATTTCAAAATAATTAGTTTTCTTCTGAATTCTCTATATTTTATTCTGTGCATAAAAACATAATTATAAGAAGGAATCATGGATGTTTTTACTTTTATTTATTTTTGAATTTTACAATTTCCCCCCCAATCTCACTTCCTTCCCCCAGCCCCACAGAAGGCAGCCTGATAGTCTTTCCATTGTATCCATGCTATATATTGATCAAAATTGAATGTGTTGAGAGAGATATCATATTGTTAAGCATAAAATAAATTATAAGAGACAGCAACAATACATAATAAGACACCTTTATATAAGTAATTAAAGGTAATCCTCTTTGGTATTTGTTTAAACTCTGGATACCCCTAAAATTGTCCCTAATTGTTGCACTGATGGAATGAGCCAATCCATTAAGATTGGTCGTCAGCCCCATATTGCTGCGATGTTCTTATGGTTCTGTTCATCTCACTCAGCATCAGTTCATGCAAATGCTTCCAGTCTTCTGTGAATTCCCATTCCTTCTCATTTCTAATAGATCAGTACTATTCTACAACATACATAAACCATAATTTGTTCAGCCATTCCCCAACTGATGGACAATCACTCAATTTCCTATTTTTTCCTCCACAAACAGGGCTGCTATGAATATTTTTGTACAAGTGGTGCTTTTACCCTTTTTTTCATAGTCTCTGCAGAGTATAGACCCAGTAATGTTATTGCTGGATCAAAGGGTATGCACATTTTAAGTGCCCTTTGGACATAATTCCAAATTGCCCTCCAGAAACTTGGATGAGTTCACAGCTCCACCAACAATGATCCCTTCGAACATTGATCATTGTCCTTTCCAGTAATATTGGCCAGTCTGAGAGGAGTGAGGAGGTAACTCAGAGATGCTTTAATTTGCATTTCTCTAATCAGTAATGATTTAGAGCAGTTTTTCATGTAAATTGGCTCTGCATATTCTTTGAACATTTGCTAATCGGGGAATGACTTGTTTTTTTAAATAAATTTTACTCTGTTCTCTATATATTTTATTGTTTTTTTTTTTCAGATTTTTCAAGGCAATGGAGTTAAGTGGCTTGCCCAAGGCCACATGGCTAGGTAATTACTAAGTGTATGAGGTCAGATTTGGACTCAGGTACTCCTGACTCCAAGGCCAGTGCTCTATCCACTGTGCTACCTAGTCACCCCCTATCTATATATTTTAGAAACGGGTCCTTTTTCAGAAATACCAGTTGTAAAAATTGTTTCCCAATTTACTATACTTCTTTTGAAGTTGGTTACAGTGGTTTTGTTTGTGCAAAAGATTTCTTAATTTAACATAATCATTTTTATCTAGTTTGTTTGTAATGATGTTCTCCATTTCTTCCTTAGTCATAAACTTCTTCCTTAATCATAAATCTGACAGGTAAACTATTCCTTGATTGAATTTCCTTAAAATATTGTTCCCATTTTGATCTTATCTTGGTCTAGACTGTGAGAAGTTGGTGAAATCCAAATTTCTACCATACTAATGTCCAATTTTCCCAAAAGTTTTTATCCCAGAAGCTGGACTCTTTGGTTTTATCAAACAGCAGAATACAATAATCATTTCCTGCTATCTCTTTTGCACTTATCCTACTCCACTGATCCACCACTCTATTTCATAGTCAATATCAGACAGTTTTGATGACTGATGCTTTCTAATATAATTTTAGATCTTGTAAGGCTAAGCTACCTTCTTTTGCATTTTTTCATTAAATCACTGGACTTTCTCAACATTTTATTTCTCCATATGAATTTGCTTACAACATTTTCTACCTCATTAACAGTAATTTTTTGAAATTTTGATTGGTAGGGCACTAAATAAGTAGTTTCATTTAGTTAGATTTGTCATTTTTATTATATTAGCTCAGACTATTCTTGAGTAACTGATGCTTTTCCAGTTATTTAAATCTAATTTAATTTTTGTGAGGAGTGTTTTTTAGTTGTTTTCATAGGTTCTGAGTCTGCCTTGGCAGGTAGACTCCGAGGGATTTTATATTGACTGGTTACTTTTTTTTAGGTTTTTGCAAGGCAATGGGGTTAAGAGACTTACTGAATAAGAAAATGAGATTCTTATATGAGTAAGTTCTCTCGAGCCTCTATGAGAACATGCCCTTCTCATGAAATCACCCCTTGAAACATGTCCTATGTGATTTGGCCATGTTCTTAGAGTTCTAGGAACTAGGCATTCCTTGGAACATAAACAGTACTGAAAAGAACTGGCTATTCTCACAGTGCTGACCTTAATTATGTTGTGTCTTGTGGCCCCCTATGACGTTTTCCTAAAGTCATAAAACTTACTGACGTCCTACACTCATGATATAAACTCTGGGATTCTTTCCAATTGAATTGGCAACAAGTCTTCTTTGTTCTCTCCTAATAATTATCCTGAGACTCCAAACATTCATTGGAATCCCACCAATGGAGAAGACGTTCTGCCTGTGGCTCTACCATTTGGGACTCCATGGCTGTTGAATCAGGATTCCCCAGCCAAGAGGATTAGAGTTGGTGCTCCCCCTAATTGGTGATGTTTTCTCTATCTTTCTCTTCTACTTTAATTATAGGATTAATAATCCTTTGTCTTTTATGTATTATTTGCTGTATTGGATATTATTGTAAGAAATCTATTCCTTGCATTATGAAAATACTTTTATTTTCAACTGCATGAGAGTGTCATTTACAGGAATGAATCTGAACCTCATTAAAATCACCCTACATTAATTGTCATCACGAACAAGATTCGTTGTGTAAATGCCTCTATTTAAGAAAATTACAGAGACCTCTGTCCCTGTCGAAGTACCGGGATGGGAGGATCCCCCCCCCCTTTTTCTTCTTTAGCAAAGGTTTGGGCTCAAAACAGGGATTTGTGTGAAGATTGGGAAGCCACGTTAGGGATGGAAAGCCTCCCCAATTTACTGAGTGCTTAAGTAAAATTTCTATAGAAAAGGGAAAGGAGATGAATGGTATTTGCAGAAGGGTATGGTCTCTTTGTATCAGAAGGTATGTCAAGCTTTGGATAAGAAAGAGGAAGAGAAAGTTCAAATGGAGAAAGAATTGATTGACCTACATGCATGAATGAAGTCTGAAATATGCTTAAATAGTATGTTAAGAGAAAATGCAAGTTGTGCAGTCTGAATACTGGATTTAAGGATCTGTGAAGAGAATAATGAAAGGGGTGCAAAGAAAATTGAAGAGGCATATAGAAGGTTGGGTTCTTTTTAATTTATGGAAGCTAAAGCATGTAGAATGAAGGTATGAGCAAGTTTGACTTTGTATAAATAAGATATTGGTTTTGGAAGTTTTGAAAATTGATTTAAAATCAATGTAAAGTAGGAAAGAACATAGAGAGCTTTGAATCAACTAATAAGTTATGGAATTTCTTCTGGGATTGGGCAACCCAGATTTGTACTAAATTGTGATGTGTTCTTAAAAGTGATTGGGGTAATTAAAAAAAATTAATATTAGACTGCTATCCGTGGGAGAGAACTGTACTCCTTTTGAACAGTTGCTAGCTGCATATTGGGCATTTGGAGAAACTGAACAGCTCCCTTTAAATCATGAAGTTCTATTAAGGCCCCAAATAACTATTATAAGCTGGATAAATGGAGACTCTGATCTCTCATAAACTAGGACATGCACAGAAATCCAGTATAATTAAATGGAAAAGGTACATACAGAACAGAGCTAAAAAAGAAGAATCTGGTATCTCTCCCCTTTCTGAGAAAGTATCTGAATTACCTCAGTGCAGTCTCCACTGACCACTCCCCCTCAGAAGATAGTTTCACCAGTCAAATGGAATCAAGGATTTGATGCCTTGAGTCCTGAACAAAAGAAACACAATTGGTTAACGGATAGCTCTGCTAAATATTTAGGACAAATTAGGCATTGGAAGGCTGTAACAAAAAATATTTTAGAAAGAACAGCAAAGCAGTCAGTGACAAAACTGATGGCTGTATGTCCAGTATTGAAACAAGAGAAGGGGAGAAAATGTCATATTTTTTTTACAGACACCTGGGTACTGGCAAATGGCCTAACCACTTAGATGATCATGTGGCATGCAAAAAAAATTGGAATTTTTATGGGAAACAAGTTTGGGCTTATGAAATGTGGAAAGACATATATTTGGGTTCAGTATACTAATGTGTCTGTGTTTCATGTGAAGACTGATTCAGTGGAACTTGAGTATATTGCTCAAGCTGATGAACTTTCAAAACTAGAAGGAAAATCCTTACAGATAGAGTCTCTGAAGAATAGGGATGATTTGACGCTAGGAAAATGGATTCATATCATTGCAGGCCATCTTGGTGCTCTTGCATCAAACAGATAACTCAGGAGTGCCCCCAATGCCAGCTCTTCAGTCAGAGCTCCATACCTCGAACTGTAATTGGAGAATTGGCTAGAGGCACTTTGCCTGCCCAAATTTGGCAGATTGATTATATAGGCCCATTACCTCTAAATTAATGGTGCCAATATGCTTGTACTTGTGTAGACACTTATTCAGGAATATTAATTGCTTGTCCATATAGATGAGCAACTCAAAAGAATACTTGTAAGATTATTGATATTATTTCCTTATATTATGGCACCCCTATGTAAATCCAGAGTGACAATGGATCTCATTTTAAAGGAAAAGAAATTGATATTTACTGTGGATATAATAATATCGAATGGATATATCACATTCCTTATTATCCACAGGCAGCTGGACTTATTGAAAGAATGAATGGCTAATTGAAGGAAAAGTTGAAAAAATTGGGGGATAATAACTTAAATAAATAGAAAGAGAATTTATTTGAGGCTCTCAAACAATTGAATAATAGACCATTGGCTGACAAGGAAGGTACTCCATTGTCCAGAATGATAACTCCTAACTTATAAAGAAGGAAAACATTTAACACTCCTACCATACAATGGTGGAAATTTCATGATACTGCCAGGGAACCTTAGAGGGCCTCACTTGGGTCCACAGGCTATGATTTATATGTAGTACATGATGTAGAAATAAAACCTCAAGGCCAATTATTCTGTAATACCGGTATTGGGGTCAAACTACCTACTGGATATTATGATCAGCTATTCTCTAGATCCAGCTTGGCCAATAAGGCACAAGTACATGTACCGGGAGGAGTAATAGATAATGATTATAGAGGAGAAATTAAAATTTGTTTGCATAATTCCCATGTGTCTAAAACCTACTCCTGTGAGACCGGGGAAAGGATATGTCAGATGGTTGTGTTACCATACCTCATTGGACAATGGATAAAGAGAACTCAATCCCCTGATAAGACTACCAGAGGGGACCAAGGATTTGGTAGCTCAGATGAAATGCAATGGGTACCTGAGAAGATAATCCCAGGAACTAAAGTATGGATAAAAAGATGCCCTACAAACACTCCTTGGCCAGCTGAATTAATAGCCCAAGGGAATAATAATACAGCTATTGTTTGTTATTCAGGAGATGACACTTGGTACTACATTCCATTAACCCAAATGTTTATTCGCAATTAAGTGTTTTATAGGCTTCTGGTTTTATGCTGCAGTATGGACTTGGACTCTGGGAGCCTGGTTGAGATTCTCCGTGGACAAGATCCAATTGAATTGGTGGTCGGCTATTATCCCTTCACAACAGGGAAATTACACCTGCCCTGCATTCAACTTTTGTGACATTGCTAATTGGACTATCACTAATGCTACATTTTATCAGACTCCTTTGTCCTATATCCTGAAAGGGCCTTCTTCTGTAAACTTAAGTTTTACTATCTCTTTGTTAGTTAACATTTCATGTTGTGTTACTACTCTTCCCTTTGCATCCCTGGCATTATGGTGTAACCAATTAGAGGAAAGTTGTCCAAATCCTACGGAGACATGGAATATAAAATGTTCTACCCGTGATGTGAATATTTCCCTTAATAACCAACATTTAATTTGTTCTAATGCTTCTGAAATAACTAATCACTTTACTTGGATACGATATCTATTATTATTACCCAAAACACCACTCACTGATCATCCTCCATCTATTGTTCATGTCCCAAAATCATGTATTAATACCTGTTTCTCAGCACAAAATTGTACTTCATTATAATGTGTCCTTCCCACTTTTATTGCCCTGTAATAGATTTAAAAGAGCCTGGTATGACACTCTACTTGGTGGACCTGGAACAGGTTTGGGTATAGTAATTTCTATAAATATTGAGACCTTGGCCAGCAGCCTGCGCAGTCCTGGGCAGGATGTACCTCAAGATTTAACAAGTAATGCTAATTGGTTGCCCACAACGATCCTGCCACATCAACGTACTCTAAAATAACAAGTCCAATTCTTACAAGATTTTAATGATAGCATTTTAGCTAATATACAGATGGATACCCAGATAAGTGCCCTGTTTAAGTGGACTAAATGTTCTTTACAAAATATGTACACTTTAATACAAAAGGAAAATGCCCAAACATTATTACAAGAGGGAGATACTCACATTTGGGACAGTGTACTCCCTAGAATGGTTAAATATTGGAAACAAACTAAACCTGAATGAGCTCGATGTACTTCCTTTTGGTGTAGTGGGACTGTAGTATATTATCCAGTCTGTATATGGAAAATTATGTGTCAATTCCATGTGATCCCTTTTATGTCACATGATTATTTTGTTTTATCACATATAAATAGCAACTATGTAGATCAAGACAATGTAACTCATACTTTACAGGACTGTGCTTTTACTAACAAAGGTATGGTATGTGGGATGATGACCCAGCAGATGGAGCCCTGCCTTCTCTCACACTCCTCTAGCCTATGTGACTTAACTGTATATCCTCTTTCTAACTTTTCAATGTTATAAGAAGTATCTTCCTAATACATTTGTTTAACCTCTAATAATAGTACTGATTTAGCCTCTGTCTCACAGAAAACCCCTTTTTCTGGATGTCTTACTAACATCTCTTTTTTACACTGGCAGGGTGATGATTTTTACTTTTCCCCTGATACAGATGTTAAGAATTTGACTTGGGTACCCAAATTGTTATCTTTTCCTTATATTTCTTTATCACTGCAACCTTTGATGAGTATTCTTAGTCAATCTCATGTCCTCAAGAAACTATTAGAGTGCAGCTAGCATGCTTTGAATGAACATCGAATACAGACTCACATAGTTGCAGGACGTTTAATTGAGGCTTCTTATTCAGTAATTTCTGATATTAATCATCATTGGTATGACTTTTTGTTTAATTCAGTAACCGCTACTAAATATTTTAACAGTTTAGCTATTCCTATATTATTGTTTATGATTTTCTTCCTATTATTATGCAATTGAAATTGTTATATGTATATTAAAATGAAACAAATCTATAGTAAATTTACTCCCATAGTCCTGTCCTCATACATTTCTTGTGACTTTAAGGCCAAATGAATAAGAAAATGAGATTCTTATATGAGTAAGTTCTCTTGAGCCTGTATGAGAATGTGTCCTCCTCATGAAATCACCCCCTGGAACATGTCTTATGGGATTTGGCCACGTTCCTAGAGTTCCAGGAACTAGCCATTCGTTGGAACATAAACAGTATTGAAAAGAACTGGCTATTCTCACAGTGCTGACCTTAATTATGTTGTGTCTTGTGGCCCCATATGACATTTTCCTAAAGTCATAACACTTACTGACGTCCTACACTCGTGATAAAAACTCTGGGATACTTTCCAATTGAATTGGCAACAAGCCTTCTTTGTTCTCCCCTAATAAATATCCTGAGACCCCAAGAATTCATTGGAATCCCATGCATGGAGAAGACGTTGTGCCTGTGGCTCTGCCATTCAGGACTCGATGGCTGTTGAATCGGGATTCCCCAACCAAGATGATTAGAGTTGGTGCTCCCCTGAATTGGTGATGTTTTCTTTATCTTTCTCTTCTTCTGCCTGTGGCTCTCCTATTCAGGAATCTCCCCCAAACTGGTGATGTTTTCTCTCCCATTTGGGACTTCCACCCCCCCCCCGAATTGGTGATGTTTTCTTTATCATTCTCTTCTATTTTTGTTATAGCATTAATAATCCTTTGTCTTTTATGTATTATTTACTTTATTGGATATTATTGTAAACAATCTATTCCTTGCATTATTAAAATACTTTCATTCTCAACTGTGTGAGAGTATCATTTACAGGAAGGAATCTAAACCTCATTAAAATCACAATACACTTGCCCAAGGCCACAAAGGTAATTTGTAAGTGTCTGAGGATGGATTTGAACTCAGGTATTCCTGACTCCAGGTCCTGTGCTCTATCCACTGTGCCATCTAGCCACCTCTGAAGTTACTTTGAATTGTACTTCCTGTTGTAACTCTTGCTGCTGTATCTTTCTAAGAATATGAACAAATGTTAAGGATTTATGAGGGTTCAGTCTATATCCTGAGACCTTGTTAAAATTTCTAATTGTTTCTAGTAGTTTTTTAGATGAATTTTTAGGATTTTCTTGATATACTATCATTACATACTGTGTCTTCCTTCCCAATTCTAATTCCTTCAATTTCTCTTTCTTCTCTTATTGCTGAAGCTAACATTTCTAACATAATATTGAATATTAGTGGTGATAAAAGGCATCCTTGATTTACCCTTATCGTATTGGGAATGCCTTTATCTCACCCTCATTGCATATAATGCTTGCTGATAATTTCAGATAGATACTGTTCATCATTCTAAGGAATAATACATTTATGCCTTCATTCTCTAGTGTTTTTAGTAGGAATGTGTACTGTATTTTGTCAAAGGATTTTTAAGTATTTATTGATATAATATATGATTTCTGATAGATTTCTTATTGATATAGTTAATTAAACTAATAGTTTCCCTAATATTGAATCAAGCCTGCAATCCTGGGATAAATCCTGCTTGGTTACAGTGTATTGTAACTTGCTGTAATCACTTTTGATAAGGTTTTATTTAAGATTTTTGCATCTACATACATTAGGGTGATAGGCCTATAATTTTCTTTCTCTGTTTTGACTCTTCCTGGTTTAGGCGTTAGCACCATATTGTTGTTATAGAAGGAGTTAGTCAAAGTTCTGTCTTCACTTATTATTCCAAAGAGTTTATATAGAATTGGAACCGGTTGTTCCTTAAAGGTTTAATAGAATTCATTTGTGAATCTCTCTCTGGAGAATTTTTCTCAGGGAGTTCAATAATGGCTTGTTGAATTTCTCTTTGTGACAAAGGGTTATTAAGGTATTTAATTTCCTCTTCAATTAATCTGAGCAGTTTATATTTTTGTAAATATTCATCCATTTCACTTAGATTATCAAATTTATGAGTATACATTAGGGAAAAATAATTCTAAATTGTTACTTTTATTTCCTCCTCATTGGTGGTAAATTTATGTTTTTCATTTACAATCCTGATAATTTGGTTTTCTACTTTCATTTGTTTAAATCAAATTATTCAGAGGTTTATCAATTTTATTGATTTTTACATAAAAGCTACTCTTGGTTTTATTATTAGTTAAATAGTTTTCCTACTTTAAATTTTATTAATTTCTCCTTTAATTTTTAGAAATTCTAATTTGATGTTTAAATGGGATTTTTAATTTGTTCTTTCTCTACTTTTTTAAACATGTTTAGTTCATTGATTTCCTCTTTCTCAAATTTATGCATGTAAGCATTTAAAGACACAATATATCCCCTGACAACTGCCTTGGCTGTATCCCATAATTTTGGCATGTTGTCTTGTTATTTTCATTATCTAGGATGAAATCATTAAATCTTTCTATAATTTGTTATTTGATCCACTCATTGTTTAAAATGAAGTTATTTAGTTTCCAATTAGTTTCAGGTGTATCTCACCCTGGCCCATTTAGTGCATATCATTTTAATTGCATTATGATCTGAGAAGGATGTATTTAATATTTCTGCCTTTCTGTATTTTATTATTAGCCTTTTATGCCCTAGTACAACATCAATTTTTTTTTTATAAATGCCATGTACTGCAGGAAAAAATATATCCCTTTCTATACCAATTCATTTCACTCCAAAGGTCTATCATGTCTAGGTTTTCTAATATTCTATTTACCTTCGTGTTTATTTGAAGGTTAGATTTATCTAAATCTGAGAGCAAGAGATTGAGTTGTTCCTCCAGTAGCGTTTTGCCATCTGTGTCTTCCTATAACTCATTTAATTTCTTCTGTAAGAATTTGGATACTATACTACTTGGTGCATACATATTTAACATTGAAATTGCTTCATTGTCTATGGTAACTTTTAGGCAGATATAGTTTCCTTCTTAATCTCTTTTAATGAGTTCTATTTTTGCAGCTACTTTGAGATAAGGATTACTACCACTGCTTTTTTTCACTTCAACTGAAACAAAATACATTTTGCACTAACCTTTTGCCTATACTCTGTTTATCTCTCTGCTTCAAATGAGTTTCTTGTTAACAGCATTTTGTTGAATTCTTATTTTTAATCCAGTCTGCTATTCACTTACGTTTTATGGGAGAGTTCATCTCATTCACATTCAAATTGACCATTGATAATTCTTTATTTCCCTCCATGCTGTTTTCCTTCTGTTTATATTTTCCCCCTTCTTTCACCTTATCCATTTTCCTCAGTATTTTGTTTCTGAATATCACCAACCTTCAGTGTGTTTACTCCGTAGCATCCAACTCCTTCCCATATATTTCCCTTTTCCATCTGCCCCTTCTTCCTTCTGTTAGTTCCTTTTTTACTCCCCCTCCCATCCCCACCCCTCCCCATCCCTGTCTCAAACCCCCTTCCCCTCTCCCACCCCATTCCCCTTTTATTACTTGCAAGGTAAGATAAGTTTCTTAACTTAACCAAATTTATGCATGTTACCTTTAAGTCAAGTCTGATGCATGTAAGATTCAGGTTGTTCTCCCTTCTCCTTTCTTCCCCTCTATTGCAATAGGCCCTTTGTACCTCTTTATGTAATGTCATTCACTGCATTCAGTCTCCTCCATCCTCCTGTCTCTTTACTGTCCACCCCCTTTTTAAGGAGATTTTGCTTTTAAATAGTTCTATCAGAGTCACTGATTAGTCACAACTGTCCATTTCTTCTGGCTAAGTATATTCTCTCTAATAGAGTTACAATTCTCAAGAGTTATGAAATTCTTTCCACCATTGTGGGAATATAGCCTCCTTCATCTTATTGGATAGCAGGGTTTTTTCTTTACACCTTTTTTATTAACCATTTCTTGTGTCTCGAGTCTACTGTTTGATGTCCAAATTTTCTATTTAGCTCTAGTCTTTTCATCATGAAAAGTTTGAAGTCCTCTATTTCATTAAATGTCCATCTTTTGGATAATGCTCTGGCCCTGGAGTCAGGAGTACCTGGGTTCAAATGTGGTCTCAGACACTTAATAATTACCTAGCTGTGTGGCCTTGGGCAAGCCACTTAACCCTGTTTGCCTTGCAGAAAAAATCTAAAAAATGTCCATCTTTTTCTCTGGAAGAGAAGGCCCAGTTTTGACAGTGGATTCTTGGCTGCATTCCAAGCTTACTTGCTCTTTGAAATCTTGCTTTCCAAGCACTTTGATCCCTAAATGATGAGCCCTGTGCATTCCTTTTTGTGGTTCCTTGATATCTAAATTGTTTCTTTCTGATTACTTACAGGATTTTGTATTTTATCTGATAGTTCTGGAATTTTCCCACAATATTCCTTGTTTTCTGTTTAGGCTCCCTTTCTGGAGGGGACAGATGTAGTATTTCAATAATTATTTTGCCCTCTGGTTCCATTCCATCACTAAATTCTGTACTATTAAGTCCAGGCTTTTTTTTCCTCTTCAATGTTTTCAGGAAGCCCAATGACTCTTAAGTTGTCTCTTCTGGATCTACTCTTGTGGCCAATAATTTTTGCTGTATTTTGGTTTGTGGAGCTCACTGAAAAAGGAAGTAATAACTTTTAGCTAACAAGTTAGGCTCAGAGAAAAAAGGCATTATGAATGAAGTATAATGATATAGTGAATCTAGAGAACATAATGTTTCAGGGAAATAAGTTTTTGTTATGACTGTACTTCTGGGAAGCATCTCTACCCCTTCTCCTTTCTGGCCATGATATTGTTTCCTTCCTTTCGTCCTCTAGGTAGATATTAGGAAAATATATAATGGAGTTTTTCACTAGGAAAGTCTAGTACACAAGATTTTCTTATTATGTTTTCATATCAGGGGAAGTTTCTTTGCTCCTATCATGAGCTATGTCTCTTTTGTTTCTAACTCCTTGACACAACCAATAGAGCATGAATTTCTATGTTGGCAGGCCCTGGAGGACACATAAGATATAAGGTCATTTGTTGCAGGTTAGTGGGAAGAAGTGTACTTGGAGGAAAAGTGAGCCAATCATCAATCATCTTGAACAAATATATTTATGTATCTACATCAAAGTGCCCAGGAATCCTGGCTATTTATCAACCATAAATGTTTCTCAGTTTTTCCACATTCACTCCAACTTTTGTCACTTTCTCCTTTAATCGTTTTAGACAATCTGATAGGAGTATACTATATGTTGATTTTGTCTTCCTTTTATCTCTCTCTATAGCAACACTTTCTATACTCTCATACTGTCACCATCTGTCCCCAATTAGATCTCATGTCTCTTGAGGGGTCAGCAGTGCAGATTAATGAATCTTCTGCATTTTTTGTAGAAATTTTTATTATTTAAAAGTCAGAATTGAACCTTCCACTTCTGCACTTTTAATATAGTTTTTAATATGCTTATTATATCTTCCCCCTCTTCATCCCCCATCTCATTCTCCTTCTCTTTCTCCTCCTCTTGACCCTCATGAATCTCAATCTCTATCTAATCCTCCTCTTCCTCCTCCTTCATCTCCTCTTCATTCTTCTGCTTCTGATCCTGCGACTCCTTCTCTTTCTTCTTCACAAAAATAATAATGAAAAAAATCCAAATGTAGTTTTATTGTAATTGGGAAATTCTGGTGAGGTGTAGATATAGAACAGTTTAGTAAAACAAATGGTGATGCACAACACCAACATAAATAATAGTTTTAAAAATCCAAACCTATGATTTCTTTGAAGTAAAAATGTTCTCGGAAGAGCTGGGTGGCCCATTGTATAGAGCACTGGACCTAATGTCAGGAGGCTCTGCCTTCAACTTTGGCCTCAGACCTTAGGCAAGTTATTTAATTTTGTGTGATATGTAGGTAAAACATTATTCTATGATTGTCTCAGAAAAAGATTTTGCTGCTTACAAAGCAAAGAGGAAGTTATTTTATCTTAGAAATTTTCTGGAGACATGAAAGGTTAAATAACATTCTCAGGTTTTCACTGCCATTATGTGCCAGGGTTCAGGTTTAAATAGTATAGCCAGGAATTTATTGGATCCTATCAGCCCAAGATGGATGTGAGTCTCATGGGCATTCCTCGGGTAGCAATGAGATAGTGATTTAGAAGATCTTGAATGCTGTGGGATTAGAGTGGAAGGACTTGAATATTTGGAGAATTTTGACAGCAGCAGCTAGCAATAAAGAATTGACATTTGGTAGAGAGGAAAATGAGGCATTTAGAAGGGATTAGGTGGTTCTCAGATACACATTGGAACAGACTGAATAGTTTCAAGAATAGCAATTGACTTCTCTCTTAAATCTAGATTTTCCAGACTCTGGTTTGGAGGGAATTTCTCTGAATTACCATCCTAGTTAAAGTTGTTTCCTCCTAGTGAGAGGCATCTTCAGGAAAAGATGCAGTAGGGTCCGAAAGCTTTGTACATACTCTCCCACAATAACAATAACATTGTTATCATTCAGTTTAGCATTCATATAATATTTATTTTAGCAATGCAATGGTACCTCATTTGGTCCTCACAATAATCCTGGAAGATAGGTGACATTATTATCCTCATTAATAGCTGAGGAAACTGAAGAAATAAGGGCTAAGTAATTTACTCAGGGTCACAGGGCTACTAAATCTGGAACTGGGTTTTTCCTGACTGATTTCCTCCCTGTGTTCAGGGAGGTGATAGTCTAATGGGGAGACAATATTTAGACAACTATGTAAAAACAAGTTGTATCCTGGATAAATAGGAAATAATTAACAGATGGAAAGGAATTGGGAAAGAATTTCCACAAAAGAAGAACATTTAGTTGAGAATAGAAAGATGCCTAGCAGCAAAGAATAGAAGGGAGAACATTCCATGCATGGGGGCCAGCCAGAGAAAATTCAGGTAGTTGAGAAATGGGTTATTTTTTTATGAACCACAGCAATGAAATCCATGTCAGTTTTTTTAAAGAAAACATGATGAGGGATAAGGTACAAAAAGACTGGAAAGTTAGTTGCAGAAGTCTGAAGGAATTTGAGCACCAAAAAGAGGAACCTCTTCAGTTGATTGATTAGGGGAGGTGATATGGTCAGGTTTCTTTTTATGAAGATCACTTTGACAACTGAAAAGAGAATGCAGTAGACTGAGGAGAGACCTATCAGCAGACTATTGAAACTGAGAAGATGAAGGTCTGTAGGAGGATGGTGATAGTATCTGAGTATGGAAGGTGTTGTTATATTGAGAGATAACATGAAAGCAAAATCAGCATACATTATGCTCCTATCAGATTGTCTAAAAGGATTGAAGGAGAAAGCGACAAAAGTAGGAATGTGTAAAAATTGAGACACATTTACAGATGACAAAACTGTGAACGGATTTAACTGTTTCAGAGAGCAATCTGGATTTATACCCCAAGATTTAACCTGCAGATACCATTTGACCCAGTAAGTTTTCAAAGATACTTAGGGAAAAAGGAAAATTCTAATCTTTTCTAAATTATTTAAGTCAGCTTTTTTTTGTCTTTGCAAAGAATTGGAAATTGTGGGGGATGACCATCTATTAGGAGAAAGACTGAATAAATTGTGATATGTGATCTTGATGGAATGCTAAACTATGGATACTACAATCTTCAAAAAAATGAATAGAATTTCATGAACTGATGAATAACAAAATGCAATATTTGTTTTTTATTTTTACAAGCATTTTTTAAAGAAATATTTTATTCATTTTGAGTTTCACAAGCTTTCCCCCACTCTTGCTTCCCTCTCCCCACCCCCCTACAGAATGCATTCTGTTAGTGTTTACATTGGTTCCATGTTATACATTGATCTCACATTGAATGGGGTGAAAGAGAAATCATATCCTTAAGGAAGAAAAATAAAGTATAAGATAGTAAAATTACATAATAATATAATACTTTTTTTCTTTTTTTGATGGTAATAGTCTTTGGTCTTTGTTCAAAGTCCATAATTCTTTCTCTGGATACAGTTGGTGTTCTCAATTGCAAATAGTACAAGATTGCCCCTGGTTGTTGCACTGAAGGGATGAGCAAGTCCATGAGGGCTGATCATCACTCCCATGTTGCTGTTAGGGTTTACAATGTTTTTCCTGGTTCTGCTAATCTCACTCAGCTTCGGTTCATACAAACCTTTCCAGGCTTCCCTGAATTCTCATCCCTCCTTGTTTCTAATAGGACAATATTATTCCATGACATACGTATACCACTGTTGTTAAAGCCATTCCCCAATTGAAGGACATTCACTTAATTTCCAATTTTAGCAATAGTGGAGTTTTTTTTTTTTTTTTTTTTTAGTTTTTGCAAGGCATTGGGGTTAAGTAACTTGCCCAAGGCAACAGAGCTAGGTAAATATTAAGTATCTGAGGCTGGATTTGAACTCAGGTACTCCTGTCTCCAGGGCTGGTGTTCTATCCACTGCATCACCTAGCCACCCTGCAATATTGTTTTAAGAAAAAAAAAAACTTTCAGTCACTAAATCATTTGACTTTAAGAAATGCTCAAATTAGCTGCAAAATACCTGAGAAGAAAGATGGTATCTGGATCCTGAGAAAGAACATAAATATAAGTACATATAGAATGATTTTAAATATAAACATATGTATGCTTGTATGTAAATGTATATAATATATTTACAAACAAAGAAAAATACACACATATAGTTGTGTCTAATGGTAGTCATCTCTAACATGGGGGAAGAGATGAAGAAAAAACGGAAAAATGAAATTACAATATCATTTTATCATATAGTTTAAAGGTATCAGAACATTTATTTATAATAAATTTGCAGTTTTATGTACAAAAATCGTTTTAAAAATTCAACTATATTATGGAAATACTCGTTTTTTCCTAAGTTCAGAATAAAATAAATTAAATTTGAAAAAGGAACCAAGAGAAAAGAGGAACATATTGAATAGGGGAGCATTGAGGTATGGAGTTGATGATGATACCTAGACTTTGAAGCTGAGTGATTAGAGGATGGTAGTACTCTGAACAGCAACAGTAGAATTAGAAAGAGGGAAAGGTTTAAGGCATTATGTAATGAGTCAAATTTTCAGCCTGTTTGTGTATAAGATTTTTGGGACATCCATTTTAAGATTTCCCAGCTTGTACTGGAATTACCCCAGAGGGACGGCAGCTAGCATTTTCAGGGTTCTAGGGTAAACCATGTTGGTAGGTATCCTCCACAGATTTCCCATCAGTGTATTTTCCCTTAAAAACAGTCACTATATCGATTTAGCTAAGGACAAAACAAGAACACTGATAATAAAAGGACATCTTGGGTTTATTTTTAGATGTTCAGTTATACTCTTTTACCACTATAAAATTCTGACTGACTTGATGGTATTATATTATCTTTCTATATAGTAACCTTTACTGCTAGTGTTGTGGTGTTTTTTCAGTCATGCAAATAACCCTTAATCTGTTATTGTTAGAAGTTTTTCCTCTCTGACTCCTTTCATACCTTGACTCTAAGGTTTCCCCACTTCCATTTAGAATGTGAGAGAATTCTAGTTTCTGCTATTTGATAATTCTTTCAATATGGTACTCAACCTTGGTTTATGATGATGAGTATCAATTCAGTTATATATTCTAGGTATCAGAAATATTCACCTTATGAACATGAGAAACCAAAGACAAAAGTATGATTGCAATCTGGTTCTAGGGAGAAAGTTCTTTTTATCTTGACATATGATGAACTTATTTGAACTTCAGAACCTCCTTAAAGTATGAATTATTTATTCTGAATCTAAAACCTTCCCCATTTACATTGCAAAGCCTATGACTTTTTACCTTTTCAGCATTGTTGAAGTCTCACTGGGACATATTTTATAACTAAAACATTGCTGTCCATGTTTCCTGAAATCAACTAAAAGAAGACCAGGATCATACAGATTGCATAGGTAATGATCTGATGTCTTCTCACTAGAGTATGTAGACCTTTGGGCACTGTAGTGGAAGTAAGGCACAAGTCTCCTTAGAGACAAGTTGACTGGGAGCATGTACAAAGTTATGTAAAGTATAAATATGAACCAGTACATTCCAAAATAGAATTCCATCTCCTCTTCTACCCCATCTCTGGCTTCTAACTTCCCTGTCATCCTTCAAGTCTCAGTAAAAAAATCTCACCTTTATTTCAGAAACCCTTCCCCATCTCTCTTAATTCTATTGCCTTCTCTCTGCTCAGTATTTGTAAATTAACCTATTTATGACTTGTTTATATAGAATAGTTTGAATGCTTTACCTCTCATTAGATTTGAGCTCCCTGAGAGGAGCTCTGCAACACTTTGTGTAGTACGTGATGCTGTAGACATTTAATAAAATAATAATTTCTCAGTCAGGTTTATTGACTGACTGACATCATTTGAGCGCACAGTATAATTTTGAGCACCTGATGTCATCCTTTATTCTTTCTTTACTTTCCCATACCCTCTCTATAATCCAGTAATTTACTGAGACATTGGATGTATTTGTATACTATTACTAGCAAACCTTGCCACTTCCCTACTCATTTCCTTATATTACCCTAGATCTTTAGGTCTATTTTAACAGCCTCCTAAAAGGTCTTCCTACCTTAAGTCTTTCATTTTTCCAATCCATTCTCCCAAACAACTGCCAAAGAGATATTCCTAAGGCACAGCTTTGACCAATGCATTCCCTTGTTCAAAAATTTCTAGCTGTTCTCTACTCCCTTTAAGACAGGCATCTGAACCCTGGGACTGAAAAAAAAATAAAAATAGGTATATATGTGTGTATGTGTGTGTGTGTGTGTGTGACATAGATGATATATTTTTAAATATATTTTATGTATACATACACATCACAGACACATACACATGTAGAACATATACAACATATATATTATATATTACATATTACATATTCTATATATACAAAATTTCCAATATATATTTGATAAGCTTCTCCAGTTTAATTGCTTTTTTGTACATGTATGTATTTTATGTATTTATCAACATTATTTTTCAAAGGGTTCCACAAGCCTTTCCAGAATACCAAAGGGGATTGTTCAAGTACAAACTTCATTGCTTGGTCATTTAAATTTCAATGTAATCTGGTTCATGCATGTTTATCCACAGTGGTCATCCTACTCATTAGTCCTCTTCTCCTTTTCATTGCAACCCAATGAGCCAGTTTTCTGTTCTCCATGCATATCATTTCCTATTTCACTTCTATGCCATTGTATTAGTTATCCTTCAAAATTGCTCACCTTCCATCTTTTCCTTTAATAAGTATCAGGATCTTATATTATAATAATCATATTTATATTAATAATAATAATAATAATAATAATAATAATTTACATGTAGGGTGAAGAACAGATGATTTGTAAAATATTACACTTTAATCCCAGAGTCAATTATGTTTCAGGCACAGGTTCAAAGAATAGATGATAGAGAAAGATAGCCAGACATGACACTCTCTCTCTCTCTCTCTCTCTCTCTCTCTCTCTCTCTCTCTATATATATATATATATATATATATATATATATATATATATATATATATATCGTTGGATAAAATTTATTGCTTATATTTTCTTCAGTTCACTGGAGCATACTTACAAGATGCATCTTTAGTTGCGATTTAGTTCATAATTGACTTCCTGACTACAAGAAGAAGTTTCAATTCTTTCAATTCTTTAAAATTCAGCTCAGGCTCTCTCTTATTGTTGCCACCTTTCCTGAATCTACCAGTTTCTATTGCTTCCAGAAATTAATATGTATTTACTATGCATATATTAATTTGTATTTAGTTATGCATATATGTTGTTTTCTTTAAGAGAATAAAAGTTTCTTGAGGGTAGGGATTGCTTTCATTCTTGTCTTTGTTGCCCTAGTTCCTTGTAAAGGACCTGATACAAACACATTTATTGATACCAAATATTTGTTGAATTGAAGTTTATTCTGTAATTCTAAGGCATTTGCAAAATCACTTTTTTAAGAATTAATCTCTGGAGAGCTGCCTTTATGTCATGATTTCTCAGGCTATAGATAAAGGGGTTAAGCATTGGGCTAGCCACAGTAAATATAACTGTGGCTATTGTGTCCACATTTGAGTAGGAGGATGAGGGGTGCAGATAGACCCCTATTATGGCCCCATAGAAGAGGGAAACCACTGTGAGGTGAGAGCCACAAGTAGACAGGGCTTTCTGTATTCCTTGTGTAGATGGGATCTTCATCACATTGGAAAATATAAAAACATAAGAGATGGCAATACATGTGAATGGGGTAATAAACACTGCCCCACCCACAGTGAACACCATCAAATCACTGAAAAAGGTATCTGAACATGAGAGCTTTCGAACTGCATAGGGATCACAATAGAAGTTAGAAATGCCATTGTCAGCACAGAAGGAAAAGTGAGCAGTTATTAGGGTGTGTAGGAGAGCATGAAGATTAGTGATGACCCAGGATATAGCCAAAAGAAGGATGCAAAGCCCAGGGCGCATGACAGTGGTGTAGTGAAGTGGGCGACAAATGGCTATGTAGCGGTCATAAGACATTATCATAAGAAGAAACCCATCCATGTTTACAAAAGTAATGAAGAAATACATCTGAATCAAGCACTCTGCATAAGAGATAGACTTACTTCTTATTATATGGTTTACCAACGTCTTGGGGAGAGTAACTGATGAAACGCAAATGTCAGCAAAAGAGAGGTTGGCCAGGAAGAAGTACATGGGTGAGTGGAGCCGGGCATCCAGGCCAATGGCCAGCATGATAAGCATGTTTCCAATCACAGTGATAAGATACACAAACAGGAATAACCAGAAGAGAATTTGCTGCTGCTGTGGCTGGCTGAAGACCCCAAGGAGAAGGAATTCAGAGACAATTGTTTGATTTTTTCTTTCCATATCTACCAGTGAAATAATATAGTTCGATCAATAAAGGATAATGTAGTTTTAATATAGTTCAATTACTAAAGGATAATAAAATTGTAATAGTTACTGGTATTCATTATTTAGGAATAAATTTTCTTGTATGTCCCCAAATCCATGATGTTTCTTTTTTTGTTATTATTCTAACTGCAACATTAGTTAGTCTAACCTTCTAGAACAATGATTTAATTCTCATATCAGTGGACTGAGGATTTGGTCATGCATTTAGAATTAACTTACAGGCAATATACAAATAATGGGAGTTATTGTGCATGGAGAATCAAATAACGAGGTCACTTAACATTGGTGTTATGAACAGTCTTTCCAATGTTCATAATAGACAAAAATCAAGGACATTCCTGTGATAATTTGAACAATTAAATTTGTGCCCCTCCCCATTCCCATTTCTACACTCTACCTCCATACTCTTTAATATTTTTCTTGAAATTTATTTGAGCTATTATTGGTAACACAATGCTTCCTGTAGTCAGAAAGCTCTAGATTTATTTAAGTCCAATTTCTCACATACTCTAGATGTATGACTGTAGATACTTACTTAACCTTTTAGTATTTCTCACTTAACTGCAAGACTATAAATATTCTTTAGAGATATAGTTCATTTTGTCTCTTTCAGTGCTGAAAATGGTTTATCTTTTGTCCTAATGTTGAATATTTTGTGCCAAATATTGGCCAAAATACAAATTTCACAAAGAATCAATTATAGCCACATTTTATATTAGTTTCTTCCCAACTACCCTACAATGAACTTAAAAACAATTAAATAACAAATAAAGTTTGCAAAAAACATGTCTTTTTTCAACATAACATGCTCCCACTGAGTTATTGTAAATTATCTTTTATTTGCTTCAATTAACAACTTTTTTCTTTCTTCCATTCCACTTAAACCATTGTAAGGTAAAGAGAAAGAAAACTCATAGCAAATGTACAGTCAAGTGAAACAAATTCCCACATAATTATGTACAATATATGTTTTGCAAACTGTGTCTATCATCATTTTGTCAGGAGATGGGCAGCATGCTAATTCACAAGTCTTCTGGAATCATGGTCAGTCTATGTCTAAGACTATAAGATCTGGAAGTGAAAGAACTAAGTAAAAGCTGCATTGCTGAGAAATTTTCCACTTTGGGAATTTCCAAATCAGAGGCACAGGTTCAAAGAATAGAATTATATATAATTGGATAAAATTTATTGCTTATATTTTCTTCAGTTCACTGGATCAAACTCACAAGATGCATCTTTAGTTAAGATTTAGTTCATAATCTTTGGTTTTACACTGCTGCTAATTAATTTAAAAGTATAACTCTATCAAAGCCACCAAAATATGCCAACTTGAGAAATTATTTTATGGAGTTTTAAAAAAAATTATAATGATAAAATTTGATGCTTCTAACTCCTCTAAAATTGAGCAACAGATGTGTAAGAACAGTGAGGCATATAGGGAAAATTGCTGTATTTGGAATATGAAGATTTGGATTTTGACTTGAATTAATAATCATTGCTACTTATTAACTGTTTGATCCTGAGGAAGTGTCTTAGTCTCCCTGAATGTTATTTTGTAACAGATGGAATTAATAATATATTATTATCCAGTTCATAGTGTTATTTTGAACAAATCACCTTAAAATGGATTTAAATATTAACCTTCGTTTTATCATCCAGAACTTATGACTTTGGTGAAAAAAAAGCTAGATTTTAAGCATGATAATCTTGGTTTAAATTTTACTTTACTATTTAATATTTGTTTGATGCCAAACAAATCACTCACTCTCTCTTGGTGGACCTCAATACCTCATTTTTAAAATGAAGGGATTGTACTAGATGACCTCAATGATTCCATTTAGCTCTAAATCTTTTGTCTAAGATCCTAATCTTAGGCTTTTAGAATTTTATGAGTTAACTTTGGTTTAATTTAAATTCCCTTAGATACCCTAACTCACCCAAATCTCCTTTTGAGGCTGCTACATTGCTCCAACTCTTCAAGATGGTTTGTGCCCAGTCTTTATGGTGACTCTGTATCAAAGTGAAATTTCATAGTTTCTGGCATTAGGTGATACAATTCAAAGAGCTCTTCTTGCAACTGCCTTCTTTCTCATCCTGTCAGTCTTCACAATACTCAGAATGGCATCTCTCTTTCTCCATAGATTAATGGAAAAGAGAAAGCTATATAGGATATTTCTCTATGAAAAATAAATATCCCTAATGTTTTCCTATGTGAATAAACTGAATTTCCCCATGCTATTCTAGAAACTTTTAGGACTACAAAATCACTGAATATTAGAGCTATGAGGGATCTTAGAGTTCAAGAGTTCACTGGGTAGAGTTAACAACTCATGCTAAAGTAATCCAGAAAAGGGAAAGTTCATTGTAGAGTGGAATTGATCTGAGAGAAGGGGGACTTTGACTGCATGCGTGATGTAGTGTGAGTAGTATTTAGTTACCAAAAGAGGGAAAGGATAGTTTGGACAGGTTTGGACAGAGGGAAATGGCCTACACCAAAATTTTTAAGATGTGAAAACACAAAGTGGTGGTAAAAGGGCAATAAGAACACTCTAGCTGGAATGTAAAATGCATATTGGAAGAACAATTAGGAATTTAGCAAGAAAGGTACTGTGGGATCTGTAGATTAGAGTCTCAATTGTGAGACAGAAAGATCTAGACTTTCTTTAAAATAGAAATGGGAAATTTATGTGATCTTTCCCAAGCTCCAGGACAAGATAGTCCTGTTTTAATGTAATGAATTTATGTCTAATAACCCCAGTTTTAATACCAGGCCTAATTCTATATGTGACCATTCTACATAATAGGCCAAGTTTGTCAAGTTCATTTCTCTTGGATTTCAGCTTCTTTAAAATGAAAACTTAAGACTAGATCATGTTTAAAGCTCCTCTAAATCTTAGTCCTGGGATTCTCTCTCAAGATCATAGCCTTGCCTAGTTCTTCTGAAGAGCTAGTGCCCCAAACATGATTCTACAATACTCTCTTTCAAATTGTGTCCTATGCATGATGAGTAAAGAGATGGAGTAGGATTTCCTGAGATATAATTTCTCACTGACTTTGACCTAAATGGGAAAATGAAACTCTATGTGTATGTTTGTCTGTGCATAGATTTAATTATTACCTATATTTTGTCTGATCATGATATGTATCTATGTATGTATTTATGTAAGTGTGTGTATGAAGGCAATATCCAGCTGCTGTTTCCCTAGGTCTTACCTGGATGATTTGTAAAGCCTATATAGGTAGTGTCACTTAAGGTCCTTGGCTCTCTTACTTCTATTTCTTTTCTTCAGGTAATGGGAAATGAAAATATACCCAGAGGGTGAGGGAACAAAGAAACTCTCCCTGAAGTAGAAGAGAAGAAAACAGAGACTATTGCATCTTGCACATGATAGGGTAGACATGATTTTTCTTTCCCAGTGGGAGTCTATTTTGGGCTGGTGGTGGAAATATTTAGCAATTTCATAAGCCTCTGAGATTTTATACCCACAGCACTTCATTAAAGATAAATGTCGATTAATGTCCCTACTCTTTTCGTTTTCCTAAACTTTTAATATTAATACATAAATGTGACTAGAGTTATAGGACTGAATTCTCTATTTGATATAACTTTGGCAAATCACTGTCCCTCTTTCACCTCCATTTTTTTTTCAAAATAGAGTGGCTTGGTATAGAAAATCTCTAGCATCCCTTACTAATTTAGAATTCTATTTTCAATTCCTCGTTTGATTATATGAATGTTCAGTTAAGAGAGGATCTTATAGGACATCTAACCTGCCTCTCCATTATCCTTATCTTACAAATAAATTATCTCCACAAGACTCCTAACAAAAGAAAAACAGAAAAACAAAGAAACAAAAAATGGGGCAGCTGGGTTGGATAGAATATGGGCCAGGGAGTCAGGAGGATCTGAAACCAAATTTGACCTCAGACACTTAATAATTGCCTAGCTGTGTGACTTTGGGCAAGTCACTCCCTTTGCCTTGCAAAAACCAACCAAAAAACTCCCAAAGAAACAAGATTCCTGACAATTGGTCATTTTTTTGGATGTAGTAGGACCTCACTAATTTACAAAACAATATATTCCATCTTCAATTTGCTCAAATTTTCAGAAACTTCTTTCCTACACTGATAAAAAAATTCACTTTTTCATAATTTAATTTTAGTCACTCAGAATAATTTTAAACTCTATATTTTGAAATTACTTTTTAGATAGTTGAAAACATTCCTTTTGTTTCCATAAAGGATTATATCTTGAAACTAAAAAATCTAATCCTAAAATGGAATGGTTAGAAGTTTTCTTACCATCTTCATTACTCAATAACTTACAGCATGATCTTGAGAATTAATACTCTATTTCAGATGTGAGGTATAGTTTGGCATATGAACAAAATAAGCATCTGAAACTCAATATCTTTCCTACTATAATCTCACTTTTCTGAACTTCCTTGTGAGGGCACCACCATCTGTCTAGTCATCCCATGCTTCAACCTCTATATCATCCTTAAGTATTCATTCTCCTTCACCTGACCGTGTTGTCTAAAATGAAGAGGAGAAGACAAGAATATAAGACAACAGAATCACAATTAAAAATATTTTCCTTTTCTCTCTGGGGCATGCTAGTATTGAGGAAAAAATATATATGACTGTTGACTGATCTAAGAGAAAGGAACACTTGAGATAAGAGGGGAGTACACATAATCCATTTCAAACTTTTTGCCTCCAAAGTACCTATATGCTTCTAGTGTTCAAGAGACACCTAGTGGTACAGAGAATAGAACACTGATCTTGGAACCAGGAAAATGGGAGTTTGAATCTAGGATCAGAAATAAGACATTTAATAACTGGGTGATCCTGGGTAAATCACCAAACTCTGTTTGTTTTGCATCTATGGCCATCTCCAGTCATTCTGATTCATATCTGGCCACTGGACCCCTCATTTAAATCCAGTTTGTGTGCTTATCATGCCATTATCTCCTTGATGTCATGGTTTTCTTCAAGAACAAAGGACAAATGTCATCATCATCATCATCCCATCATCATCATCATCATCATCATCAATAAGAGGCCGAATCTCAAATAGAAGTATCATGTTCTTGAAATCTAAGGATTCACAAATCAGAAACAACATGAAATTTATTATCCAATCTCAAGCTATTTCCTAGGAGCTTGAAATTCTTTTCTAAAGATGGTAGTATACTGTGCCAACATGGCACTGGTGTCCCATGTGTTGATCTCTGCTTTTCCTAGCTAACTCAGCCATCTACAAAATTAAAAAAAAAACCCATCATCCCCTTCCCCCCTCCCTAAAGAGTACCTACTTAAGCTTTACATTATTTCTTGGCTAAGTGATGTTGGATGAAGGACCTGAATTACACTATACATTAGCTCTCATGTACTAATTTTACATCTATACCATATTGATTTCCTGGGTTCTAGGGTTAACTCCAATTCTCCTATGGGTAAATGATGGTTGTATTCATTTGATTGATTCTTTTACTATTTTAATTTAGACATGAATTCTTTCCACCATCAGCAGGATTAGGAAGGAATTTGTATAATTTAATTTCACAACAAGGTGAAGTTATTATAACCAATAGGGTGGGGTGGATATGGAGTGAGGAAGATGATTCTCTTCATCATGATAGTAGATTTATCAATTAAATGATAAAAAACTTGATGGCTTCCCCATTGGGTCTTGGGCCTGAGCACATATTTCCTGACTAGACACACTAGACAAAGTTATGTTGAAATTACAATTTCCAAAGTCTTTATTAGATATATAATGTAAAACAAGCTCACATGATCTACCAAGAGACTATTATCACATATCTAGAGTCCTGACCATTAAGTATATCAGAAAGGATGAAAAAAACAAGAGCTTAGGACCATGTGAGAATAATTTTCCTTTTTGTGCTGATGCCATCCTGCTTGAAAAATAAACTGAGTCTGATGATGCTTACCATTTTCCATTTTATTTTAGTGAATTCAAATATGTTCATTGATAGAGACTAACATGAGCTTGAAGCTCAGGTGGTTAAATGAACTCTACCTCCTGTGTCCTTTGAAAAGGCTATGGTGTTTTAAGATGTTGTTGAATGGTACTGTAAGAGTAGAGAACTGAGAGAGAAAGTTTTTACAACAACTCTCAAAACAGAGGGACCATTACAGGTTCTTTATACAGGTTCTTTATAGATTTGGAAGTTCCCTTTGTATAGTTTAACTATTATTTTACTCTATGCTCAATGAATTATATGTCCAACTTACAGTATGCTCCATGAATTATATGTCCTTATTTTTTTTTCATTTTTTATAAATCCAAATGAACGAATTAATTCTGGTGTAAGTATTCTAACAAAGCTCCTACCATTGACTTGTGTGATACAGAATTCTGAGAAATGAGGCTTAGCTGTACCAGTTGTAAAATTTATTACTAAGTGTCAGTCATAAAAAATGCATGTTAGGGCGGCTAGGTGGCATAGTGGATAAAGCACTGGCCTTGGAGTCAGGAGTACCTGGGTTCAAGTCTGGTCTCATACACATATAATTACCTAGCTGTGTGGCCTTGGGCAAGCCACTTAACCCCATTTGCCTTGCAAAAACCTAAAAAAATGCATGTTTTTGGTAATAAATAGATATGTGCACTGATGGATTAGAAAAGGTAAAAAAGAAACAACAGTAAATGATTGTAGAAATCTACTATTTAATAAACCCAGTGACTCTAGGTTCTTGGATAAAACATCACTCTTTGAAATAACTACTGGGAAAATTGGAAAATAGTTTAACAAAATCTAAGCATAAAATAACATCTCACTCCCTATACCAAGATAAAGTCAATATATATGTATATTTATATATGAATATATGTTTATATATATATATATATATATATATATATATATGCCATATAGGAGAACAAGGAATAGTCTAAAGATTGGATGTATCATGGAGAGGAGTGGATTTTATGACCAAATAATATAGAAAATATCACGAATTTGAAAATGGATAATTTTGACTACATTAGATTAAAAAGTTTTTGCACAAATAAAACCTATGCAATTATTTGAGCAGAAATGCAGACAGATGGGAAGTAATGTTCATAACTATTGTTTCTGGGGACTAATCTCTAAAGAATTTAGAGAAATGAGTCAAATTTATGAGATTACAAGTAATTCTCCAGTAGATAAGTGTCCAAAGAATAAGAACAGGTACTTGCTAGATGAAGAAATCAGAGATATCTGTAGTCATATGAAAAAATGCTCAAAATGATTATTGATTAGAGAAAAGAAAACTAAAGCAATTCCAAGATACCACTTCACACCTATCAGATTAACCAAAATGATAAAGATCAACATTCGAGAGGATTTTGGAAAATTGGGAAACTAATGATTTGTTGATGGAGTTGTGAACTGATCCTCCCATTCTAGAGAACAAGTTCTGGAAAGAATTATGTCCAATGCTCAATAAAACTTTGATCTAGCAATACCACTACTAGGTCTACATCCCAAATCAGTCATAAAAACAAGAAAGCATCCACATTTACAAAGATGATTATAGTTGCTCTTTTTGTATTTGCAAAAATTTGGAAATTGAGGTGATGTACATCAATTGGTGGGTGGTTGAACAAATTATGGTTATATGAATGTTGATGGTGTACTATAGTTCCGTAAGAAATCATAAATGACTGGATTTCAGAAAAGAATGGAAAGATTTGAATGAGTTGATGTTGAGTAAAGTGAGTAGAATCACCAGAACAATCTACACATTAATGAAAGCATTGTTGTCCACATCCATAAAAATTCTCAAGCTTTCCCCCTTAATTCTAATTCCTCTTTCACAACAGGACTAGTATTGAAATGTGTTAAATGTGTTTGTACATATGCAACTTATAACAAATTCTTTGCTTCCATGAGAAAGGGGAGGGAAGGGAACATAGAAAGCTTTGGAACCCAAAACTGTGCAAAAGAATGAAAGTTGAAAACTATTTTTTCATGTAATTGAAAAAATAAAGTGAATATATTAAAAGAGAAAATCTCCCTGCCTTCAAGAATCTAATATTCTGTCATTGGAAATAACAAAAAAAATACTTTCTAAATATATACAAGGTAAATTAAAAGTAATTGGTGAGAGGTAGATGTTAGATACTTGTTTGATTTAGGAGGTAGCATTAGAACTGATCCATGTTGAGAATAAGTGAATCTACAAAATAAGAGTGAGTACATTCCTTCCCTGAGGGTGGGGGAAATAGCTGGTACAGAGCCCCAGAGATGGGACAGTAAGTTTCACAGTAAGCAAGAAGTGCAGTGTGATTAAATTCCAAAGTTAAAAGCATGGAAGTAAAGTATAATAAACCTAGAGAGACTGAAGTCAGATTGTTAAGGGCTTTTACAGTCAAGTAGAAATTTGTATGTTTACCTAGGGACAATGAAGAGCTACTAGATGTTTTGTGAGCAGGGGAGCACCATAGTGCCTTTCCTTTAGGAAAATACCTTTGGTAGCAATGTGACACATAGATTAGAGAAAGTGGAGACTCGAGGCAGGAAGAACATTTAGGAGTCTCTTACAAAAGTCCAGCAAAGGGGAAATAGGAGGCCTGATAGATGCCTCTGTTCAGTTCTTCTCAACCACCTTCCATAGAATTACTATTTCTATCCTGGTCAATGAAGAGATCAAGACTGGGATTTTTGGAACAAGGCTCTAAAATTGAATAACCTACTAGAGTGTCATATCTGACTACTTTCCACTTCCAATGAAATATAAGCTCTGTAGTGTAGGGACTTAGGGAATTTTGTTTTTGTAGACCCTAAAAAGAGCACTTAAGGGCAGCTAGGTGGCACAGTGGATAGAGCCCCAGCCCTGGACTCAGGAGGACCTGAGTACAATTCTGGTCTTAGACACTTAGCAATTACCTAACTGTATGACCTTGTGTGAGTCACTTAACCCCACTGTCCTGCAAAAAGAAGAGAGAGAGAGAGAGAGAGAGAGAGAGAGAGAGAGAGAGAGAGAGAGAGAGAGAGAGAGAGAGACCTCACTTAGGCACTTAGCAGCTTCTTAATAAATGTTTGGCATACATTAAATGAAAAACAAATGCTTTAAGAAAATAAATAAAATAAATACAGTAATTCATGAGGTATAATTACTCTTGAATGAAGACAGAATAATATTTGCATCCTGGGACCAGGGCCACCTTCCTCCAAGTTAGGACTGAGCAAGGAATTTCTGTATTTCAAGGTCTCAAATAGTTTCTATAGTTTGCCTAATTTAGTCAGGCATAAGATATTGTTACTGTTGGTACTTTCTGGTCTCTAGAGTCCTATAGTGGAGGAAAAAGAAGCATATCAAACTTTTCCAGTTATGATAGGTCATCTGTTTTGGAAATTTAGAGAACAGTGTCATGGTCTTCCAGAGGTAATTCTGAATGTGCTTGCAATTAAGATCTTAAAAGGCGGGGAAGATAATTTGTAGATTGGGAAGAGGGCCAGGTTAGAGAGTGTTTATTGATTCCAAAGACCAAGCCAAATGAGTGTTTTTTTTTTTTTTGAAAGGCAAATGAGGTTAAGTGGCTTCTCCAAGGCCACACACAGCTAGGTTATTATTAAGTGTCTGAGACCGGATTTGAACCCAGGTACTCCTGACTCCAGGGCTGGTGCTTTATCTACTGCACCACCTAGATACCCCAAAATGAGTGTTTTGTAGTGAATTTGAGATGATGCTAGACAGCTTGAGGTGAGTAAGACAACCACTATCAATCAAAGAGGAGTTCTCTAAGTTTAGGAAGACAAAATGTAGGGACTAGCAAGGAGTCAACCCTACTTGAACTTCTAGTCACTTCTGAGAAGCTTAAGTCTGAATTCCAGAGCTTTGGCTTCTTTCTTCCTCCTGGTTTTAAAGCTTGGAGAAGGTGGATGGTAGATCCACTGTCTCCTGCTCACTCATATTCCCCTGTGGAGTCACATATTTGTATAATGGGAAGGCTATAGAAATTAATCCTCTCAGATAAAGTGAAACTGAATGAAAATAAAAGTAAAATATTATCCTTAAGTTCAAAATATCAAAGATGAAAAGGCAGGAATAACATAGATATGAAATAGAACTGAAGTTTCTGGTTAATAGAAGACTCAAAATCATTTGATAATATAATCTTAATACCATGTTGAGATGAGGTTATCTCTAGTCTGAACTTCGAAGTATTCTGTTTAGGTCAAATTGCCACTTAGGAAAGACTTTTGCAACTGTATAAAATTGGTATTGTATAAAGTTAAGCATGAATCTTTCTTGCTTATCATCACTAATATGGTATAGAAGCTCTAATTTGATCAAATGGCCTCCATTTCATTTGGATATCATGCAGGCAAACTAGGACTTTGTGGTATTGCTATTAATCAGAATAGTTCTTTGTTTGATGACTGGTACAGAAGTTTGAGGACTTCATTTATGATATTTGAATATTTGCAACTCATAAACTTTGCAAGTCTCACATGATACTTGTTAGAAGTGGACTACCTGGTGGAAAGAAAATATTAGTTCAAAACAGACAAAAAGAAGATAGTCTAGGAGGATTGAGCCTAGGGAAGAGAACGGCAAGGTGACAGATTTTGTCCATTCAAGTCATTAAGGTCAAAAATAAGGAGAGACTCAGTAATCAGTAATGAAGTAATGAAATTTCATAAGGCATATGACCTGATGACATATCTTAATAATTATAGTAGTTGATTTTCATATGGTACTTAATGGGCTTTACTTATGATAAAACATTTGGTTCTCACAAAACACTGCAAAGTAGTGTTATCTCTATTTTACAAAGGAGGAAACCAAAGAAGATGGAAGTTAAGTTATTTTGCAGGGTCACATATCTAGTAAATATCTAAGGTTAGATTTGAACTCATTTTCCTAGGTCCAACATATGGTCCTCTGCATCAGAGTCGTACCTACTGTAAATGCATGTGATCTTAACTTGAAAAAAACTCTATTTCTTGTGGAGATCTATGCTTTTTTTTTTAAACTGATGTTAAAAGCAATTTTCCATTTCTTCTTTTTGGGAATATTTTGATTTTAGTCATTCTGGGACACACTTGTATAGAAGGGTTGCTGGACTTAGTTCCTAGTTACAACCACTCAGGAGAAACCAAACATTCTTTCCTCTGAGTTAACTTAATTGGATTGCCAAAAAAGGGGCCCCCAGGTGATTATTTTCTAATCAAACAGAGGAACCTGTGAGTAGAGGGAGGAGAACTTCCATGGGACCTCATTAGTCTTGTACTGGTGGAAATTATGCTGTGCTCTTGTTCTCTGATGATGGCATAGTAATCACTAAGCAAAATCCTAACTCTGATTAATTTTTCCAAATAAATTCTGTAATCTTTTAATTGCTTTCACTATGAGAATGCCCTAAGCCAAACAGGGATCCCAAAGAGAAAGATATAATTATAAATATAAATAAGGTCCACTGGGGCTTCTAAAAATTCCTTTTATAATTTCAAAGTTATGTGGTCTTTTTCATTCCTATGGCTATCCCTCTGCTCCAAAATCTCAAGCCCTCCCAGATAGACTCTTCTTGTAGTTTTTATACTCCTTGTCTCTTCCCATTCATCTATTCCTCCAGTATGTACACTAGCTTGTCATTGCCTAGATTTAGTCAAATTTGCACAGAATGGTAGTTATATATATTAATCTAATCTAATGGCATTCTACTTTTCCAATTTATCTCCTTTTAAGATTTAACTTTCAGTGAATTCTGACTATGTGCTAACCTCTATGATAGGTGCTAGAACAAATGAAGATATGAATAGCCCATAATTCCATCCTGGGGAACTTCCAGCCTAGTAGAGAGATACAAAAGTAGACAATGATAAATTAGAAAACAATTCAAATACCATTTTGAGATTCAGAAGAGTGAAGAATGATTTCTTGATTTGAGGAATCAGAAATTTCCTGGAGAAGGAATTTGAGCTGAACTTTGAAGGAGATGTGGGATTCTTATATGAGGAATATGGTATTAGGTGGGGAAGAGTCTTTAATGGATGAACCTTTGACATATTTAAAATCCTAGAACTACTTGCCAAGTTAATATCTAATTTGATTAGAAGCAACCTCTGAAACAAAAGTTTGTGGTGGGAAGGATGCAACAAAAATATAAGCAGCTAAGGATCTGTATGGGGTAGGGTAAGCGAATTTCACTAGTGGAAACAGTAAAAAACTGAGGATTACATAATTTTCTGAGTGGGGAAAGATGGTATGGTGATCATTACCTAATGCTCTGGTCTTAAAGCTTCAATTTCACGTCTACATGAATATATGCAGCAAGAAAATTCCCCTTCTGTGGAGTTGAGTTTCTCCACCTTTCATATAAATAACAAAACATTTTCTGTGTCAGTCCTATGAGGTTCTTGAGAAGGTCAAAGGAGATAACAGATTAAATCTGTGGCCCCTCACCTGTTTTTGTGATATTTACTTCTTTAACAGTCTGCAGAAGTCCACCCATTGACATCTCAGAATATTTTTAAAGCCATAAAGTAAATATATAGGAGTTACAGGAAAATAAATGTTCATTTTGTTCCCATTCAAATTTACTGATCTCTTTGGCATGTGCCTACAAATTCCTTGGGGATATGTGGACATGGGGTAAGAACCTCTAGATTAGAGACTAAATTCTGGATTGTCTCCAGTGCAATATAAATATCAAGTATTATGATACTTCTCAGCTACTTTGGGGCTAATTTCAGGCTCCAAATGATATGACTGGAGAATATATCCTCATTTAGGGTTAAACATCCAGGAGAAGGAACTCCCATCCCAGGAGGAAGAAGTGACAAAATTGGGGCAAGTGCTGTCACTCACTAAAAAAACAACAATCCATTAATAGCTCCTCATAGGGATATCTTGGGGCGTGAGGAAGTCCCTATATCCCATCTATTTAGCCTATTTTGGTGCTTCCTATTTGTCCAAAAAACAAAAGCATTCTCAAATAGAATGAGTGAATCTAAGGATTGAAACTGCTGAGACACGGGTCATGAAATTTCAAATGTCCTTGTTTTTTTTTTTTGTACAAAGATGGCTTCAATCTGATTTCTGTTTGCTCCGTATATCCTCCCCTTTGCCAAGGTCCACTTGCTAGGATGTTTGCTGACAGATATGAAAAACAGTTGGGTAGGGGATGAATTTCCTCTTCATTTTCTGTTCCACAGTCTTGTACTAGACTAAGTCATAGCTCCAAGACCAAGGAAGAAAGTAATCAGACGTTTCTGCCACAACACATGCTGAAATGAGAGGTAAGGATAGACCAACCTTTAGCTGTGGGAGTGGGGATGTACTGATACAATATATTCTAGTAATGTTCACCTCACAATCTTCCATTCATCTGTCCACACATGAAAGCATAGATTAAGGTGTGTGGTAGTTTGGTAATTAAACAGTGTTCACGTAGGTTTGTTACTGAAATGAAAACTGTACTTGTCTTTTTGAATGGATTTCTACCTTCAATATCTTGGGGAGGGGGAAAAGGTTGGATCTTGAGGTCAAATCTTATATAAAGCAAAGATTCTAATTCCAGTGTCCTAAATTATATCTTTTGTTGCATTCACTACATTCATAGAATCTTAGGATTAGAAGGAATTCCATTCTCTGTGCCACTTAAGCATGTTGATCTAATTTCTGTCTGAATATTTCCAGTGGTAAGGAGGTTCCCTCAGCAAAGGGGCAATTTTTGGACTGTTAGACAATCTCTCTTAATATTTAGCTAAAAAAGATCTCCTTCTAACTCTTACTTCCTTGGAAGTCTTCTGATTTCTTGAGCCATATAGAATAAGGTTGCTCCCTCTTTTATAAGATAGTCCTACAAGAACTTACAGAAATTGGACAATCCAACCAAATTTCTCAAATAAAAACATAAATGAATTCCTTTATTCTTCACCATAGATTATACTTCAAGGTGTTTTATCTTTTGATTTCCTTGTTTGGAAACATGATTCACCTTGGCATTGAAATTTGTTGCTTAAAATATTCCATACAGATCTGAACATACAATACTAGGAGGGTTTTGATCAAGGTCAAGGACAGCAGGCCCCTCACTTCCTTCATTCAGTACTCTTATTAGCTCAGTTTGATGGCATGATATTGATTAATATAGAGCTAACTGTCCACCGAAGCCTTTAAACCTTTTTCATATGATTGTGTTCATGTCATGCATGATTCACTAATCTTAACATCTGCAATTGATTTTTAGAACCAACAGTAGAACTTCATATTTGTTCTCATATATTTTTCTTTCATTAAGATCATTATCTTCATCTTCTCCTCTTCTATAGTCAACAGCCTTCAATTCTTCCCCTTGCTCCTCCAATTCTTATATCCATAAATAATCTGAAAAAAGAAATAATCTGTATTTTCATTGTGAAATAGTGTATGAAAGAATTATGAGTGAGTTGTGTGGCAATTCATCATCTTACCTCATCCTGCCTCTTTTCTGGACATCATCCATTTCCTTATCCCCTAACTCCCCTTTATGTGTTGTCTTCCCATATTAGAATGAAATATCTTTAGGGTTAGGGATCATCTTTCTCCTTTATTTTTGCATCACCAGCATTAGCACTTACCATAGTGACTGATACAGAATATATAATTTACACATTTTCTTTCCATCTAAGTGATTTAATTCAATTTTTTCTTTTGCATATAGGGATACTTTGGGATCTTGAGTCTCTTAACCTAATATATTAGATGTCTTTCCTTATTCCATGTCAATTGCATATTTTATAACTATCTTTTTCTTCCAAATCATTGAAAATAATGTTGAACAAGAAAAGACAAGAATATCCTGAAAGACCTTCCTGGTGGTTGAAATTTATCTCCCTTTAGTCTTCCTTTCATTGACATCTGATCCACTTTTATTTAAGAATGGATTGTGGATAGTGATGCAAAAAACTGATAGCCTGGGTCCCTTATTGACTTCCATTTCTTCCTGATTCTGAACGATTGTTAATTACATGGATTTTTCAGAGGACCGCAAAGCAGTCAGTCAGGGTTTTCTGAGACTACAGTGTGACTATGTTCAGTGAATAGTTAACAGTGTATTGACTATAATTACTGAGAACAGATCCCTAGACACCTTGTTCTTGAGAGTATTAGAGATATGACTTTCCAGGATTACAGAATCACAAATCACAAAATCACAATCGCAGTTGCAATGGACTTTATTGACCAGACTGTATTTGAACAAGTATCTGCTCTGCAGGTAATTGAGGCTGCCTTGCTGACTCTCCACATTCTATCTCTCCAAGTAAGAATTCAGATTTCCTTTGGTTCCTTTAGCCTTGAGAACAGCCATAGTCATCTTATCTCCTAAGCCTCTCTTTACCATAAAATAATGAAGGCAGCATATTCTCAGAAAAGATGCACAGTATCTTTTGTGCAGTAAATTATTCTTATTCTATTACCACATTTCAAAATTCCAGTTGTTCAATTTAGAATATCTGCCTTAGTGATTCTGCAGTTCTGGGATATCTAGACCTACCTCTTCCAACTCTGGCTTCCCAAGCAATCTAAAAACTTCTCATTTCAAGCCCTACTTGCACAAGAAAGGGTTAATCCATCAGTTTCCCAAATAGTGTTACAATTCACAACTTCTTCCCATCTAATATATTATCATTCTCAAACTTCTGTTTCCTGATCCTCTTTGGTCAATTGCTCCCTTGGACCCAAAGCTCTCTGAATGAAGAGTAGTGTCATACAATATTCTTAGCAATAGGATGCTCAAAGTTCAGAAGGATCTTAGAGGTCATTTAGCAAAATCTATTTCTCATCTAAATTAGTGACCCCTTTATTAATCATATCCTCAGCGATAAACTATGTATCCGTCTTCATCCAAGCAAAGTATAATTTTAAAAACATATTTCATCTACTGACCCATTCACTCACTTTTCAGATAATCTGAGAGAACTCATATTTTTTTTTCTGAAGAAGAGGAAAGGTAAAGTCTCAGAATACCAGAAAAAGAGGAGATAGTCATGCACAGGATCAGTAGGTACAGATATTGTGCTACATAATTTGCTAAGCATGCCTGAAATTAGTAGAGTGACAACACATACTTTCATTTTAGATTTAGATGTTTTGCTCATAAAAACTAGACTCTTTGTATGGGAAGTTTAATATATAGAGCAAGAGTCATATAGTTGTGCTTGAGTGGTGCATTGAAATGGAAGAAGTCTTCAGGGAAGAATGTTTTATTTTGCCTGTTGTTTTGAGTTAGGACAAGGAACAAGGTTCAAGGATTTGCATAAACCTTATACTCAAGATGTAGGAAACATCATGAGTTTTATTATTATTATGTGATGCATCAAGAAGGCAAAACTGAAAGCACTACCCATGTATACATTTTAGAACATAACAGAGTTTCAGTCACACAGTACCAGAGTAATTAATATGACAGAGAAGTGTATAGTATAGTGGTAAGGTCTCAATGGTAGTTTACCCACCGAATCAGATGTGAGTGAAAAAGTCTTTCATATCTCAAATGTAGGCTTAGAGGAATCAGGCAATGGCAATAGTTATGGGAAGGGCATTTTTAAATATACTTAGAAGAATTTCCTGGTTGGAATAAGAAATTACAGCAGGGACTGAGCTGCTAATTAAGAGATTTTAGGATTG
The DNA here is from genome assembly GCF_037893015.1 of Macrotis lagotis. NCBI lineage: Eukaryota > Metazoa > Chordata > Mammalia > Peramelemorphia > Peramelidae > Macrotis > Macrotis lagotis. The sequence continues at coordinate 79,532,367 of NC_133658.1, read as the reverse complement.
GATTTTAATACTTATGTCTAATCAGGGATTGAGATTGTTTACATAATGGACAAAGGATTAGAATGAGTCAATATCACTTGTAATGGATTTATACCTTTAAAAACTATTTCATAGCATGTATGCCAAGTACAGAGGTAAGATGGATATCTGGAAACCTAGTGGTTGTATGAGTAAGTTAACTTGCAATTATGCTGGATTTTGACATTTCTAGGGGGCAGTGTCTGTGAAAATGAGTGGAAGTGCTCTGTTTCTCTCCTCTTCATTACAAAATAGTTTCACCATGATAATAATTGTTTCTGAACTCTACGTACTTTTCACAAAGGAAAGAAAAAGTACCATAATAGTAAGCATTTATATAGTGCACTAAGGTTTACAAAGAGCTGTATAATTATTTCCTTGTTTTATTTTCATAACCCTCAAAGATAGGTGCTGTTATCTCCATTTTACAGATAACAGACTGGAGTTGGGTTATTTGCACAGAATCATATAGCTAGTAAGATTCTGACTGAGGGCTTGAACTCAGATTCAGCTCTAGTATTCTAAATACTGAACCTTTGTCCAATTACAGGAAAGGGTGACTTATAGAGAGGAAGTATTTAAGGGAACCATGAGCCTGGGGCATGAGAGAGAAGTCAGCATTACCATGAATGGTCCATGAGAGTGGATAGAAAACTTTCTTTAGAATCAGAACTTTTAAGGTATGATTTTCTGCTTTATTTATGAAACACCTGAGATTTGTGTTTGTCATTCAAAGAGATGGAAAGGTTATAAGATCAGGTGCAGTAATTTCAATATACATATAGCCCAATCAAATTGATACATGATCATGAAAGGTCTAATGCAAGTGATATGTATAATTCTGGGAGAAAAATTATAATCAACTATTGGTGGGAAGGAGGAAGAGGAGAAAATTATTGAAGGTTTCAACAAAGAGGATTTGAGCTTTTCCATAAGTGATGGTTCACAGTTCAACCAGATTAGTGAATGGAAGAGCAACAAGCAAGAGCAAATACATGGAGATAAGTTAGTGCATAATATGGAAGAATCATGCTCAAAAGGCATGACTATTTAATGACTTTTTAGGTATAGTTCTACGTATTTCTGGAATGACTGGACTGGTTCCACTCCCTTTTTCATCCATCAGGCTGCTCCTTTCGGTTCCTTTGAAGAGTATTGGTAGGACTTTTTTATATATTCCAGAATTTCTGTTCCAGAATTTTGTTGTTATATCATAGGGTTTGGCAGCTAAGGAATCAGATCCTCCTCTCTGGTTTTCCCTTTTCATAACTAGGATCTCAATGGGCTGTATCATACTGACAATGCCTGTGATCTGAGGCCAGTGATTGGAGAACCTGCAGGAAGTACTACCCCATAAAATTAAGGGGAAATATTTAAAAATGAAAAATAAAGTGGCATATTTGGAAGGCCCTATTTCTGGAGAAACAAGGAAAATTATTTGTTGAGAAGGGATATCTAGCAAGTAAAACTATTAGCAAAGATACATACTAGTAGTATGAAATTCTCTTTCTGTATCTCCCCAATTAAGATGAACTTATGATTTTTTTCAGCTCAGAGAAGCAGTTCCAGAAATTACTACTATACTTTCCTGCTTTATAGACCTCAGGACAATTTCATTAGTTGGTTTGATTTCACCTCATTAACTGGAGCTTAGTGATCAGAGGTGATCCCTTGACATTTGTTTACCTTCTTAGTTCCACTTAATTTTCTGAAGGCTTAGTTTTTCTATGTCTGTGTCATATTCATTGTGGGTGTGAGTGGGTTCATCATGATACCTGTTGTATCAGGTCTCTTCAGTTTTACCTGAACAGCATATCTGGAATCATTTTTCCCTTCTCTCCATTTACATTGGACAGCTAGCTTGCATAGTGAATAGAGCACCAGGTCTGGAGTCATGGAAGAATCCTATTTCTAAATTAAATTCTGTTCTCAGATACTTGCTAGCTGTGTGACACTGGGTAAGTTACTTAACTTTATTTGTCTTAGGTTCTTCAAAATTAAAATGAACTTGAGAAAGATATTGCAAACCACTCCATTATCTTTGTCAAGAAAAAGCCTAAAAGGTTGTCATGGAGAGTCAGAGATGAATAAACAACAGCTAAACAAAATTCCATTTACCTGACCTCCATCCAGGACCTTATCTGTTCTTGCCTTTCCTATTGCAAAATCCTTTTTATTAGTCTCCTTACCTCCCATCCATTCCCTCTCAAATTGCCCAAAATGTCTGGCAGCCAAGATTCACTAAGCTTGCTCAACATTTATTTTTTCCAAGTACCTTGACACCTGGACAAAAAACCATGCCATAGATGTTTTGACCATTTCAATTCCGAAATTTGTACCCTAAGGTTCCATTGTCTTGACCAGTGACTGTTGTACCCCGACCAGATTTAAAAAAACAAAACAAAACTGAAGACTGGTTTCACTTAACTTTTTATTTGCAAGCCTTTTTATTGATTGGTATTCTCTAATCCTACCCTCCCCTTCTGCACTCCTAGGACCATAATCAATTTTGTTCTACCATTCCAGAAAGAGTGTATTGTCAATCTATTACTATTATGCCCACTTTCTCCATCAGTCTGGAAAGTAACTTGACCTGCTCCAAAATGCCCCTTCTTAAGTACTACTTTCATAAATCTGTTGTTTCTCCATTAGAATTTATGCTCCATGAGGAAAGGAACTGCTTTTTGTTTCTGTATTTTTATTCTTAATTTGTTATGATGTTTGGCAAAAAGCCAGTGCTTGATAAAGGAATAAAGGCTTTTCCATTCACTAATTCACCCTGCATAGAACAACTACTTTTTTTCCCTCAAATCACAAGTCTGATTATGTACCTTTCATGCTCAAGATCCTTCAGTGATTTCCCATTTCCTCTAAGAAAAAACATTACTTTACTTGTTTAGAATTTAAAATCCTTTTCAGTATGTCTCCAGCCTATCATTCAAAAATGAATTCAAATTTCTTTCCCTCAATTGTCAAAATGTTCCCATTTCCTAATTATTCTGTCTCCTACTTCTGTAGTTTAACTCAAGTTATTCTCAATGATTATCTCTTGGAAGCTTTGGAACACTTCAGATATGACTTCCTGTGAAGTTTTCCTGATTTCTCTCTCTCCCTCCAGTTGTTAGTGCTATCCTCGATCTGGAGTTTTCTATTTTATGTACTTTGAATTTACTTATTTGTGAACATATTATATTTTTCCCATAGAACAAAAGTTCGCTGGAGGAAGAGATTATTTTTTTTTATTCCTAACCAATATATCTTACAAATATTAGCGGCTTAATAAATTTTTGTTGAATTGAATAGGGATCATCTAAACAGAAGGTCTAAAAAAGTCTGGTCTGTAGATAAAAGAACTAATCTGGAAATTATAACAAGATGTTTTCATGGAAGGAAAAGACAGGAAGAAAGAAAAAACTTATAGGGACTTCAAAAATGCCTAGGTAATTTGTTATGAGTTTTTAGAGGTAAGTAGGTCATATAGTGACTAGAGGCAGGAAGTCTGAGTTCAAATTCACTCTTAGAGTCTTCCTAGCTATGTGATGCTTTGCAGGAGACTTCATCTTTGTCTACCTCATGTTAGTTACTTTTAAAATGGGAATAAGAGTAGCATGCACCTTGCAGAGTTGTTGTAAGGATCAAGTGAGATAATTTTTTTCTAAAGTCCTTAGCAGTGGGATAGAGTAGTTGCTTAAAAAGATGTATTTTCTTCTTTCTCTACTAAGAATGTAGTGGAAAGAATGGAAAGGATATAGAGCAGATTCTTAAGGGAGAATTAAAAATACATGAAAAGTTCTCATAGAGATAGTAATGGAGAAAATTTAAGATAATAAAAGTTTTGCATGTGAAATTCTGGGAGAATTTTGGTGCCAGTTAAAGAAATGGGGCAGTCATTTGAGGAAGTTGATTATGAGGAAAAGGAGTTGTTTTGGACATGGTGAGCATGAATTCCAGGGGAGCATTTAAAAAAAAAATGTCTCAAAGGCAGTCTGCGGTAGTAACCTAACATTCAGGAGAATGATCAAGGTGAGAGTTTTTGATATTTGAAGCCATAAGGGTATTTTAACATGTTGAGAATGTAAAAAGGAAGGTGTGGCAAAAACAAAATTTTTTAGTTGTTGATTTTTGCTATAGCAGTTTATTTGCGAAAGGTTGAAAAAGGGAGTATAGGAAGTAGAAGCAGTTGATATACATTATTTTTTGAATGTATTTGAGTTGGAGAAAAAAATGTGATGACAAATGAAAATGTTATAAGAATTGATAATGTCTTAGAATTATTATAAATACATGGAGTGGGAAAGATTGACAATTGAATTAATGTCTTAGAAGCTGCTACAATGATACGACAACTTATGATTCTATACTGCACTTTTGGAAATCGCTAAGGAAATAAAAATCCTGGAGTTGAGTAATAGTCAAAACATATCAGCCACCAATTTGAGATCTTATCTCATGACTCCCTGGTTCCAGTTTGTGATGGATAATCTAGACACTTCCATCCTCCAGGATTGGGAGTGCAGAGCAGTTTTAAAAACTATGAGTATAAATGAGTCAACATGGAGAACCAGCACTTGGAATGTAGGGAATAGTGATCAAAATAGCATGGGCACTTTTGACTTAGAGAAGTAATGTGGAGGTAATACTAAGCACTGTGGAAAATGAGGATGATAACGATAACAAGAACAATAGAGACAGCTAGGTGGCACAGTGGATAAAAACTAGTCCTGGGGTCAGGAGGATCTTTGTTCAAATCCAATCTCAGGCATGTAACAATTACCTAGCTGTGTGACCTTGGGCAAGTCACTTCACCCCATTATCTCACAAAAAATTCCAAAACAAACATACAAAAATTAAAACATTAAGGGGGAAATAGAAAAGGAGAGGAAAGAATGAGAGACTACAAGGGAATAATGGAAGGGGGAGTAATAGACTTATTATTAGAGTGTTTTACCCAAAGGAAAACCTTTTTCTGGTTGGGGACTTGGGCTGTAGAAAGATAATTACTAAGTTTTCCAATTGCACAGAGCAAAGAGAGAAATTTAGACCTTTATCTTTCTAAGTTTGGGGATTAGAACATTTTATCTGCCAAGGGTCACTTAAATATTTGTGGACCATAACAAATTATCAACTTAAAAATTAGCCAAATTCTATATTTGGTCAAACCCTTAAACAGTTCATCCTGAAAAAGTTCCTAGGTTAATTTAATTTTGAGTCTTGGTTGTGGTTGCTTTGTTCATGCCAAATTGAATGATTTTGCTAGGCTTTTATAGCTTGTGGGTTGGACAATCCCCACCCCATTTCAGGCAAATGAGTTAGCAATTTGGGTTTTAACTAACTGGCTGGCATAAGGAGGCAGAACCTTGACCACTTCTATTTACATTGTTTCTGGTGTCCAATTTACTAAGGCAACCACTCTTCATCAAGGATGAACTGAAGAAAATTCTAGAAAAGAATAGTCCTACATAGTAAAAGGGGGAGAGATTAGGGAGTGACTGTGAAAATGGAGGGTCAAGTAGGAATGAATGATTAGCTTTACCCACTCAGTGCCATCCTTCAATCTTTGTTATCAGAGAAACACCTTGAAGTTTCTGAAGTGCTACCTTTACAACCATGAGTTGAATAGTAAAAATTATTTTTTCCCATTATATAAGTAAGAAACTGAGGAACAGAGAGGTGTCAAGTGAGTTGTTCAACTATTTACCTAGTGAGTAGCCCGAGCTGAACTCTCCTAATTCCAAATTCATTGCTCTTTCTCTTACACCATAGAGTTTCTTCTTAATTGAATCCATGATGAATAGTAAGAGGTAAGCCTTGGGGAGGAAGAAATTTATTTCATCCTCTAAAACATGAGGGAAGTTAATGATAGGTTTCAAGGGATAAGGGAGGTTAATTTTGAGAAGTTCCCATTGGATGCCCCTGATCTCAGTGAAGAAAGAGACCAAATAATCTTTGGTGAATATGGAGTGTCAAGGTAGTTTTAGGATACAGGATTAATTGAGAGAGGAAAAAAAGAGTCAGTTTTATTTTTTATTAGTTGTTATACTATTTGAAAATCACTTACTATTGTCCAAAATGGTAGCGACTTATTTGAATTACAAGTATCTTTAAATAATGACTCTAAACAAATTCTAGTTTGGCAAAACCCACAAAAACAATTTTCCAGCTCAATGCAACTTAGAAGGTTGGATAGAATGGTCTGCCAACAGGATGAGAGAAGAGAACAGTCGAGTGTAGACTCTGACAGCACAGACCAGGCAACAGCAAATTATGAGTAGTAGGTCTAGGATCAACTGAATAAGTGACAGCAGTGGTAATTTCCAGATCTCTCAGTCCACAGATAATAACGGCACAAGACAATAAGTGAGAAGGAGACTTCCAGAGGGTCCTTTACTAGCACCAGAGGCAGGAATCTTCTGTATTGTCTCTATCTGGATCTAGGCCACAGTCCTGGGTCTTAGTCCTGGTGCAAGAGGTGTGTGTCCATAAGCTCCCTGTTTGTGGGATCCTGGTGCCAGGACCAGCAGTGGAGGGATCTTGTGGTAACCAGTGTAAGGTATGGGAAAGTTATAAACACACATCTCCCTAGGGCATGTCATTCTGGAAGAGCCAAACAATTGCAAGTCACAGAAATATGTCTATCAATTGCATAAAGAAAACCTAATGCTTGGAACAGTGCTCCTTACTTTTGGGAAGCAGAGTCCTAGTTTGACATTGAGTTAAATGACACAGAAAATGATTAGAAAAAGAACAAACAGTAGAAAAATATTCTTATCATGAAAAATTATTATGCTCACAAGCAAGGCCAAAACACATATTCAGAAGAAGACAACAAAGTGAAAATTCCTGCATAAAAAGTTTCAAAGTAAAGTATGGAAGAGTTCAAAAAGGTTTCTAAATATCAAGGAAGAAAAATTGGGAAGAGAAATGTGAGTGATATGAGAAATACTAGAAATCATTGATAAAATAGCTAACAGCTTAGCAAAAGAGGCTCAAAAGCACTTGAATTTCCAACCTTCTGAGCCCTAATATCCAGAGTAGAAAAAAAATTGAGATGTTAACCTATCAATAATTTGCATAATTCATTTGTTACAATAAGAATGTAAGATAATGTATATAAAATGAATTATAATCATAAAGGGATGCATTCTTTTGATCAAATAGTCTTTATATATATTCTCTCAAAAATAGGAAATAAGGAATATAAAATGCTTTGCTGCCATATCTTTCTATTTTTTTCAGTAGACTCATAAACAAGATGGAGATCAGTAACCTCACTTCAGTGACTGAGTTCATCCTCCTCGGTCTTTCCAGCCGACCTGAGCTCCAGGTGCATCTCTTCCTGCTCTTCCTCATGCTCTACCTGATGATTTTGCTGGGGAATCTGCTTATTGTGCTGCTGATATTGAGGGATTTGCACCTCCACACACCTATGTACTTCTTCCTCGCGAATTTATCTATTCTAGAAGTCTGTTACACATCCTGTGTATTTCCACAGATGTTGATACACTTCTTTGCAGAACGAAAGTCCATCTCCTACACCTGCTGTGTCATACAGGTCTACACATTCCTTTCTTTTGGCATTGCCGAATGTTATATTCTCTCAGTGATGGCTTATGACCGCTATGTTGCCATTCGAGACCCATTAAGATATTCAGTGACAATGAGTTGGGGGATTTGTGGGAAACTGGCTGCTGGCTCATGGTTGGGTGGTTTTATGGCATCCACAGTGGACACAGTAACCACATTCCACCTCTCATTCTGCCAGGATAATGTTATCAATCATTTCTTGTGTGAAATGCCTGCCCTACTGCACCTCTCTTGTACTGACACAACCCAGGCAGAGTTAGTCATGCAAGTCCTCTGTATATTTACTCTTTTGTGCCCCATTACATTCATCATCCTTTCCTATGCACATATCATCATTGCAGTACTGAGAATTCGCTCTGCCCAGGGACGCAGAAAAGCCTTTTCCACTTGCTCTTCCCACCTTCTGGTTGTCACTCTTTTTTTTGGCACAGTAATGTCTCTTTACATGAAGCCTCAATCTCTATCCACTCCAGAGTACAATAAAATTGTTTCAATGTTTTATGTGGCTTTCACACCTACTCTCAATCCACTCATTTATAGCCTGAGGAATAAGGAAGTGAAAATGGCCTTGAGAAAACTTTTGGGGAAACCTGAAGGTGTTTAACTGCACATATCCTATTCATGAGACCAAGTGAGGGAAACTTGGATCCAAATAGCCTCCGTGATGTTCCTCGACAAATTTCTAGTGTGTCTGGAACCTTAGTCTCTTATTTTCATTCATTCTTTTTTTTCTTGTTAGTTTAGGAACCATCTGAATTCTCTCTCTGTTCTCCTTCCTAGTTTTCCCTTAGCAAAGAAATGAAATAGTCTTCATTTCCCTAAACTACTGTAGGTTTCAACACAGAGAAGCCTGCACTCGGCATGATGATAATTATTTCACAATAAATTATATTAAAATAATGTTTATAATAAGGGGAAGAATCAAAGCTTAGTATTTTGAAAGTTGGGGCAATTTGCTTATGGGTGTAGTGGTTAGGAGGAGATACCAATTCCTATGAGTAGATGCTGTTTTTTGTGGTTGGATGGCGTAGGAGGTCACAGGATGGAGCAAATGTTGGAAGAGTGGGCAGTGAATGGGGGGTGTCTTGGAGGAGTGATAGAATCTATGTGGCAGCTTCCTAGTTTAACTAATTATTTTAACACTGCTAAGTTCATATTTTGAGTGTAAATGTTACCAGTGCCATCTAGTATTGATAGCCCAAGACAACCCTTGTAACCAGAGTTTTAACTTTGACTTTTGAGCTTCCTGAAATTTCTACTTGGATCCTATGCTTGAAAATAACAAACATATAAAAATCCATTATAGAGTCTATATTGATTTTGTTGCTATTGATTTTCAACCATTCAGTCATGTTTGACTGTTTGTGATCCCATTTGGTGTTTTCTGGGAAACATTTAGGAGTGTTTTCCCATTTTCTTCTCCACCTAATTTTACAGTTGAGGAAAACTGAGGCAAACCAGGTTAAATGACTTGCCCAGGGTGACATAGTGAGAAAGTGTCTGCGGTCAGATTTGGACTCAGTAAAATATGACTTTCTGACTTTAGTTCCAGTGTTCTCCTTATTAAGTCATATACCTGCTCCATTAAAATTTTAATTTTTGCTGTTGTTTAGTTGTATTTAGTTGCATTTAGTAATTTAGTAATCTCTAATTATCCAGGACCCATTTTGGGCTTTGCTTGGTAAGATAGTGGAGTGGTTTGTATTTCTTTTCTAACTCATTTTATAGATGAGGAAACAGGCAAACAAGGTTAAGTGACTTACCTAAGATCACAACGTTGGTAAGTGTTTGAGGGAAGATTTAAACTCAGGTTATCCTCATTTCAAATCTGACACTTTATCCTGTATAACCTAGTTGTTATGATCTTTCTATATTTCACTAACCCTAGTCACATGTCCTGGTGTGATGGAGTCAACTTCCCCTGTCAAGAAAATATGTTTAATTGAATTTATTTTATCATACATAAAGGCTCTGAGATAGCTTTCTCAACTCCAAATCCAATGACCCTTTGGTTGCCTAGACAAGCACGATTTTTCCTCTCAGAGTTCTAGGCATATCTGTAGGGAGTAAAGTATATTTTTTAGTACAATTATTCTTGAGTCCAGCCTCAGTATGTTCCCCTCAATATCACCAGTTCCAGTTAGTAACTCACCAATATTATTTGACTTGCTGGTAGCTCCTCACTATTCTTGATATCAAATCAACATCAGCTTTTGATGATCACTGGGAGAGAGTGCTGAATCTGGAGTTAGGGAGATCTAAGTTTAAATCCAGTAGCAACAACATCAAGAACAACACAACTGAAAGAAGCAGTCATAGGATATTTTTGCATCCTCTGAAGTGGAGTCAAAGACTTTCAATCATTCATTTTCAGGTGTGGAATCAGCAACTACTTATGTTTAGTATTGGATCCAGGGGAACATTTATGCATGCTCCATAAACTAAACCCCTCATTGTTTTGTCATCTGTTATAATTATTTTCACATAGACTGGAGAAGAGAATAAAATCGAGAGAAATAATATAATTAAGAATATGAATGGGATGAATTCACCCAGTAATTGTAAGAGGTAGATGAATGATTAGAAAGCAAAACCCAACAATGTATTGCTTACAAGAGATACACTAATCAAAAAACTTCTGACCCTTATTTCACTGAAGAGTCTAAGTCATTTATCATGAGTATGGGAACAAGGTCAAAATTAGAGTTATAAATGATTTTTGAAACCATAATGATAACTGAAATGAAGTTAATGAGGAAAAGAAGAGTTATTAAGAAACACCTTGTTGGTAACTCTTGAGATTGCAATTTTATAGGATGGATGGAATTCATGAAGCAAAAGATTGAGTAATGCATGCATCATGAGGAAGTAAAGGATTCATATATATTTTTCAAGAAATGAGGCTTTGAATTGGAAGAGAGAAAATAGAAGATAAATGGGTTAAAAGAGGAAAGGAATTAACAACTTTAAATTGGGGAGTATTGAGAAAGTTTATAAACATTTGAAGTTGGGACAAACTCCATTTACTTTTACGTAGTACTCTCTTGTGAACTGGAGAATAGAGATGGAGATTTAAAATAATAACCCATTTATTTGAACCCCTATATCATGGCTGAATTTTTTAGGATAGTTGATTCTTGGTTGTAATCCAAGCATCTTTATCTTCCAGAATACCATATCTAAGTCCCTCCAATCCTTTACTGCTGAACCTATGTCCTGAATAATCCTGACTGTACCTCCCTGATATTTAAATTTCTTCCTTTTGATTGGTTGCAGGGTTTTTTGTTTAACTGAGAAGTATGAAATTTGACTACAATATTCCTTGGAGTTTTTCTTTTGGGATCTCTTTCTGTGGATGATGACTCTTTTTTAAGGACTATTTATCTTCTTGTTTTAGTATATAAGGGCAGTTTTCTATTATAATTTCTTGAAAGATATTGTCCAGGCTCTTTTTTTCTGATCATGGTTTTCAGGTAAGCAATAATTCACATATTTTCTCTCCTAGACCTATTTTCCATGTTAGTTATTCTTTTTAAGAGGTATTGTATTTCAGTGAAGCAAGAGTCTGTCATCTACAATGAATATGGGACAAAATCAAAATAAGAGATATAAATTTTCTTTTTTCACTTTCTTCTATTTTTTCACTCATTTGGTTTTATTGTTTGTAATTATAGTGTCTCATAAAGTCATTAGTTTCTATTTGTCTAATTATGGTTTTTTGGGTTTTGATAGGGGTTTTGGGATAAGCTAGGGAGCACCAAGTTGAGGGGGAGAATAAGTATGAGAAGAGGGAAGAGGAGAGAGAGAGAGAGAGAGAGAGAGAGAGAGAGAGAGAGAGAGAAGAACTATAACTATATAATAAATTTTAAAAATTGATGAGGAAATATAGATGCTGCCAGTCACAGATTAAACCATGCATGTCTAAATACTCAAATCATCACCAAGTTGATATTCTACCCAGATTTATTGATATGGGAAGGGCCTATATCCAAAGACCAAAGACTCCCATAGCATCCAGGTCATCATCAGAAATCTTGTTTCATATTAAATTATGTTTTGTGGTGATGATGTTTCTGGTAAAGGAAGTGAGAAGATTGGTATTTCAGAACATTGCCTTTACCATAATCAACAATTTCAATTTCTGTTGATGTCATAGTCTTCTTCAATTACAAGGGATAAGCCATAACATCAGCAATGAAGAATAAGAACAAGTCTAGAGATTAGGATTTGTGGAGAGAGCCATTCATATTAAGTGTGACACTATTTCGAAAACTGTTTAACTTTTTTGAGACTAAATATCCATGGTATCAAAAAATTGACATGCTAATCTATCAATATTTTGCATGATTCATTTGGTTAGAATGAGAATGATGTGAGATAATATAAATAAAATGATTTATAATCACAAAATGATGAATTCTTCTGATCTAATAGCCTTTATATATTGTTTCAGAAACAGGAAAAGAGGAATATAAAATGCTTTGTAGCCATAATTTTCCATGTTCTTTCAGTAGACTCATAAACAAGATGGAGAGCAACAATCTCACTTCAGTGACTGAGTTCATCATCCTTGCTCTTTCCAGCTGACCTGAGCTCCAGGTGCACCTCTTCCTGCTCTTCCTCATGCTCTACCTAATGATCTTGCTAGGGAATCTGCTTATTGTATCACTGATACTGAGGGATTCACTCCTGCACACGCCTATGTACTTCAACCTCATGAATTTATGTATTCTAGAAGTCTGTTTCACATCCTCTGTATTTCCACAGATGTTGATACACATCTTGGCACAGAGAAAGTCCATCTCCTACCCTTGTTGTGTTATACAAGTTTACACATTTGCACGCTTTTGGATCGCAGAGTACTATATCCTCTCAGTGATGGTTTAGCAACACTATTTTGCCATTTGAAATCCTTTAAGGTACTCAGTGACAATGAGCTGGGGAATTTGTGGGAGGCTGGCTACTGGGCCATGGTTGGGTAGCTTTATGTTATCCACAGTAGATACAGTTGTCACATTTTACCTCTCTTTCTGCCAGGAAAATATTATTAATTACTTTATGTGTAAAATGCCTGCCCTATTACATATATCTTGTACTGACACAACCCAGGCAGTGTTGGTCATGCATGTCCTTTGTATCTTTACCTTTTTATGCCCTATCACATTCATTATCCTTTCCTGTGAACACATCCACTTTGATATTCTGAGATTTCGCTCTGCCCAGGAGTGCAGAAAAGCTTTCTCTATGTGCTCTTCCCAGCTTCTGGTTGTCACTTTAATTTTTGGGACTATAATGTCTCTTTACTTAAAGCATAAGTCTATTTCTTCTCCAGAATCCAATTAGATTATTTCTGTGTTTTATGTGGTTTCACTCCTGCCCTTAACTCTCTCATCTTTAGCCTGAGGAATAAGGAGGTGAAAAATGAGACTGAGAAAGCTTTTGGAAAAACCTGAAAATGCTTAAATCCATATGAATCTATGTTAGAAAAACTTGAGCCCAAAGAGTTTCCTTCTTCTTCCATTACAAAGTTGTTTATACAAATTGAAAGGATGGATTTTTTTTACAATTTCATTGAAAATTAATTTTTAACATTTTTCCTACAATTTATATTCCAAATTGTCTTCCTTCTTTTTGCCCTTCTTGCTGCTTTGAGAAGGCAAGGAATTTCAATTAGATTATATGTACTGTCATGGAAAACACATTTCTAGTTTAATCATTTTGTAAAAATCTTTAGAGATAAAAATAATTAAAGAAACTAAAGAAATAAATGTCTGCATCTACACTCTGTTAGTTCATTGTCTAGAGGTGGATAGCATTTTTTATCATGTCTTTCTGTCTTCTTGGATCATTTTTCATCCATGACAAGCTATGTCATTCATAGTTGATCATTATACAATTATTCCATTATTGTGTGAAATGTTTTTATTTTTCTCATTTCATTTTGCATCAATTTATACAACTCTTTCTAGTTTGCTCTGAAACCAACTTGTTCATCACTTCTAAAAGCACAATAATATTCTATCACAATCATAAACCAAACCTTTTTTAAGTCATTCTCCAATTGACAGACCTCCCCTGTATTTCCAATTCATTCAATAAAAATTCATTCAATAAAAAGTACTAATACAAATAATTTAATACATATAACTCCTTTTCTTCTAAAAATTTCAGGGAAAGAAATCTATTTTTGATTTAAAATGTATGCATAGTTTTATAACCCTTTGAACATAGTTGCAATTTGTTTTCCAGAATGTTTGGAATAGTTCAGAACTCCACCAATAGAGTATTATTGTTCCAGTTTTTCCACTCAGCCTCCAATATTTGTCTTTTTCGTTTTTTTGTCACATTAATCAATCTGAAAGGTGTAAAATGGTACTTCAGTGTTGTTTTCATTTTCATTTTCCCAATCAATAGTAATTTAGAGCATGTTTCATATGACTAGAGATAACTGATTTTTCTTCTTCTGAAAACTGCCCATTTAAATCCTTTGAACATTTATCAATTAGGAAATGACTTGTTTTCTTATAGATCTGGCTCAATTCTCCATACATTTGAGAAATGATGGCTTTTAGAAAGAAACTTGTAGTAATTCTCTCCTTGCCCATCCCCCCAGTTTTTTCTTTTCTTCTAATCTTGGAGGCATTGAATATATTTGTTGAAATTTTATTTAATTCAATGTAATCGAAATCATTCATTTTATTTGCACAAAGCTCTTCCTTCCTTAGTCACCATTCGGACAGAAAGATATTCCATGGTCTCCCAATTTTCTCATGATATCACACTTTTTGTCTAAACTATATTCACATTTTGATTTAATCTTGCTATATAGTGTGAGATTTTGGTCTATAGGTTCTACCTAACTGCTTTCTAGGTTTCCAAACAACTTTTGTGACATAGTGATTTTTTGTTCTCAAAGCTTTATTTTTTGATTTTTATCAAACAGTATATGATCATGGACATTTACTAACATGTATTATATATTGAACATATTATACTGGTTCGCCACTATTTTTTTACTCAATATCATATTATTTTATACTGCTGTAATTTGGTGCTGCTAGCCTCCCTCATTTGCCCCCCTCTTATACACCTGCATGTGTCCTTGAAAAACAAGATAGATATCTATACAAAACTGAGTGTGTAAGTTATTCTCTTTCTGAGCCAGTTTTATTGAGATAAATTTCATGTAATTCACCACCACCACCATCTTTCAATCAGAGTAAAAGCTCTTCTTTTTTAGTGCCTCTTTATGTGAGATAATTTGCTCTATTTTACCTCTCCTTTCTCCTTTCTCTCAGGTCATTCTTTTTCTCACCCTTTCATTTTATTTTTTGAAACCTTCCAAATATTTACAATTCAGATTTATTTTATTTGTCTATCTATACCCCTTTGAACTCTTCATTTATGATCAAATTTTTATGATTTACAAATATCATCTGCCCAAGTAGGAATGGAAATAGTTTAACCATTTGAATTACTTATGATCTATTATCTTTTTGGATTTATATACTTTTCTTGACTCATGTACTTGAAAATCAAATTTTCTTTCCAGCTCTGATCTTTTCATCAGGAATGATTTAGTGTCCCCTACTTCATTAAGTATCCAATTTTTCTCTTAAGGATTATACTCAGTTTTGCAGAAGAGCTGATTCTTAGCTGTACTTAGTTCCTTTGCCTCTGGAATATCATATTTGAAGCTCCCTGATTATTTATATAAGAAGCTAAGTCCTGTGTTATATTAAGTGTGACTTCATGATATGTGTATTAATTCTGAATAGTTGCAATAGTTTCTCATTGAACTGGGAGCACTGGAATTTGGTGGTGAGTTTTAATTTAGGGAACTCTTCCAGGAGGTGATCAATGGATTCTTTTATTTACTTGATCTCTGATTCTACAGTAGCAGAAAATTTTGTATGATAATTTCTTTTATCTTATTTTAGGTAACATACATCTTTAATGGGTCTTCTAAGTTCTTTGTCTAGAATACATATGTAAGGGGTGGGAGTCAGACTAACAAATCCTCCCCCCCCGCCCTGTTAGGTCACATATTTATAATAGGGAGTAGACAAAGGACCATAAAATTATTGGTTTCAGTTAATGAAATTACATATTCTTTCATAAATATATCACATGCATATATGACAGGGATTCCATTAGGGAGAGGAAGAATGCCTTATACAAACTTCCATAGCATATGGGATTCTCTATCCTTTGTAGGATGTCTGCTCCTGTCAGTCATAGGATTTGACTGTTGATACAATGAAAGAATTTATAGTTGCTGTTAAGAAAGATAACCAGGAAAGCTTCTTGTTTTCTCAAGAGGAAGTTAACATTTTCACATATATAGTTGACATCTCTTTATTTGGATTTTTAACCATTATTAGACAAGAGGAACAAACTTTGATAAGTTTAAAACATATGTAATTCACTGTTCACAATAATTCACATTTCATTTGTTTCATGAGTTCATCTCAATTAACAGTCATTTTTGAATGTTATTTCATTTTTTGTTATTTATTTTATTATATGCAAAGATAGCTTTCAACATTCAGCATGATAATTTCTTGAAAGATCTTAACATCTTTTATTAGCTTGATTTTAGGTAATTCAATAACTCTCAAATGTTTTCTTCTGTAACTATTTTCCAAGTCCATTGTTTTTCCAAAGAAATATTTCACTTGTTCAACTATTTTCCCCATCTTTTGATTTTATTGTGTTGTTATTGGATGGCTTATGGAGTAATTGGCTTCCACTTGTCCAATTATAATTTTTAAGTAATTATTTTCTTCAGTGAGTTTTTTAAAATACCTTTACTATTTGGCCAATTAAAATTTTTAAGATAATTTTTGTGACTTTTTAAACTTATTTTATGCATATGCTGAATTTTGCTTTTTGAAGAATTTTATTTTGAATATTTGTATATCTTTTTCCATTTGACAAAGTCTGTTTGTTTCAGGGTTTCTTCACTTCATTTGATTTTAGTGCTTCCTTTACTAATTTGCATTTTCTGTTTTTAAGGTGTTATTTTCTTCATTTTTTTTACTCCTTTACTGAGATAATGTTTTGACAGATTTTCTTACATTATTTTCATTTCTTTCACCAGTTTGTTGCTCTTACTTCTTTTATTTGACTTCTTAAATACTTTCTGAACTCTTTCAGGAATTATTTTTTAACTGAGATCATTTAAATTGTTTTTAGAGTTTGAATGTATCAGTTTTGACTTTGATATTTTTTCCTGAATTTGATTTTTGATCTTCCTTATCATTAATGTAACTTTCCATAGCCAGATATTTTTTTTCTTTTTTGCTGTTTATTCATTTTTCAGACTATTATTTTTAATTTTATGTTAAAATTGGACTCTTCTTCTGAGGTGGAGGGGCACTGTCTTGAACTTCAGTTTTTTCATATTACTAATTTTTAGAAGTAGTTGTGGACAAGTTTTCCATAATTCCAAGGCAGTATGAAGAGGTATGGTCATCACTCTTCTGGCCTATTTTTAGTCTCTGGACCTATAACCAAGATCCTGGCTTCCTTGAGGGGGAAGTATATTTGAGTGTACTAGTTCTCCTCTTCAACCTGGAACTGTGACTCATATCTATGTTCTGGATCTCTGTCCCAATGCCAGCAGAGTGCTGCTAGAAATCTTTTTCTGACCAGTTTTTAGGCCTTAATTGCCTATTGTCTGAAAACTCTGATTCATTGTTCCCTAAGGTTTGCATGATCTGCTTGGGTTGGCAGTTGATACCAGCTTACTTTAAGCTGTATAGGCAACATCTTGGTAAGCAATCAGTCAGGGACTAGATCCCAGCCCTGGAACAAAAAGCTTGACCTATACTCCCTGAAACCCAGGAGCAGTGCAAAACTACCTAAATGATCAAAAAAACCCAAAATTAGCACTAACCATTGAAAGCTACTCTTCATATAGGGATGATAAATATGACATCTTAGAAGAAAGCATTGAGATATTACCTAAATGTGAAGCCTCAAATGAGTTTTTGAATTGACATCAAATCCAAAATCTTATGGACAAGCTCAAAAAATTATTTTAAAAACCAAAAAATAGAAGAAAAACCAAAAAAATAGAAGAAAAGAAATGAGAGCCTTGTAGGAGAATAACCCTTCAAAAGTAAAAAAGACCAATTGGAAAATATGTAATTCATCAAAATATATAATATTAACTATGTGGAAAATGAATACAATTCAGGTAAAACTAAAATTAACCAATTGGAAAAGGAAACACTAAAGCTACCTGAAGAACATAAAATGCCCCAAGTCAGAATTGGACAAATGAAAATTATGAACCATCAAGACTTAACCAAAAAAAATGAAAAAGCTAAGAAAAAGAAGAAAATGTAGAGTAACTTTTAGGAAGAAGAAATGACCTTGAAAACAGATCCAATAGTGATACTTTATGAATTATAGGTCTACTTGAAAGCCTTGATCAAAAATGGAGCCTGGAAAATATCTCTCAAGAAATTATAATGGAAAACTGCCCTAAAGTGACCCCAAAATAAAGATTCCCAAGAAACCTCATAGACAAAGAATTCACAGTTAAAGGAGAAAAAAACGCAAGCAGTCAAAAAGATGCAATTTAAATGTCAAGGAAGCACAATCAAAATTATACGGGATTCATCAGTTTCAACATTAAAGGATCAGAGGACTTGACATATGTTATTCTGGAGGGCAAGGACATTATTGCAATCAAGTATCAACTACTCTGCAAAAATTAGTATTTATTCTGTCAGGGAAATTTCAAAATTATAAAAAAAGCTCAGAACTAAACAGAAAATTTCATCCTCAAATGCAAGATTCAAGAAATATTAAAGGTAAACAGAAAGACAAAAACCCCCTACTAATTAAGAACATTAAATTGTATACATCCATACTAGGGAAGATAATACTTGTAACTCTTGAGAATTGTATTTATCTTAAGATAGTTAAAAGAAACATACATAGAGACAGGGTATGGGTATATGATGGCCATGAAATTGTTGAACCTTTGTACAATACCTTAATTAATGAGGTTTGAAGATATTTGGAGGGATTGTCCTTGAGGTCATGGGTATATATATATATATATATATATATATATATATATATATATATATATATATATACATATATATATATTTGGCATGAAGCAATGTTGATTACAAGGGTTGTTTTTTCTCTTGGGACAAAGGAAAGGGGAGTATTTAGAAGTTCTGTTCATAAATAAATCATGAAGTGATCTTAGTTTCCTAGATTCTACTTTAGTTAAGGAGGGATGTGGTACCATAGGGACAGAGGGAGAGAGTATTACCTAGATCATGAAGTGATCTTGCCTTATTCCATGCTTTAGTTAACAACTATTATACTAGAATAGAGAGGAAGAGAGAGAGAGAGAGAGAGAGAGAGAGAGAGAGAGAGAGAGAGAGAGAGAGAGAGAGAGAGAACCCAATACTTCAGTCGGTGATATTATAGTGCTATATTATACTATAGGGACAGAGGGGGAAAAAGTGTACTTAGAAAGACTGGACATGAATAGACCTTAATGTGATCTTGTTTTACTTGATACTTTAGCTAACATCACAGGTGTGTACTTGGATGAAAGTGAGAGTATAAATGGTTTATGATATGATTTTTCTTTTCATGATACTTTAACTCTTGAGATTCATATGTCCATAGAGAGTACTTGAAAGGAGAGTATGGTATAAATTGATTATTGAAGTTAATTATGACTCTTGAGAAGTGTATTTCTAATGGGGCAGAAAAGGGGAGTGACCTTGGACAATGACTGTGCTTATCAATCAGTTAACACTTGAGAAAGGTAGTTCTAGCAGAACAGTTAAAAGAGTATATTTTGATAAGGGGTTGTCGATATAAGACAGGGTTAAAACAATAAGGAAATGAAAAGCATTATATTAGGACAATACTACATATTAGAGGATATATCACAAAATATAAAGAGATAAAAAGACTTATTAGAGTAGAGGGAAAGAAGGAAGAATGTGAACATTGAGTAAATTGTACTCTCAAGAGATTTGGTTCAAAGAGGGAATGACATACATTCCAAATTGGGTTTAAAAATCTATCCTACACTATAGGGAAATAGGATGTGGAGAAACAGAAAGAGGAAGAAGGGATTGATGAAAGAGAGGAGAAAATAAAAGTAAAGTTAAAGTTGAAATTAAAAAGAAAAGTTAAAGTGGCTAGGGAACAACACATTAGTAAGGAGGGATAAGGGCAAAGGAAAAAGAAAAATATCAATGAAGAAGGAGAGCATGGAGGGAAATATAGCATAAATAATGTTAATTTTAAATGTGAATTGGATGAACTCTCCCATAAAACAGAAGCAAATTGCAGAATGCATTAAAAACCAGAATCCTTACAATATACTGTTTACAAGAAACATCTGAAATATATATGGTAAAGGAAAAAAGGTTGAAGCAGATTGTATTATGCTTCAGTGTGAAAAAAAAGAATAAGATGTAGGAACTCTGATCTCGCACAAAGGAAAAGCAAAAATATATCTTACTGAAAGGAAATAAGGAAGGATATAACTTCTTAAAGGTACCATGGGCAATGAAGTAATATTATTATTAAATATATTAGCACCAAGTGGTATGGCATCCAAATTCTTAGAGAAGTTTAACAAATTACAAGGACACCTAGTGAGCAAAACTAATATTGAGGACCCTCAACCTCCCTCTCTCAGAATACCTCTAACCACAAAATAAATAAAAATGAAATTAAGAAAGGGAATAGAATTTTAGATATGATAGACTTCTGGTGAAAATGGAATGGGAAGAGTATGGAATATACAATATTTGTGCATGCCAATTGCGATTTGCTAGAAAGAAAACAAGATTATTCTGTATATTCAAATACTGGCATCAAAAGATTTAAGAGTTAGTCAATAAACATTTATTAAGCACCAGGCACTGTCCTAGGTACTGGGGCTTCAAACAAAGGAGAGGGCATTTCTGTTCTTGAGGATCTCACAGTCTAAAGTGGTAGACAACAAGAAGTAATTATGCAGAAACTGGCCATATACAAGATAAATTACTGATAATCAACAAAGGAAAGACAATAGAATGAAGAGGGATTGGGAAAACTACATGTGTATGCTTGGTGTCACATGGACATGGAACCTTCTTCTGGTGCTAGCAATCAGCACCCCCTGACTTTTTAAATACAGGTTCAGCCCTCGATTTTTATGTAATTTTCCCCCTTATGTCCTAGATTAGACTCTACTGCTTCCAGTTGATTCATTCTTGAAAGGAATTGAATTGAAATAACCATGTAAACTGTCATTTGCTTTGCTTTTTACTCATACCTCTAAAAGAATGGAATTGAGATTTATAGCTTTTAATGTGGTTTCTAAAAAAAAGGGGATCCAGCCCTTTTCTGGTGGTTTTATGGGCTTTTGTTGTTGTTTGGCACCAAAGATCAGAGAAAACAACAAAAAAAAAATAGTGAACTAAAATGGTGATGCTGCTGATAGTGGGGAGCTGAGAAATTTGACAGTGTTAAAAGTCTATATTCATGGGCATTTTGTTTTTAGCTCTAACTTATTTTTCTTAACTTCTTTAATTTTTTGATGACTCTCATTAGTTTGAGCTGGTAAAGTTCTAGTCAATCCTTACTCTCATTAATAGATCAACTACTGCCCTGTATTCTTGGAATAAATCCTGCTTGGTCATTGCGTATTATCTTAGTGAAAACTGGCTGTAATCACTTTGCTATGAGTTTTGTATTCATATTCATTAGGGAAATTGGTCTATAACTTTCTTTATGTTTTTTGACTCTTCTTGGTTTAGGTATCAACACCATATTGGTGTCATAGAAGTAATTAGGTATAGTTCCATCTTCACATATTTTTCTCTTTTTAAATATTTGTTTTAAAGCAATGGGGGTTAAGTGACTTGACAAGGTCATACAGCTAGGCAATTATTAAGTGGCTGAATCCAAATTTGAACTCAGGTCCTCCTGACTCCTATCTACTGTGTCACCTAGCTGCCCTTTCACCTATATTTCCAAAGAGAATTGGAACCAATTGTTCCTTAAATGATTGATAGAATTCACTTGTGAATCCATCTGGCCCTTGAGATTTTTTCTTAGGGAGTTCATTGAGGGCTTGTTGAATTTCTTTTTCTGAGATAGAATATTTAATTTGATCTAAATATTTAATTTCCTTTTCATTTAACTTGGGCAACTTATATCTTTGTAAATATTCTTCCATTTTACTTAGATTATCAAATTTATTGGCATACAGTTGGGCAAAATAGTTCTGAATTGTTACTTTAATTTCCTCCTCATTTTTCTTCTTTCTTTTATTTTTTTGTGAACTCTTCCAAGAGGTTTTTTTGGGTTTGCATTTTGGATTTGAGACCAGATATTGAACCCCATTGAAGCTTCACAAGTAGGCATTTTGTCATTGCTTTCCTCTTCTGAGATAGTATTTTTATCATCCATAGAAGAATATGGGCTGTTACTGGTTTCTGATTTTTTTTTTGTAAATTTTGATAGTTGAGTTCTGCTCCTCTGGAATAGGTATAGTCTCAAACTGGGGTGTCTGTGCCATGGCTTTCTGCTCTGGTATTTCTGGTGTTCATGGCCTGCCCCCTCACTTAGAGTAGCTCAATGCTGCCATACCAGTATTCTGGGGCTTGAAACTTGCTCTGTAAATTGGGATTAGGAATCTCATAGCTGGTCAAGCTTCTCCTGGACTTCAACTGTGTGGGGGCTGAGAGCCTTTTATTGATTTCCCAGTTCTATCAACTGGACTACACTCCTCATTTTTTCCATGTGAGACAGATTTTTCCTGAAAGTTGCTTCACATTTTTTTTTTGGTAAGTTGTGCCGCTTTAGGATTTGTTTAGAGGTTTCATTCAAAGCTGTTTTGTTAAAAACTCTGGTAGTTCTTAGTTTCAAAGTACCATCTTAGAACTACCCAGTATATTCCTAGATCGCTTTTTTTTTTAAATGGGTCAATAAGTTTACTGTTCTACCAACAGTGTTTTAATGTCCCAATTATTCTACATGCCCTCCCACCTTTTTCATTTTCTTTCTATCATTTTAGTCAATCTGATAGATATTAGCTTGTATCTCAAAGTTGTTTTAAATTGCATGTCTTTATTCAATAATGATTTAGAGCATTTTTCATATTTATGTATATGTGTATATATATATGGACACATGTGAATATGTGTATATTTATATGTACTTTAATTTGTTCATTGAAAAGTTACCTGTCCTTTGACCACTTATCAAATGGAGAATGACTCATCTCCTTTTAAATTTGATAAAATTCTTTCCGTATTTAAATTATAAAATCATTGTTAGCAAAATTTCTCTAAAATGTTCCCTCATGGGTGGCTAGGTGGTGCAGTGAATAGAGCACCAGCCCTGGAATCAGGAGTACCTGAGTTCAAATCCAGCCTCAGACACTTAATAATTACCTAGCTGTGTGGCCTTGGGCAAGCTACTTAATCCCATTTTCCTTACAAAAAATAAAAAAAAATGTTTCCTCAAGTTTAAGCATTCTTTCCTGCCTGCATTGATTCTGTTTGTACAAAGCTTTTTAAATTTAATGCAATCAAGATTATCTATTTTATATCTCATAGTGCTCTCTATGTCTTATTTATTCATAAATTATTTTCATATTCATAATTATAAGTTATAAGTCCTAGGATTTTCTAATTTATTTATATGTTTCCCTTTATGTCTAGGTCATGTATGCATTTTGACTTCATATTGGTAAATTATGTAAGATGTCTTTTTATATCTACATTCTGATAAAATTCTTTCTAATATTCTTGAAAATTTTGTTTTTATCAAATAACAAATTCTTCTGAATGCTTTTATCTTTACTTTGATCAAATACAAAGTTGTTATAATTATTTATTACTGTATATATATGTATGTATATATATATATTTTTTTTTCCCTATTGCTGATCTCCCATTCTATTACTTACAGTGTACCAGATAGTTTCACTAGTTTAAGATTTGGTAGTGCTAAACCTCCTTCATTTACTTTTTAAAAAACCCTTTGTTTTTACTGAGCTTTCTGTAATCCATATGAATTTGGTGTTTCTTGCATTTCAATAAAATAATTTGTAAGGTAGTATGCCAGAGAAAGTGCCCGGAACTTAGAGATGGAAATTCTTATTGATTGATCACTCATTCACTATCTGCTTATTGATATTGGTGTTTTCTGTTGAGTTATCTATTAAATGACTTATAAATTCCCTTCAACATATATTATTACATTATGTTTGGAGCTCTAGAAATTATGAAGGATTTACAATGTTATTTATGGGAGTATTCAGTTATTATCAAAAGCATATTATGCAAATAAAGTCTATTCATAGGAAACAATGACTTCTATATCCTCAAACTGAACATTTGCATATGGCAATTAATATTTGGAAGAAAGGTGATAAGATTACTTATTATTAAATGTGTTCAGATACTAACATCAAAGGATTCCAGAGTTTGTCAATAAACATTTACTAAATACCACTGAGTTTCACGCACTGTACTAAATGTTGGGGATACAAAAAAAGATGAGGACAGCTCTTGTCCCTGATATGGTGGACAGCATCAAGAAATTATGCACAAACAAACCAAAAAAAAAAGAAGAGTAATAGAATGAAGGGGTATTGGGAAAACTTCCCATACATGTCTAAAAATATGGTGTCATATGGAAATTTTTTCTAGCTTTAACAACCATGCCACCCTCTGACATTTCTACTTCAGCTTCAACTCTTTGAGTTCTACTTAATTCCCCCCGCCTTAAATTCTAGAGTTTGACTTGGCTGTTTCAATTTATCAATTCTTGAATGGAACTGAATTGAAGTCACCATACAGTTTACCATTTGGGTTGCTTGTCAAGCAAAGTTCCTAAAAGAAAGGAATTGAAATTTACAACTTTTAAAATTGATTCTGAAAAAAAATGCAGGTCTTTTCTGGGTGTTTTCTGTTTTTTTTTTTGTTTTTTGTTTTTGGGTTTTAAGTTCAGAGATAAAAGACAAAAGCTTAAACTGGTGAACAAGAAAGCTTTTTTCATATCCATGTTGCTCACAGTATAGATAAAAGGCTTCAGCATTGAAATCACTATATGTACATTACAGATGTAATTTGATCACTGTAGGCTGAGTGGTTTGATGAAGGGCTAAAATAGACTCCAAAGACATGACTGAAGAAGAGATTTACTATAGAAAGGTGGTAGCTGAAGGTGGAAAAGACTTTCTGCTTCCTTTTTGCATATGGGAATCTTAGGAGGCCAAAGCTATAGACACATAAGAGATGTTAACAGAAAAGAATAGATTAGTTATAGAAATATTGCTGGTAGTGGGGAACTAAGGAGTTGCAAAGCTTTGGGGCATTTAGTTTTTTATTGAACTGTGATCATATCTTTAACATTTTTAACTCCTCTTTCTATTTTGCTTTACTGACTCTCATTAGGTTGAAGAAGTAAAGTTCTAGTCCTTCCTTATTCCCATAAATAAGCCTTCTACCTTTAGTGATTCTTTGGATCACCATTTAGGTAATTACTTGCATTCCATAGATAACCTACAGAGTGGTATCGCAATCTCAACAAACACTCCTTTTCATTCTGGAAAGTTATTTCTAATTAGTGACATAAATAACCATAACTTAGTGCAGTTCTTTCATTATAAAGCACAGGAAACTGAGGGTCAGAGATGTGCTCATAGTTAAGTTAGCCATGGAATCAGGACTAGGTCAGAAAGTATATCTCTGTCATAGCATGTGAGACTGAGTAAAGGATTATCTGAGGGTGACAAGGAGTTATATAAATTTGAATATTTATCTATAGTGGTAAGCAAGTAAAAGCAAAGTAAAATGAAAATCAGATGTCATTCTTTATTCAGTAAATCAGAAATCTCTAAACTGATTAGCTAATAATAATCTATGTGAAGAAAAGGATTTGAAGTGGAATTTAACTATGTCTTTATAATCTGTTTTTATTTCTTTAATACATTTATTTTTTTAGGGAAAGATTTTATTCATTTTGAGTTTTACAAATTTACTCCTATTCTTGCTTCCCTCCCCCCACACCCCCACAGAAGGCAGTCTGTTAGTCTTTATATTGTTTCCATGGCATGCACTGATCTAAGTTGAATGTGATGAGAGAGAAATCATATCCTTAAGGAAGAAAAATAAATTAAAATTTTATAAAGGAAAATTGTATAATAAGATAATGGTTTTTTCCCTAAATTGAAGGTAATAGTCTTTGGTCTTTATTCAAACTCCACAATTCTTTCTCTGGATATAGATGGTATTTTCCATCACAGATAGCCTAAAATTGTCCCTGATTGTTGCAATGATGGAATGAGCAAGTCCATCAAGGATGATGATCACCCCCATGTTGCTATTAGGGTGTAAAATGTTTTTTTCTGGTTCTGCTCATCTTGCTCATCATCAGTTCGTGCAAATCCTTCCATGCATCCTTGAATTGCCATCCCTCCTGGTTTCTTTTTTTTTTTTTTACTTTATACATTACTAAAATATTCTTGTTTATGAGTAAATATAATAACCACTTCCCCACAAAAATATGTTACTTAATGAGAAATGAAGTAAAAGAAAGAGAAAAAGTGTGTTTCATTCTGTGTTCTGATACTATCATCTCTGTCTCAGGTGAATCACATTCTTTATCATAAGTCCATCACAGAAGTTGCTTCCATATTTTTCCACAGTTGCTGTTGCTGATTGTGATTTCCTTCTTCCATTCCTCCCCACTACCATATATTATATTTTCTTTCTCTTTCACTTTGTCCCTCTTCTAAAATGTTCTGAAGGGGAGCTGAGTGGCCCAGGGGACAGAGCACTGTCCCTCAGACCAAGAGGCCCCAAGTCCACATACCACCCTAGAGACCCAGCTACCAACCAGCTCCATGGTCCCAGACAGGCCATCCAATCCCAGCACCTTGCAAAAAGGAATAAAAAGAAAATGTGTTACATCAGACTATTCTATCCTATGATCTACCCACTTCTCTATCACCCACATCCTCGCCTTCCCCATATCCCCCTTCTGTCCTTTGTCTGCTAGAAGTCTATACCCTATTGATTGTGTATGCTGTTTACTCTTTGAGCCTTTTCGTTTTTTTTAATTTTTTTTTGTTTTTAGGTATTTTGCAGGGCAAATGGGGTTAAGTGGCTTGCCCAAGGCCACACAGCTAGGTAATTATTAAGTGTCTGGGACTGGATTTGAACCCAGGTACTCCTGACTCCAGGGCCGGTGCTTTATCCACTGCGCCACCTAGCTGCCCCCACTCTGAGCCATTTCTGATGAGAGTGAAGGTTCCCTCATTCCCCCTTCCCCCTCCCTCTTTCCATATAATTGCAAAAAAAATCTTTTATATGAAATATCTTAGCCTGTTCTACCTCTCCTTTCCTCCTGCTCTATTAAATGAGAAGGCTCATATGAGTATTATCAGTATTATTTTTCTATGCAGGAATACATTCAGTTCAGCATCATTAAGTACCTCATAATTTATGCTTGTCTTCCACTCTTTATACTTCACCTGAGTCCTGTCCTTGAAGGTCAAACTTTCTGTTCAGCTCTGGTCATTTCAACAAGAACATTTGAAATTCCCCTTTGAAAGTCCACATTGAAAGTCCATCTTTCCCCAGAAGATGATGTTCACTTTTGCTGGGTTGCATTTCAAGCTCTTTTGCCTACTGGAAATATTATATTCCAAACCTTATGGGACCTTAATGTAGCTGTTGGTAAGTCCTGTGTGATCCTGACTGCAGCTCCATGATATCTTTCTGGCCAAGACTTTCAGGTATCCCAATAATTTTTAAAATATCTCTTATGAATCTGTT
This sequence comes from Macrotis lagotis, assembly GCF_037893015.1. NCBI lineage: Eukaryota > Metazoa > Chordata > Mammalia > Peramelemorphia > Peramelidae > Macrotis > Macrotis lagotis. Next base: position 79,504,927 of record NC_133658.1, on the reverse strand, counting down.
TTCCAGATCAGTTGTTTTTTCAATGAGATGCTTCACATTTGCTTCGAAGTTTTCATTCTTTTGGTGTTGAAGTATTGTGTCTTGATTTCTCATAAAGTTATCACCTACCTTAAGCTCCATTCTACATCTGAAGGATTTGTTTTCCTCAGAAAAGTTTCTTATCTCGTTTTCCATTTGGCCATTTCTGCTTTTAAAGCATCCTTCTCCTCAATAACTTTTTGACCCATTTATTTGACCTAAGCTGATTTTTAACATGCTATTTTCCTCAGCATTTTTTGATCTCCTTGACTTAGCTGCTATCTTTGTTTTCATGTTTTTCCTGCATCTCTCTCTCATTTCTTTTCCCAATTTTTCTTCTATCACCCTTACATGATTTTCAACATCTTTTTTGAGCTCTGTCATAGCCTGAGTCCAATTTCTATTTTTCTTGGAGTCTTTAGATTTGGAAGCTTGTACTACCTTATCTTCAGATCGAGTATTTTGATTGTCCTTGGGATCATAGACAAAATATTTGTCAATGGTCAAGTTCCTTTTTTCCTGTTTACTCATTTCCTCAGCTTGTGCCTGGTTTAGGGTGCTTTATGAGCTTTTAAGTTTTATTGGAACACCCCAACAAGGACCTTAGTGTGTGAAGCTCTGTCTGCTTTCCTGGTCTGTGAAGGACAACATGCTCAACCCTCTGCCACGGGGCTGAGGGGGTTATCCCTGTTCTATGGGGTGGCCTAGACTGTGAAAAGGATCTGAATGTGGTCAGAGTGCCAGAGCCCTGTTCCAGGGACAGAGGATAGACCTCAGAAGTCTCCCTCCACTCCTTTACCTTCGGTGGGCTTAGCACTCAGAGCACAGTTGCCTAGAGGCTCCTGCTTTCTGGGTCTATGGGCCTGCTTCTGTTTTCTGGATCTGGGTGAACTAAATGTCATGACTGCACTGAGGGCCTGGGCTTCATGCTTGCTGTAGCATAAGTTTCCCTGTTGATCTTCTAAGTTATGCTTTGTGCTCTCTGTCTGCAGGTCAGAAAATTGCTTCTTTTGCTGGGAGCCATGGCTACCTGGCACCACCCTGAGGCTGTTCCTGGGAAGCTGAACTATGATGGGGCACCCCTCTGACCTCATGGAACAGAGTTTTTCCACTATTTGCCTGGTTACCTTGGGCTAGAGAATTGCCTCAGTGGATCTTCCTGTGGATTCTGTCTCTCAAAAATTTAGAGTCATAATTTTAATATTTTTGAAATATTTTGGACAAAGCACACAATAGAGGTTCTCCTGCCACCATCTTGACTCCACTCCCCCTAAAAGTAGTTTCTAATCGTTCTTCATCAATATATTCGTACAAATCTGTACTATTAAATATTTTTATCATTACTTGAATAAGTGCACAGATGGTATATTAATCATATATACAGCTGACATAGAGGCAGGAAGTAACACAATGAGTGACAGATTCAAGATTCAAAAAAACATGAGACAGGCTGGAAAATTCTGCTGAACAGAGACAAGTCACAACAGGATCACTGTGGTCAAAGAGAAAACTGATTTTAAAAACATCCTAGTTTCCTTTATTCTTTTCCATGGTAGCTTGTGAAAACACTTGCTGTGGTTTACTTGGGTCAGGGACTCCCAGGCTTCCAACTCCAGACTATAATCTGTTTTTTAAAATACACTTCCATAAGTCTCATTGTTTAATTTAAAAAGGTTATTTTGAATCTTAACCAATAGAATTATATTATTATTCTATTAGAGAAATTTGGTTCAAACTTATCAAGACATGGAGAAAAAGCCTGAGATGAACCTTAAGATATTTGACTGAGATCTGAATGAATCAAACCACTTTACCTGTAGGAAAATTCTTTGAATGTGGTACCATTCTGCTACTCAATTTGGGCAGCAAAGGGGAATAGAAATGTAATTGTAGGATTGATTTTTACATATCTTAGTCCTCAAGAAGGGAACTTAAAAGAAACTCTGCAGGGCTGCTTTTATAGGTTATAGCTAAAAGGGTTCAGCATTGGGGTCATCACTATGTATATTACAGATGCAATTATATCACTGTGGGCTGAGTGGTTGGATCAAGGGCTAAAATAGACTCCAAAGACAATCCCAAAGAAGGGAGTTACCATAGAAAGATGGGAACTACAGGTGGAAAAGGCTTTCTTCTTTCCTTTTGCAGATGGGATTCATAGAATGGCCAAAGCCATATACACATAAAAGATGATAACCCAAAAGAATAGAATCAAGCCAGCAAGAATGCCAGTGGTGAAGATCATTAGCTCATTAATGAAGATATCTGAGCAGGACAGTTTCAATAGGGGGTTTAGACCACAGTAGAAAGCTTCAATTGAAGTGGGGTATTTCATTTTTGACACAGGAGTATATTTCATTCATCAACAATACATAAAAGGGAATGAAGGAGCTAAACAATTCATAATTTTAAAATCAAGAGGAAAAAAGCTGGGGGCTTTTCATTATTGTGTAACAGAGTTGGTGACAGATGGTTACATAGTGGTCATATGTCACTCCAGCCAGGAGGAACTCATCTACTAGCCCAAACATGCTAAATAATATAGTTATATATCAGGCAGCCAGAATAAAAGATGGAGTTATTCTGTTTTGGATATTCATCAACATCTTTGGGACTGTGGTAAAGATGTAATGGTATCAGCAAAAGCTAAGTTGGCTAGAAAGTAGTACAATGGTGGTTTGTGGAGGTGAGTGCCTACAAGCTGCAGCAATGATGATGAGTATGTCTCCAATGACAGTAACCAGATACATGAATAGAAACTAGTCAAAAGAGTAGTTGATGCTCTGATCCCTCAATCAGTCCCAGGAGGAAGAACTCAGAAAGAGTGGTCTGGTGTTTTCAACCCATGAGTCTAATAAAGGAATTAAACAATATCATTTGCTAAATCAATAGTTTCTTTTTTTAATTTATTTTTATTCTCATTGTGTATAAATGTTTTTTACATTAATAAAATATTCTTGTTTACAAGTAAACAAAATACCCCTCCCCCCATGAATATAGATAGACTTGCTTGGGCAAAAAAAGTAAAAGGGAGAGAAAAAATTAAAATTAAAAAAAATAATAGTAATAATTGTAGGTATGGCCAGGTGGTACAATGGATGAAGCACCAGCCCTGGAGCCACGGGCACCCCAGTCCATATCCAGCCTCATAAACCCAACAATCACCCAGCCATGTGACATGCATGACACCCGATCCCCACTGCCCTGCAAAAACCAAAAAGAAGAAAAATAAAAGACCCAAAATAAAATAAAATAGTAATAATAGTAGGGGTGGCTGGGTGGCAGACAGAGCATTGACCCTTGAGTCAGGAGCACCTGGGTCCAAATCCAGCCCCAGACACCCAAAGATCACCCTGCTATGTGGCCCCAGGCAGGCCACCCAGCCCCACTTGCCCTGCACCTTCCCCCAAATAATAATAACAAAAAATGTGCTTCGGTCTTTGGTCCAACATCAACAACTCTGTCACAGGTGGATCACATTCTGTATGGTAAGTCCATCACAAAAGTATCTGTATCTGTACCTGTATCTGAAGATCAAAAGTTACTTCCATATTTTTCCAACGTTGCAATTCCCGCCTTTCTTATTTCTCCACTACCATATACTCTATTTTCTCTCTCCTTTCACTCTGACTCTGCTGTAGGGTCGCTGAGTGGTGCAGCAGACAGATCCCTGGTCCTGGGGCCAAGAAGCTCTGAGCCCCCATACCACCCCTTAGGCCCAGAATACACCTGGCCCTATGGTCCTGGGCAGGCCTTCCAATCCCAGCCCCTTGAAAGAAGTAAAAAAGAAAATGTGTTATATCTGACCACTCTCACCCATGGTCCATCCTCTCCTCCTTTATTCACATCCCCACCCCCTTCCCCCTGCTCCAGCCTCCTTCCTACTCCAGATGTCTATACCCCATTGAGTATATTTGCTGTTTACTCTCCTAGTCATCTCTGATGAGAGCAAAGGTTCCCTCATTCCCATTTGCCTCCCCCTTTCCATATCATTGTAATAGCTCATTGTAATAAAAAAATCTTATTATGTGAAATATCTTGGACTATTCCCCCTCTCTTTTTTCTTTCTCCCATTCCATTTCCCATTTTTTCTATAGACTCCATTTTTACACCATATTTTATCTTTGAATTCAGCTTTCTCCTGTGCTTCAACTACAAAAGCTCCCTCTACCTGCTCTATTAACTGAGAAGGTTCATATGAATATTATCAGTATCATTTTTCTATACATGCAGTTCATCCTCATTAAGTCCCTCATATTTCTCCTCCAATCTCCATGCTTCACTTGAGTCCTGTATCTGAAGATCAAACCTTCTGTTCAGCTCTGGCTGTTCCAAAAGGAACATTAGAAATTCCTCTGATTCATTGAAAGTCCATCTTTTTTCCCCAGAAGAGGACATTCAGCCTTGCTGGGTAGTTCATTCTTGGCTGCATTCTAAGCTCTTTTGCCTTCTGGTATATTGTATTCCAAGCCCTACGAGCTTCCAATGTAGCTGATGCTAAGTCCTGTGTGACCCTGACTGCAGCTCCACGATATTTGAACTGTGTTCTTCTGGCTGCTTGTAATATTTTCTCTTTGATTTGGGAGTTCTGGAACTTGGCTATAATATTCCTAGGGGTTGGTTTTTTGGTATCTCTTTCTCTGGGGGATCGGTGGATTCTCTCCATTTCTATTTTGCCCTCTGCTTCTAGAATATCAGGGTAATTTTCGTGTAGTAATTCTTTGAAAATGATGTCAAGGCTCTTTTCCTGATCATGACTTTCAGGTATTCCAATAATTTTCAAATTATCTTTCCTAAGTCTGTTTTCCATATCAATTTTTTTCAATGAGATATTTCACATTTTCTTCTAATTTTTCATTTTTTTGGTTTTGAAGTGTTGATTCCGATTTCTGGTAAATTCATCAATCTCCCTGAATTCTATTCTTTGTCTGAAGGATTTTTTCTCCTCAGAGAGGTTTTCTTATCTCTTTTTCCATCTGGCCAATTTTGCTTTTTAAAGCATTCTTCTCCTCAATAACTTTTTGAATTGTTTTATCCATTTGACCTAAGCTGGTTTTTAGCATGCTATTTTCTTCAGCATTTTTTTTGGATTTCCTTGACTAAGCTGCTGACTTCATTTTCATGTTTTTCCTGCATCTCTCTCCTTTTTTTTTCCAGTTTTTCTTCCAACTCCCTCATTTGATTTTCAAAGTCTTTTTTGAGCTCTGCCATAGCCTGAGCCCAATTTCTGTTTTTCTTGGAGGAGCTTGTGCTTCCTCATCTTCAGACTGAGTATTTTGATCCTTCTTGGGCTCATTTACAAAATATTTCTCAATAGTCTTCCTCTTATTTCTCTGCTTGCTCATTTTCCCAGCCTGGGCCTGGTTTTGGGGTGCTTCCTGAGCTTTTGGGACACTCCCACAAGGGTCTCAGTGTGTGAGGCTCTGTCCTCCCTCATGGTCTGTGAATGACCATATGCGCCCCCCCTCTGCCATGGGGCTGAGGTGGGGGGGGTTCCTGTTGCTCTATGTGGGGGCCTAGACTGGGATCAGGATCTGAATGTGGTCAGAGCCCCAGAGTCCTGTTCCAGGGGCAGAGGACAGAGCTGGGCCATCTCTCTCTCTTCACTCCCCTCCCTCAGCTCAATAGGCTCATGCCCTGGGGGCTCCTGCTTACCAGCTCAGCCTGCTTCTGTTTCTGGGTCTGGGTTGCTGAAAGACCAAGCTGCTTGCTGTGTGCCCTGAGGGCTGGGCTCCACGTGCTTTCTCTGGCAGAGGCCCCCCACTGTTCCCCCACTTTGTGCTTGGTGCTCCCCAGGGTGCAGCTCAGGAGACTCCCCTGCTGCTGTGAGCAGTGGCTCCCAGCTCCCTGGGGCTGCCTCCAGGAGGCTGAAGTTCTTTCGCTCTAGTGGACCACCCCTCCGGCAGGCCGCCCCACCAACCCCGGGGTGCAGAGCCTTTCTGCTCTTTTCCAGGTTACCTTGAGAAGGAGAACTGCCTCACTGGGTCCCTCTGTGGATTCTGTCTCTTGAAAGTTTAGTTGGAGTCCTTAGCTTATGAGTTTTATCAGAGAGCATGTAAGACTGGATCCCTTCTTGTCGCCATCTTGGCTCCGACTCTAAATCAATAGTTTCTTGATGAAGGCACTGGAAATATGATGAGGTGTTTCTGCTGCAGGGTTCATAAATAACACTCATGAACTTGGCACTGTTTTGATCTGCTATTCATTAAAGAGAACACAGGATGGGAGAGAGCATAGATTTCAGCTTATATTTGTAAGCCCTGATCTGATCTCAGTAATGTATTAGCTGTGTGACCAAAAGGCAGGTTATTTAGCTTTTCTCAGCTTCAATTCCCTCATCTGTAACAAAGCAATAATACTAGTACTTATCTCTCAATGGTGAAGATCAATGAAGTATTTTTAAGGTGCCTCACATAATTTAAGGTGAATATATATATATATATATATATATATATATATATATATATATATATATATATATATGTGTGTGTGTGTGTGTGTGTGTGTGTGTGTGTGTATATAATTGTGGATAATTTCTCCCTTAAATCAAAAGTGACTTTGGGCAAGTTATTTTTCTACTCTGGGTCCTTGCCCTAGAGTCTTGTTTGGGGAAGGGTTGGTTTGCAGACCTTCAGTGCTGAGATCCTAGATACTTTCCTCACTGGGGTTAGGAACTCCAGGGGGTTACTCAGCAAGACAGCAAGACTAATAAGGTATGCCAGAAGATTTCTCTGAATTGTCTGTGTCTGTGACCCTTTCTCTAGACTTGGGACTGTCCTAGCACAATCTGGGCTGGGACCTCAGGCTAGAAAAGCCATAGTCTTTCTCAGGGTAATCAGTATTGGATAGGTCAAGGGAGGGATCTGCTGCCTACACTGGGCATTGGGGCAAGGTGTGAACACCTAGGGGGTGTGTTTGTTCTAGAGAAAGGAATAAGGTGAGTGCAGTGGGGACTGTGGCTCCTCTGCTGTAAATGGTAACTTATGTCTCAGGTCATCCAGACCAGTAGAGCTGATGAGATAGATGTCTGGGTCACAGTGCTTGAGCTCTTGTTCACACAGCAAATGCTTCTGCTGCAGTTCTCAGATAAGTCCCTCTCTTCACTCTGCCTCTGGTGAGCTGGGTCTCTGCTCTCTGCCCTGGGCATGCCCATGCTCCACCATGACAGATCTTGCTGGGTGATGTTCCCCTCTGTTCTTCTCTGGGTTCTGTGGATCCAAAATATATTAAGAGACTTGATCCTTATTACTTCCGAGGGAAAGTCAGGAGGGCTTAAAGCAATGCCTGGCTTCTCTCCACCCTCTTGATTAGAAGTGTGAACTTAGGCTGGTTCCTTAATCCCACTGCCTTTCAAAAGAAAAAAAGAAAAAAGACAAAAACGAAACTGATTCTTTCTTCCCTCCATCCCTTGTTTTCTTCTTCCTTCCCTCCTTACATTTCTGTTCTCTTCCTCTTTTGAACTTTCTGTCTTTCTCATTCTCTTCCTCTCTCCATTCTTTTCCCCTCTTCCTACCTCCTTTTCTCTCTCTCCCACTCTGACTCCACTCATTCTTTCTTTTCTCTATCTCTTTCTCCCTTAATCTCTAATGGGGAGAAGTACACTGAAAATAATCTTTAGGCACAGAGGAAAAATTTCTTGTGAATTAACAGAGGCAGATTATGGTCTTCTGAGGGCAAGAGTCACCTGATACCTAGCTTGAATTTTTATCTGGGATTAAAGTATAGAAAATTGAGTAATGGAAGATTTTTGTATGAAACTTTCAATCAATCAACAAATACTCTTCCCGCACATCTTGTGTCCAAGATAATAGTGAAATTGTGAAATAGACCCTGATTTCAAAGAGTTTGCCTTCTGGAGAAGCCCAAAATATGATAGAGTATGGGGCACTAGTAGAAGGTAAATACTAACATAGAAGTTGGTACTTGACTTGAATTTGAAAAAAAAATAAGGGATTTTAAAAGATAGAAGAGAATGGGTAATATATTCTAGACATTTAAGACAGGTAATTCAAAGGTATGGAGACAAGAATTAGAATCATGTATGATAAAAGGTACTAAAGTACAGTTTATCTAAATCATTTTTCTATCTCCCTCTACCTCCTTCTTTCCTCCTCCCTCCAGAGGAAGTTAATTGACACATGGAAATGGCAGGAAGACAACTCCCCCAACTAATGATTAACCTTGGTATCAATCTTCAAATTGATTGCCTTCAAAATTTTTAATTAATTTATTTCAGAACTTGAATTTTTTTCCCCAGAATCATACATACTGAGTATCTGAAACTAGGTTTTAATTGAATTGTCAAAACTAGGTTTTAATCCAGACTGATTTTCTATATGTTCCTATGGCTGGGTCTGGTTACCACAATCTATTGGATGATTATAGCATTATGCAAGGTTTTTAAAAGCAGAGATTGCTGGAATTGAAATCATAATCTAATCTAATTCTCTAATCTTACAAATGCATACATACAATATTAATATGACTGTTTGCCTCTGAGAAAAGGGTTGGGGTGGGAGGGTGGAAGGAAATTTGGCAAGTTAAAAATATACAGATGCATATGCATGAATGTTAAAAAACTTCATATCATGTATTTGGAAAAATGAAATATCAATAAAAAATTCTGAATTCCATGCTTCAGTATATAGTGAAGGAGAGCTGCCCTGATATCCTGGAAACAGAGAGCAAAATAGTTATTGAAAGAATACATTGATCCCCTCCTGAAAGGGATCCCAAAATGAAACACCAAGGCAAATTCTGACCAAACTGCAGAACTACCAGAACAAGTAGAAAAACCTGCAAGTGATCAGAAAGAAACAATTCAAATACCAAGGAGTCACAGTCAGGATTATATAGGATCTGCCTACATCAACATTAAGGGATTGAGGACCAAAAATGTGATATTATAGAGAGCAAGGGAGCTTGAATTACAACCAAGAATTCACTATTCAGCAAAACTGTGTCTTCGCTTTCGGGGGAAAAGATAGACATTTAAGAAAATAGGAGACTTCCAGTCTTTCCTGATGAAAAGATCAGAGATAAACATAAAATTTGGTCTTCAAATGGGAGACTCAAGAGATACATGAAAAGGTAAACAAGGGTAAAGAAAAGAAGCTGTTTTCCAATAAGATTAAATTGGTTACATCTGGGAAGAAGATTCTGATAATTCTTGAGAATTGTAATTCTATTAGAGGGAATATACTTAGGGTGAAGGAATAGACATTCTTGATATGTCCAATGACTTTGATGGGATGATTTGAAAATATCTCATTAAAAAGGGGGACAGTAAAGTGACAGGAGGCAGGGGGGAGATTGAATGGTGTAAATTACATCACATGAAGAGGAACAAAGGACTTATAGAAATAGAGGGGAAGAAGGAAGAACATGAGAACTGCCTGAATCTTACTCTCATTAGATTTGGCTCACATTTGGTTGAGTTTAGAAATTTATCACACCTTTCAAATATTAAGAGGGGAAAGAGGGTGAGGGGAAAAAGGAATTGATAGTAGGAAGGGGAAATGGAGGAGGTTGGTTAGAATGGGGTAAAGTCACCGAAGGAGGTGTTATTCAGAAACAAAACACTGAAGAATAGGGATAAGATGTAAAAAGGGGAAAATACAAATGGAGGGGAGATAGAATGGAAGGCAATAAAGAGTTAGTAATTATAATTTTGAATGTGAATGGGATGAACTCTCCCATAAAACAGAAGTGGATAACAGAGTGGATTAAAAACCAGAATTCCTCAATATGTTGCTTATAAAAATACATTTGAATTAGAGAGATATATACAGATATATAAAGACTGGAGGAGAAGAATATGTTATGCTTCAACTAAAATAATAAAAATACAAGGGTAGCGATCCATACCTCAGGTAAAAACAGCTGAAAAAAATAAATCTCATTAAAAGTGATAAGGAAGGAAAAACCTATCTTCCTAAAGTTACCACAGACAATGAAGTAATTTCAACACTAACTATGTATGCACCAAGCATAATAGCATTCAGATTCTTAGAGGAGAAGCTGAATGAGTTATTGGAGAAGTTGAATGAGTTATAGGAAGACATAGGCAGCAAAACTCTATTGATGGGACACCTCAACCTCCCTCTCTCATAATTAGATGCATTTAACCATAAAATAAATAGGATGGAGACTAAGGAGGTGAATAAAAGGTTAGAAAAGGTTATGACTTTAGATGTGATAGACCTCTAGAGAAAACTGAATGGGGATAGAAAGGAATAGCCTTTTTTTCTACACATGACACCTACACAAAATTGACCATTTATCAGGGCATTTTTATACATCATAATCAAATGCAGAAAGGCAAAAGTATTGAATGCATCCTTTTCAGACCATGATGCAATAAAAATAATGTGCAATAAAGGGACATGGAGAGATAGAACTAAAACTAATTGGAAACTAAATAACTTCATTTTAAAGAATGAATGGCTCAAACAAAAAAAAAATCATAGAAAGAATTAATGATTTCACCCAAGACATTGACAATAATGAGATAACGTACCAAAACTTATGGGAGATAGCCAAAGCAATTGTTATAACATATTTTATATCTCTAAAGGCTTACATGAATAAAATAGAGAAAGAAGAGATCAGTGACTTGAGCATGCATCTAAAATAAATAGAGAAAGAACAAATTAAAAATCCCCAATTAAATGCCAAATTAGAAATTCTGAAAGTTAAAGGTGAAATTAATACAACCAAAGGCAAGAAAACTATTGAACTAATAAATAAAACGTAGTTGATTTCAAGGAAAAAACCCTATAAAATAGATAAAACTTTGGATAATTTGATTTTTAAAAAGAAAGAAGAAAATCAAATTACTTGTATCCAAAATGTAAAAGGTGAATTCACCACCATTAAGAAAGAAATTAAAGTAATAATTCAGAACTGTACACCAATAAACTTGATAATCTAAGTGAAATGGATTAATATTTACAAAAGAATAAATTTGCCAGGTTAAAAGAGGAGGAAATTAAATACTTAGCTCTATCTCAGAAAAAGAAATTGAACATGCCATCAATGAACTCCCTATGAAAATTTCTCCAGGGTGGCTAGGTGGCACAGGATAGAGCACCTGCCCTAGAGTCAGGAGTACTTGAGTTCAAATTTGGCCTGAGACACTTCATAATTACCTTGCTGTGTGGCCTTGGGCAAGCCACTTAACCCCCTTGCCTTGCAAAACCTAAACAAAAAATTCTCCAGAGCCAGATGCATTCACAAGAGAATTCTATCAAACATTCAAGGAACAACTGGTTCCAATTCAATAAAAACTATTTGAAATTGATTGGGGAATGGCTAAACAAATTGTGGTATATGTCTGTGATGGACCTCTATTGTCTAAGAAATCATGAGGGATGGGATTTCAGAAAAGTCTGGAAAAACTTGCATGAGTTGATGCTGGATAAGAAGAACAGAACCAGAAGAACATTTTATATACTAACAACAACATAGGGACCATGATGAACTTGTTTATTCCATCAGTGCAATAATGAGGGACAATTTTAGAGGATCTGTGATGGAGAATAAACTTAGACCAAAGTTTATTATCTTCAATTTTTAAAAATTGTCTTATGTAATATGTAATTTTGCTATATCTAATGCATTCTTTCTTTCTTTTGTATCTGATCATTCTCTCACAGTACATTCAATTTTGATGTTTGTTTATCATGGATTCAAATATAAAGCCTGTATCAGAATGCCTTCTCTTAGGAGGAGGGGGAAGCGAAAGGAGGGAGAAAAATTGTCAAACTCAAAACCTTTCAAAAATGATCAGTACAATCTGCCATTGTATGTAATTGCAAAACAATATATAATGATCACACAGTTAAGTAAGTATTAAGTGTATGAGATGGGATTTGAACTCAGGTCCTCTTGACTCCAGGGCTGGCACTCTTTCCACTGTGCCATCAAGAGAGAGAGAGAGAGAGAGAGAGAGAGAGAGAGAGAGAGAGACAGAGAGAGAGAGAGAGAGAGAGAGAGAGAGAGAGAGAGAGAGACAGAGACAGAGACAGAGAGAGACAGAGAGAGAGACAGAGAGAGAGAGACAGAGAGAGACAGAGAGAGACAGAGAGAGAGAGAGAGAGTGACAGAGAGAGAGAGACAGAGAGAGAGTGACAGAGAGAGAGAGACAGAGAGCCAGGGCCAAAGCCAGACAGAGCTAGACAGAGACAGAGAGAGGGAAATCACTTTGACTGAAGTCAAATTATTCAGTAACAGTGGTGTGTTGGACTCTAATATAATGCTGGTGAAATGGCAATTTGACTCAACCAATCTGGAATTATGCCTAAGGAGTTAAAAAGTCATGTATACCCTTTGACCTATACATGTCACTTTTAGGTCTTTTCCCCAAGGTGATCAGGGGAAAAAGGAAAAGAACCTCTATATTCTTTTTTATTTGTTTTTATTTTGACAAGGCAATGGGGTTAAGATAGGTGATTATTAAGTGTCTGAGGTCAAATTTGAACTCAGGTCCTCCTGACTACAGGGCCAGTGCTTTATCCACTGCCAGTTGCTTCAAGAATCTTTGCATTATAAAATATTTATGGCAGTTCTCTTTATGGTGCCAAAGAACTGGAAATAAGGGCATAACTATCAACTGGGAAATGGTTGAATAAGATGTGGTATATAAATTAGGTCGATAAATTAAAAACATGGAAAGACTTGCATGAAATAATGAAGAGTAAAATGAGCAGAACATAGTAATCTTGTTTGAAGAATAATATAAATGATTTTTTTTCAGAGTATTTTAAATACTCAAATAAGCTACAAAGGACCTGGGGGGGATGATACTGTGTACCTTCAGAAAAAAGCAATGATAAGTAGAAAAATGCATAGTATGGTATAGTACATATTTGTATGTTTCTAGGTCTCTAACTATCTGTGTCAAATGATGATTCTACTGCAGGATGAGAAGGGAAGGGCAATAGTTTGGAACCTAAAATTTAACGAATGCAAAAAATTAATAATAAAAAGCAGTGATATATTTATAAATATGCATGAATAATTTTTAATACCTCTCATGTCTAAGAGATGATCCCCATATAGATGAGAGAATATTAAAAAAAAGAACAAAAAAAAAGAAGAGAGAGCATAGATGGAATTGATCTTTCCAAGTCCTCAAAATCTCACCCAAATCTTACCCAATCTAATCAACAGACATGGATTTTGAGGATGATTTAGGAATTTTCTTCCCATCCTGTACTTAAGCAGTAGTATCTAGTGTCTACACAGTCACTTCCACTATCCTATTTGTACCTCACAATGTCAGAAGAAAGATTTATGTTTAGGGACACTGAGAAACAGACTTTTATAGTTGTAGATCAAACTGAAAGAATATCAGTGTATTCTTAGGTCTCTCCCAGATGATTGCATTCGAATTTGAGTGAATGTTAGCCACTTATTGCCCTTTCTTCCTGTTGTAAGATATTCTGCTCCTATCATTTACTTTTTACTGCCATTTTCTTCCATATTTCACCAATAAGCTTAATATTTATTTAATTTATTATTGTCTCATATCTTTATAAAAACAGGAGACAATTAATTCTATGTAGAGTCAATACCCAAGAGATTGAATTTATGTTTTTCCCCTGTTGGAAACTTGACAAGTAAAAGCAGAGAGGGTTCCTTCAATAGCTCCATTAAAATCCAAGTCTTGTGTATCACTTTGAAAGCTCAGTTCCTCAATGGCATGAATAATTTTCGAGAGAATTAACCTTAAAGGAATGATTACAATTTCTATTAGCATCATAAACAGGCCTTGATGATTCAAACATAGTCATAAAAGGACTGGAGGAGCTATCCTTTCTTCCTCTCAGATATACGCCCATCAGTCAAGAAAAAAAGACTAAGTCAAAACTGCCTTATTTCAATTTTTTAGGGTTAGGAATAGGGGCATGTGTCACACCTATCAGGTTTAAGTTCTTGTAATATTTGTCAGAGGTTATAATATTTAACAACATGTAGTCCACTAGTCCAGTTCTGTAATACTCCACCCTCTCTTTTCTTTCTCAATGTCATTGAAAAAGTGGTGTATATGGAGTCAGAGGACTGAATTCAAAACACTCTACTATATGCTATATGTGTGAGCTTGAATAGACTTTTTAGTTATTATGAGCCTTAGTCTTTTTTATTAGTAAAGTGAAAGTTTATTAACTTACTTCTCTCTGGGAACTCTTCCTTATAAGCCCAAAGTTGTTTTTGGATGAAATGTTATGAGACAGTATCCTATAGATAATTCTCTAAGGGACAAAGTCATATAACCTGCTCTATTTGTTTCAAATGACTCTGACCTGATCTCCTTGTTGAAAGAGCTTTAAGATATACTCATGTAATAATTGTGATAAAGATGAATAAATTGAACATTATTATGGTGATGATTAGACAAAATTGATGATAAAATTCATTTTATGGATGGTGCCTAGGGGCCCAATTATTTTTTACCAGATTAAAATTTCATTTTCCAATATGATCGATTAAATGCTATAAAAACATTTTTTATGAGTTCCAAGCAGTTTCTCTCCCTCCCTCTCAGCTCTTTATTAAAGAAGGCAACATTTGATCCATACATAATTTTATATTTATATATATAACACATTTAATACAAATATATATATATATACATATATATATACACATATGAAATCATGCAAAATGTAATTCCATAAATCAGTTAATTCTCTGGAGGTAGATAATATCTTTCTTAATTGGCAATTTGTAGTTGATTTGAATATTCTTATAACCCAGAATAGCTTAGTCATTCATGTTTAATCTTTTAATAATATTGCTACTACTGTATTCTATGGTCTCTTGGTTCTGCTCACTTCACTCTTCATTATTTTATGCATGGTTTTCCAAGTTTTCAAAATAAGCTACTCATCATTTCTTATAGTACAGCTGTATTGCATTGCGATAATATGCCATGCATTATTTCCCTTTCCTCATGATAGGTATCCATGCAGTTTCTAGTTCTTTGCCACCATAACAAGATCAGCTAGAAATATTTTTAGAATACATAGCTTTTCATCCTTTTTCCATGATGACCTTAGGAAACAGATTTAATAGTGGTTCTTCTATGTCAAAGGATATATTCAACATTTTAAAACATTTTAAAAATTGTTTTAATAATTTTTAGTTCTTTAATAATAGCATTTTATCTCATTTTTACTTTTTGTTATTTATATACATACATACACACAAACACATATACATACTTATAAATAAATGAATATATATATAAAGATATCTATATATCATATATCATTTTAACATTCATTTTTGTTAGATTTTGAGTTCCACATTTTTCTTCCTTCTGCCCTTTTCTTCTCCCTCCCCAAGACAGTAAACAATCTGATATAGGTTGTAACTTCACAATCATGTTAAATATAGTTTCACATTAGTCATGTTGTAAAAGAAGAATTAGAATAAAAAGGGAAATCATGAGAATGAAAAAAAACAAAAAGCAAATTTAAAAAAGTGAAAACAGTATATTTTGATCTGTGTTCAGACTCCACAATTCTTTTTCTGGATGAGGATGGCATTTTCCCTCAAAAATCTTTTGGATTTGTCTTTGCTATCTCTATTGTTGGGAAGAGATAAGTTTATTATAATTATCATCACTCACTGGTACTATTACTATGAATAATATTCTCCTTTTTCTGCTCATTTCACTAAAGAACAGTTCATGTCAATCTTTCCAGATTTTTATGAAATCTGTCTACTCATAATTTCTTTTTGCAGAATATTATTCAATTGCATTCATTGCATTACATAATTTATGGGCCTCCTCTAAAAATCCAATGCTTTGCCATCATGAAAAGAACTTCTATAAATATCATTGTACATCTTGGTTCTTTTTCTTTTTTAATGATATCTTTGATAAGAATCTGTTGCCAGCAAAATTTGTAACATGGATAATTCTTAAGATAGTTTTGATTATTAATGTCTTATTTTTAGTTTAAGATTTGATACAGCTAGACCTTCTTCATTTAGTTAAAAAGAATTCCTATGACATTCTGCACTTTTTTCTTCCTAATAATTTTTTTTATTTATTTTTCCAGCTCAGGAATTTTTTTTTTGATAACTTAATTGTCATGGCCCTGAAAGTAGATTAATTTAGGTAGAATTGTCATGTCTATTATATTGGCTTAGCCCACCCATGAACAGTAAATATTTCTTCAGTTATTTAAATGTCCCTTTATTTGTATAAATAGTGTTTTACAATTATGTTCATGAAATTTACACATTTGTCTTAGCAGGCATACATTGTATACGGTTATTTAAAATGAATTATCTTTTCTTATAGGGCTTTCTTTGTCGGTTATGTAGGCTTATTTTATATACTCCCCTTTGCTACCATTACTAATTGTTTTTGACATGCTTTTAGATTAAAACTCTAGAATTTCCCAAGCCTATCATTATCATCTGCAATGAGACATCATTATTTGACTGCTCATTATAACTTCTTCAATTTTTTCTCATTATGATTGCTAGCATTTATAGTACATATTGAATAATATTGATGATAATACGCATCTTATTTCACTACTGCTTGTTTTCATAAGGCTTCTAGTGCATGTGATGGTTCTAAGTA
The DNA here is from genome assembly GCF_037893015.1 of Macrotis lagotis. Classification (NCBI taxonomy): domain Eukaryota; kingdom Metazoa; phylum Chordata; class Mammalia; order Peramelemorphia; family Peramelidae; genus Macrotis; species Macrotis lagotis. The sequence continues at coordinate 79,488,303 of NC_133658.1, read as the reverse complement.
GACAGATCTTATTATTTTAAGGAAAAATCCATTTGTACCTATGTTTTCAAGTGGCTTTTAAAAAAATAGGAATGAGTACTGTCAAAAACTTTTTCTGCATGCAATTATATAGTCATGTGATTTTTGTGATTTTTGTTATTGATATAATCAATTATCTTAATAGCTTTCCTTATATTGAACCAGCCCTGCATTCCTAATATAAATCCCACTTGATCATAATGTACTATCTTCCTGATATATTGATGTAGCTTCCTATGTATTATTGTTATTTAGATTTTTGTATCCATATTCATTAGTAAAAATTTGTCTATAATTTTCTTTCTCTGTTTTTCTTTTTTTTTTTTTATATCAGCACCATAGCCATTTCACAAATGGAGTTTAATAGGACTTCCTCTTTGACTGGTGTTGCAAATAATTTATTTAATATTAGAATGAGTTGATCTTTAAATGTTTGGTAGAATCCATCTATAATTTCACCTATTTCTGATGCTTTTTTGGTAGCTCATTTATGACCTATTCAGTTTTTTCCTAATATGAGTTTATTTTAACATTCTATTTCCTATTTTGTTAATCTGAGCAGTTTATGTTTCCTAGGAAACTATTCAACTGGAGAATTATTTCATCCCTAGTATCTGCACTTGGAATTACACTCAACCCTTATTTCCCTTTTCAATACTTTCATCCGAACTTCCATTTAACAAGGGTAGTCAAGACAGTCATCTCTTTATCTCTCACTAAACTTCCGTCTGGACTTCTCCATTGTGCCCTTGCATTGGGTATGATTTTATGCCCTTCACTACTCCCAGTTTTTCACCTTCCTATTCTATATTATTTCCTCTAATGGAATGCTAACTTCTAGAAAATGCCTGTTTCTATTTGTGTTTCCAGTGCTTTTTTAGTATGATGTCTAGTATGAAGTAAGAACTTAATAATATTATTGATTGACTGGCTATAGGATATTCAGTGGAGAGAGAATAGGGCTTGCAATCAGGAAGACCTGAGTTAAAATTCAACTTCAGATACTTACAAAGTGACCCTGGGCAAGTCACTTAATTTCTGTCTACCTTAGTTTCCTCATTTGTATAATGGAGATAACGATAGCATGTAACTCCCAGGGTTGTTCTGGGGACATTAGATAATAATTGTAAAACATCTGGCATTATTGTAAGCACTGTATAAAAGTATTATTATTTCTATTAGAATAATATCTATCTCTAGCCCAAATTCTATTTCAATATTTTTTGTATTTTTAAATAGTTCAGAAATTTTATTCCACTAGCTTTAACTAGTGTTTATTTGTTGAAATTGAAATTCAAAACAAACACAAATTAGATAATCAATAATTGAATTCTGAGAGTAGCAAAATTTCATAATCATAAACAAACTAGTATTTTTTGAGATGAAGTTTAACAGGTCCATTTTCTTCAATATTAACAAAATATAAAATAAAATATTGTTCAATTGCATTCAATTCTTTTTGACCCCATTTGCGATTTCTTGGCAAAGATACTTGACTGATTGGACATTTCTTTCTCTGTTATACAGATGAGAGAACTGAGATAAAGAAGTTTAAGTGTCTTTGCCAGGGTTACAGAGGTGGTAAGTGTCTTTTTTGAACTCAGGAAGATGAGTGCTGTTACCCCCAGATCCAGAACTCTATCCACTGTGTCACCTAACTGGCTTGAAGATGGGTATGGATGGACATTTCACACATATACAGATGAAGGCACTATTTCAAAATATTTAAGTCTGGAATCACTTACCAAGATGTAATGCTCAATTTTAATTCAAATGCTAGATCAAACATTTGGCATTTTTGACTCTGTCTCTGAAATATCCGCCCTGAGGCATTGGGGCTAATGTAGATTTTGCTGTCTGTGAAGAGGTGTGTGTATTCATTCAATTAGAAGCACCAAATACTTGAACAAATTTAAAAGCTAGTTTTAAAATTTCCAAATATGTCAAAATGGTTTATGAACAATTATTGCTGTGAACTTGCTAACCATTATTTAAGCAGGCTAAAGAATCAATCACAATATGAACTGAATTGCATGGGGGGAATAAACAATTATATTGAAGTCAAGTCTCTCTCAAGTGCTGTCTATTCTGAACTATAATCTCAAAGATGTATTTTCTCTAATGAGTACTATGTGAGAACATATACAAAGCAGACCTGATGAAATCTGGGAGGGTACAAAGACATAACATTATATGAAGCTCTATTTTTAACCATAAAATTGATCACTTGTCTGATTTTTATTTGTATTTCTCTGTATTTATATGTATTTGCATTTGTATTTTATTTGTATATATCACCAGGAATGTATCAAAATAGTATGATATTCGAGAGGTTATTATAGAATCTACATAAAGTGTGCTTCTCATATTTATACAAATATCTAGTATTTTTAATTTTTACTGTCCCCGAAATTGAAATCATGTTGAAACTAACCACCCAAGTGGTATAGCATTCAGTTCTGGTGCTAACACATTAGTCCTTTGCAACCTAAGTGTAAATTTGCTTAAAACGTTGTCGCAGTATTAAAGGCTGTGTTGAATACTGGTTAAAGAAATATCCCATTTTTAAACCATGGGTTTCCCATCTCCTTACCTTTGAACAGCAGCTACTCCTTTTTTTTCTAATTCATAGGCTATAGTTTTACTCACACAAGGGGGTGGCCCTCAATGATCCTCACATCAATATCCTTATTCAAAATTTAAAAAAAATCTATTTGTGATACTTTTTTAAACATTAATATTACTTTTCATTTACACTCCCTACACATAGGACCCTTTCTGCAAATAAATATAATCAAGCAAAACAAATGAACACCTTGGTAATGCAAACAAGTGTAGACTTCCTTGTTCTGATTAATCCTCTCAAGTCATGATTGGTCACTGCATTGATCATAGTTCTGAAATATTTTAATATTTTTTTACTTGATGTTATTGTGCTCATTATATACATTGTTCTCTTGGTTCCATTTACTTTTCTTTGCAGGTCTTAGATATAAGGGTCACCTGAAGGAGAAAGCTCTCTTGTTGAGAAGAAGTCTCAGGGCATTTTGCATATCCCGGTTCCTCAGACTATAGATGAAGGGATTGAGCATGGGATTCAGTATGGTATAGAAGATGGCAGCTAACATGTCTATGTTGTCCAGATGAGTGGAGGAGGGTAGAAAATACACCCCCATTATGGTACCATAGAAGATAGACACACTGCAGAGGTGGGAGCCGCAGGTGGAAAAGGCTTTATATTTGCCTCCAGTGGAGGGGATCCTCAGAATGGCTAAAATAATGTAAATGTAGGACACTATAATTAGAGCAAATGGGGCACCAACCAAAAATCCACCAACAATTAGAATCTCCATGTCATTGATGTAGGTATCAGAACAGGAGAGCTTGAGAAGGGCTGAAAGGTCACAGAAAAAATGAGGAATTATATTCTCTGCACAAAAAGACAACTGGTTGACTAAAAGGGTATGAAGCAAGGAGCAACTGTTAGTGATGATCCAGGATCCAGTCACAAGTAGTATACAGACTCTGGGGCTCATTACTATTGAGTAATGGAGTGGGTGGCAGATGGCTATGTATCGGTCATATGCCATCACACCCAAGAGGAAGTCATCTAGTCCAACAAATAAAGTGAAAAAGTACATTTGAGTCAGGCACTTCATGTAGGAGATGGTATGATCCTGGGTGATAATGTTCACTAACATTTTGGGGACCGTGGTAGAGATAAAACAAATGTCAGTGAAAGAGAGGTTGATGAGAAAAAAGTACATGGGACTATGGAGATGAACACTGGAACATATGGCTAGGATGATCAGTAGATTCCCAGATACTGTGATCAAGTATATCACCAGGAACAGTGGAAAGAGGAGTTGTTGTTGCTCAGGCCATTTGGAAAGCCCCATTAGGAGAAACTCTGATATACTGGTCAGGTTCCCTTTGTTCATGCTTTCAATAAAAATCATAGAAAAATAGAATGTTAGAGCTATAGTTAACCTTGTATCATTGAGTTTAATCACCTCTCTTTTTACAGATGAAGAAAATAAGAGTAAAAACAGGAAAGTTGTTTGCTCAAAGTTAGCATAGTTAATGGTAGAGGAAATTAGTTTTCCAGAATTCCAGTCCAGATCTCTTTTCACTATATTACTCTTTATGACAATATTATAAATTAAATAAGAACTTGAATCCATTAACACTCACCAAGTGGTACGATGGATAGAGCACTAGGAAGGCTCATCTTCATGAATTCAAATTTGAACTCATATTCTTATTAGCTGTGTAACTCTGGGTAAGTCATTGAACATTATTTACTTCAGTTCAACATCTGGAAAAAGAGCTGGTGAAGGAAATGGAAAAGTACTCCTGTCTTTTGCCAAGAAAACCTCAAAATGTGGTCATAGAATATGTGGTGCATCTGAATGACTCAACCACAAACTGCAAACAAGTAGTCATCCCTTGAAAATTTTCATTTTTACTGATCTACTCAGCTACAAGACACATTCATATCATGAGCTGCATCTTTATTTCACTCATTTGCTCCAAATTGCTTTCTTATCTTATTTCTCATGCCTCCCTTTCACACAATCTTAGCTCCAGTGAATACTCACTCATTGAATAGTCACTAAAATTTTCAACTTTTGAGTTCTGAAAACTATTTGTATTCATTTCCTAGTAATATTTTTTCAGTATAACTGGTTTCCTCTGGAATGTTGTACATTTTGCTTAAAAATATTATCTGAAAGGGGCGACTAGGTGGCACACTGGATAGAGAACTGGCCCTGGAGTCAGGCATACCTGAGTTCAAATCCGGCCTCAGACACTTAATAATTACCTAGATTTGTGACCTTGGACAAGTCACTTAACCCCATTGCCTTGAATATATATATATATATATATATATATATATATATATATATATATATATGATCTGATGATCAACTATACTGGCTGTAACTCTTCATAGAAATTCAATGATCAGGAACAATTCTGAAAGACCTATTAGGGAAAATGACATCCACATGCAGATAAAAAAAGAACCATGATGTCAGAATGCAGAGCAAAGCATACCATGTTCACTTTTAAAAACTTTTATATGGTTTCTTTCTCTCTCATGATTTTTTCCCTTTAGTTCTTATATTTTCCCCAATATCACTACTATGGAAATATGCTGAACATGATGCACATATACAACATTATACCAGATTGTTTGCTGCCATGGGAGAGGAGAGGGAAGGGAAAGTGTTAGAAAAATGTGGAATGTAAGAATTTGTAAAAGGATTAATGCTGAAAACTCTCATTGTCAGTAATTGGAAAAATTGAAATACAAGCTTTGTTGATCAGCAAAAAAAATGTCTCTGTCCCCAAGACACACAAAAGGTTGATCCCCTGGATTACATTATTTCTAAGTTCTAATTCCATGATTTCTAGCTACAAGTGAAAATGAGTCTCTTATCTTTCACATATTCTCCATTTCAACTAGATGCACTAGATTTTGAATGAATGTGATCTAGTCTTTCTGATACTTTGCCTACATTCTTTTATCTGCCTAAGATATATAAAATTTCCCCTACTATATCTCTTGTCCCTTCTCATCTCTATCTGTTGATTTCCAAAACCATCCTTTGAAGCCTGGTTGAAATCCCATCATGTCCAGAAAACTTGCCCTAATTATTTTGTGTTAGGGGTTCTTTACCAGGGTCCATGAACTTAAAAAAAAAAGTTGATAGCTTTATTTCAATATAATTGGTTTTATTTGTAATCCTCCAAATTTCATTCTGCGCATAAAAAGCATGATTGTGAGGAGTCAATAAATTTCATCAGACTGTCAGGGTATCCATGATATAATAAATGTTAAGAACTCCTGCTCTACACAAAGGCACTATCTTTCTATTCTGTGAGCTTATCAGCTATTATATTCTATCTTATATTATTGCTACTAGTGTTTGTATTTTATTTGCTCTGAGAGGTTTTTAACTTCTTTGAGAGTAAGGATCAATTAAAGAATAAGGATAAACCTTATAAGATCTATAATGAAGAACTAAAGACACATTTTGAATGTTATTGAATGAAAAAAAAGAGCAAACTGACAACATATTTAGTGAGTAGTAATTTGATTCAATGCTACAATTGATTCCTGTAGATAATTTTTTACCAAATGCCTAACATGGCCTTTTGATTCAGCTTCTCCCCTGTGTTGACATTGCTTTCAATCATGGGTCTCTGGTTCTCTATTTTATATGTAGGTTTTTATGTCCTTGGTACATCCCAAGGAATTTGGGTAATTATATTAGGGATACTACCTCACGATAATCTCAAATTGGACTAAGGAAAAGAGAAGCAAAGACTTGGCTATTTCCCTGCCCTTTTGTGTCTATGTTTGTCTGTCTTTCTATGTACCTGTTTGTGTCGGTGTTTATATGTGTCCTTTCATGTATCTCTGTGTCGTTGTGTTTGCCCATGAATTTGTCTTAGAATATATAAATGTGTCTTTATCTGCATCTGAGAGTCACTTTCCCACTCCCTAGTCACTTACCTGGTCAGTATATTCTGATCTCAAAGATACCAATCTACCTGGTTCTGTAACCTCTCTTTCTCTCTTCCACAGTGGGTAATTCACAGTGAGGAGAGGATTGAGAATCCAGCAATATTCTCCATCAGAAGTGGTGATGATAGATTGTGATTGATTATGGAAGTCCTGGATAGGATGGGAGTATTAGATGCTTGAGTTCCTTGTGGAATAGAAGAGACAGAGTCATTGCTTTGTTGGTAGAGTTAGGTGGATCATTTCTTCTGCAAGCAAAAAGGTCTCTTTTGGATCTTGGAACTGAGTGAAGAAAAAAAGTATTATTTTTAAATTACAAGTGAGACTTAGTGATAAGAGACATCCAAGAGACATAAAGAATGAAGTATAAAGATATCTTATAGTGAGTCTAGGGGCCAAAATGTTTCAGGGAAACCAGTTTTTCTTAGACTGTGTCCCTCTGGGGAGCATTTCTTCTCCCTTCTGCCCATTAGAAGTTGCTGCCTAGTTTTGCACCAGAGAAGTCAGTGCACAAGATTTTTTTAATTCTGTTTTCCTCTCATGGGAAGTTTCTTGGTTGCTGCCAAGAGCTATGTCCCCTGTGCTTCCACCATCTTGACACCACCAACAAAGCATCAGTTTCTGTGTAGGTAGGCCCTGAGTAACACATAAGATCTGAGGCCGTTTGTTCCAAGTTATGGGGAAGAAGAAGTATACATGGAGGAAAAATGAGCCAACCATCAATTATCTGGGGGAAATAAATCAGTGTGTCTTGGTCAGGGAACACAGGCATCCTGGCTATTCAATAATGATCTATGCCTTTTCAACTGTCAGTAGTGAAGAATACTGAAGCTTCTATACTTTTATGTTTCTTTGATATACTTATCATATTTTCCTCCTCTTTCTTCTCCACATCTTTCTTTTCCTTCTCCTTCTCTTTCTCTTCTTCCTCCTCCTCCTCTCTTCCTCTTCCTCCTCCTCTTTCCTTTTTTTCAAAAATAATAATTTAAAACAAGATGTGATTTTATTGGCGTTAGGAAAATCTGGTGAGGTGTAGATATACAACAGCATAGTACAACAAGTAGTGGTGGGGAGTGTCTAGGTGGCACAGTGGATAGAGCACCACCGGTGGAGTCAGGTGGCCTTGGGCAAGCCACTTAACCTCATCTGCCTTGCAAAAAAAATCTAAAAAAAAACCAAGCCAAGTAGTAGTGTGCCACACCAACAAAAATACTAATTTTAAAAACCTAAACTTGTTATTTCATTGGTATAAACAAATTATGGAAACAACTTGGTGGTGCAGTAAATAGAGCACTGGACCTGAATTCAAATTTGGTCAGACACTTATTAGTTGTGTGACCCTAGGCAAATCACCTAACTCTGCCACGAAAAAGGTTCTGGTATTTATTAAAGCAAATGGGCTAAGTCCTAGAGACTTGTGGGAGACATGGTAGATTACATAATTTTCCCAGGGTTATACTGCCAATATATGTCAAGGGTCAGGTTTAAATAGAAAAGCCAGTAGAACTAGTGGGTCCTGTTTACCCTGGGCATTCCTCAGGTATCAGTGAGATAGTGACCTAGAAGATGATAAAAATTGGGAGATTAGGGCAGAATAGATAATTCGGAGGATTTCTGACAACAGTAACTAGCAACAGAGAACTGGCATTTGGTAGATGTAAAAATGGGACATTCGGAAGTGATTAGGTAGTTCTTAGGTATGCATTAGAGCAGACTCACTATCTTCATGAAATGAAAGTGACCCTCTCTTACATCTATTTTTTTCCAGACTCTTCTGGAGAGAGTTTAGAGAAAATTGCATTGTATTCAAGTCCTAGGTAGAGTGGTTGTTTCCCCCTGAGAGAGGCATCTTCAGGGAAATATGAGGCAGGGTCTAAGGCTCTGTACCTACTCTTCCACAGTAATGATAACTGCTCTTTCCATTACAGTTATTTATATACTATTTCAGGTTTGCAAAACACTCCATGTCATCTCATTTGGTCCTCGCAATAATCCTGGAAGATCAGTGATATTATTATTATTAGTCTCCTTAATACTTGAGGAAACTGAAACAAAGAATAGCTTAAGTGATTTGCTCGGGGTCACACAGGTAGTAAATATGGAACTGAGTTTTTCCTGTCTCTAAGACTACAGCTCTAGTCCTCCATTAAGCTATCTATCCCCTTCCTCAACAAAGGGACTATCTTTTATCTTTCTTTATCTTTTCCACATTTAGATAGAAAGATAAAAAGATAGAAAGATAAAAGACAGTCCCTATTTTGAGGGAGGGGATAGAAAGTCTAATGGAGAGACAATATGCAAATAATTAGTTACAAACAAGCTATATATCCTGGATAAATAGAAAATAATTAATAGATGGGGAAGGTATTGAGAATTAAGAGAACTTGGGAAGGAATTACTGCAGAAGGTAAGATTTTAACTAAAACTAGAAGGAAGCCTAGAGGCAGAGATTAGAAAGGAGAGCATGTCATGCATGGGAGCCAGAGAAAATCCCTGATGACAAATGAGCTATTTTGTAGGAATAATAGCAATGAAGCCAGTGTTAGTGGATCAAAGAAAACATGGTGAGATGGAAGGTATAAGAACACTGGAAACGTGCTAGAGAGGGCTTTGGACATCGAAACAAGGAGCCACTAGAGTTGGTTGATTAGGGTAGGTGATATAGTCAGATTGTGGTTTAAGAAGATCAATTTGACACCTGAATAGATGGAGAAGAAAGGGGAAAGACCTGTGGCAAGAAGACCCATTAGCAGACTATTGGAACATTATAGGCATGAGGTGATCAAGGTCTGTACCAGGGTGGTGATGGTGATAGAGGACAGAAGATTGGAGAGAGAGAGAGAGAGAGAGAGAGAGAGAGAGAGAGAGAGAGAGAGAGAGAGATTATGAAGAGATCAATATAACTTATACACCTATTCAACTGGCTAAAATGATTGAAGGAGAGAGTGACAAAAGTTGAAGGGAATGTGGAAAAATTGTGAAACATTGTTGGTAGAACTGTGAGCTCATTTAATCCTTTGGGAGAGTAATCTGGAATTATGCCTAGAATTATTAAACTGCCTGTTTTTTTTTTTCTTTTCTCTATTTTTTTAGTTTTTTTTTTTTTAAAAGGCAATGGGGTTAAGTGGCTTGCCCAAGGCCACACAGCTAAGTAATTATTAAGTGTCTGAGGCTGAACTTGAACTCATGTACTCCTGACTCCAGGGCCAGTGCTCTATCCACTGTGCTGCCTAGCTGCCTCCCTAAGCTTCTTGTTTTGACACAGCAAGTTTCCAAAGATGCTTTGGAAAAAAGGAAAAGAACTTATATTTTCTAAAATATTTTTGGAATCTCCCTTTGTGGTTGCAAAAAATGGAAATTGTGGGCATATGCCTCAATGGGGAAAAGCTGAACAAGTTGTGGTATATGATTATGATGGAATGCTACTATGTTATAGGCTCAATGAATTTAGAAAAATAAGGATAGAATTGCATGAAATAATGAAGAGAAAAACGAATAGAACCAAAATAACATTATATATAGAAACAGCAATATTCTTTTAAGAACAACTTTGAGTGACAAAATAATTTTAATGATTAGAAATTCCCAAATTAGCTACAAAGACCCTGTGAAGGAAGGCATTATCAGTATCCTAAGAAATAACTGATAAATAGAAGTATATATATAAAATGATTTTAATATACACAAATAATACATATATATGTGTGTACATAGACATATTTGTGTCTAATGGTGGTCATCTCTAAGGTAGGAGAAGGGAAGAAAAATAGGAAAAAAGAAAATTACATGATAACTTTATTATATATTTTAAAGTAACAGCAAGTTATATACAGTAGATTTGCAGTTTCATGTACACATCATTTTTAAAAAATTCCAATATTTTATAGAAATGCTTGTTTTTTTTCCAAAATTCACAATAAAATAAATAAAAAATTAAAAATGTATCAAGAGGAAAAAAGAAACATACTGAATTAAGGGAGGGATGAGAGGGACTGAGGTATTGAGGATGGTACCTAGGTTTTGAGTCTGGGTAAACCAGAAGGATGGTAGTATTCTGAACAGAAATAAGGGGAAATAGGATGAAGGGAGGGCTTAAGGGGGAGTCAGGTCATGAGTTCAATTTTCAGTATATTTTGTTTAAGATATTTTTGGGACATCCAGTTTAAGATTCCCCAAATTTCATTGAAACTGGCACATTGAAGCCCCACAGGGATGGTGGCTAGCATTTTCAGAGTCCCAATGCTACCTTTTTTTTTTTAGTTTTTTTGCAAGACATTGGGGTTAAGTGGCTTGCCCAAGGTCACACAGCTAGGCAATTATTAAGTGACTGAGGCCGGATTTGAACTCAGGTACTCCTGACTCCAGGGCCTGTGTTCTATACACTGTCCCCCTAGCCGCCCCCCCACCCCAGTGCTAAGTTTGTAGATGATTAACCCTCACAGAGCTCCTTAAAAATCAGCTGGTAGGGGTGCCTAGGTAAGACAGTGGATAGAGCACTGACCCTGGAGTCAGAAGTACCTGAGTTCAGATCCAACCTCAGACACTTAATAATTAGCTAGCTGTGTAGCCTTGGGCAAGCCACTTAACCCCATTGCCTTCCAAAAACTTAAAAAGAAAAGAAAAGAAAAAAATCAGCCCAGAGATTCAATTCTTTAGCAAAAGCATTATTCAAATGAAACAACAAAAAACTAGCAATAAAATATTTCCCCCAAATTCAAGCTACATTCTAACACAAATACATCCAGAGAGTGAGGGAAACAGTGGATCTACATTCAAAATATGATTAGGATTAAGGCCCATAGGAAATAAATACATATGACAAAGGCAACTTACAACTCCTGAATTTCAGTGTTTCCAAATTCTTTCTTCTTTGGAATATGAAGTTTGATGATAGTCTAGTTCTTTTAGTGTTCTTTTGGACTGATGCTCATAGGGGATTATTTCTGATTGGATATCTCTTTTAGGCTTTCTCTTCTTAGAAGTCATTCCGTCTCAACTGAATGGATCATTCTGCTGCTAAGTCATCTGACTGTTACAGTGACTTCTCACCAGACTTGATTGCTTTAGGACAGGGTTAGGTAGGTTACTTTGGCATTATGAAGCTGCTGTGAGAGTTGGGCAAACCATGTTGCTATAGGCAGAAACTACTGGAATAGATCAGTCAGGTTACTCTGTCACTTGGCTTTTCCAGGAAAGAAGTGGAGAATTCTAGCTTTTGCTATTTGAGTATCTTTCTTTCAAAAAGGTACTCAGTGATGGCTTATGGTGATCACTGTCAAATAAGTTATAATTTCCTAGGCACCAGAAATAGAAAAGAAAGGCATCAGGGTTTTATGAAGGTAAATAATTAAGGGCAAGAGTAACATTGCAGTCTGGAAGTCATTGTAGATCACTCTTCATAGGATGAAGCTATTAAAACATCAGACCTTTCTCAAAGTGTGAAATATTTACTCTGATCTGAAACCTTCCCTATTTACATTTCAGCGTCTCTGTCTTTTATTCCTTCCTGACCTTCTAGCCCTACTGAAGTTTCACTTGGACAAACTGTTACAAAAAAAATTGTTGTTGCCTGAAATCAGAATAAAGAAGACAAGGATCATTTAGGTTGCATAGTAATGGTCTAAGTACTCTCAGTAGATTATGGAAATCTTTGGGCACTGTGGTAGAGGTAAGGCACAGATCTTCTAGAGACAGGTTGACCAGGAGAAAAGACATGTAAAACTATGAATATAAAGAACTATATTTCAAAATAGAATTCCATCTTCCTTTCTACTCCATCTCTGACATTTCTGGCTTCCAGCTTCCCTGGTTTCCTTAAAGACTTACTTTTTATTATGAACCCTTTTCAACCTCTAAGTTCTACTTCCTTCTCTCTGTTTACTATTTCTAAATTAATATGCACATAGCTTATTTGTACATAGCAGTTTGAATGTTGTGCTTCCCGTTATACTGTGAGTTTCTTGAGAACAATGACTATCTTTTATTTTTCTTTGTGTCTGCAACACATATCAGAATACCTGGCATAGTAGGCACTTAATAAATATCTATTGGCTGACTGATATCATTTGGGGGCATCTCTATAATTTCATTTTTCAGCTTTGAACATTTGATGTCATCTTTTTATTCTTTACTTTCCCTTTTCCTCTCCATATCCAATTAGTTTCTGAGTCTTACTGATTTTACCTCCATAATATCTCTAACCTTAATTGTCATTTCTCTACTCCTATTGCTATCACCCTAGGTCTTCTGGATCATTTCAAAAGACTCCTTAAAGGTCTTCCTATCTCAAGTCTCTCATGCCTCTAATCAATACACTCAATTATCTGAGAGAGATATTCCTAAGGCAAAGCTTTGACACTCCCTTGTTCAACAATTTCTGGTAGTTCTCTACTCCTCTAGGATAGATATCTGAAACTTGGGACTGTAAACAATCAAAAATAATATACATATATATATATATATGCATTACACACATAAATACAACACACATTGGACCATGCACACATATGTCATTTCATATTTCACCTCTATACCTTTCTACTACTTATCCTCCATAATTTTTCAGCTATGCATCATTTATTTAAAATTCAATAAGATCCTATATAATAATAATAATAATTGGCTTTCAGAAGAGATGAAGATTTGTAAAATATTATATTTTAATCCTAGAGTGACTTTCTTTAGAGCTCAGCTCAGATACTATCTTTTTCTTGAGACACTTCCTGAATCTACCAGCTCCTATTGCCCCCTAAAAAGAATGTGTATGTTCTTTGCATATATTTTTATGTATGGATATCTTGATTTCTTTAATAGAAGATAAGCTTCTTAAGGGAAAGTACAGTTTTATTTCTTGTCTTTGTTGACCTAATTCCTTGTTCAGGACCTGATGTAGAATGAATGCTTAACAAATACTTTAATTGATACTAAATATTTGTTGAATGAAATTGAATTCTTTGATTCTAAGTCATTTGCAAAATCACTTTTTTAAGAAATAAACTCTGGAGAGCTACCTTCATGTCATGGTTTCTCAGGCTATAGATAAAGGGGTTAAGCATGGGGGTAATCACAGTAAAGATAACTGTGGCCACTGTGTCCACCTTTGAGTAGGAGGATGAGGGCCGCAGATAGATCCCCATTATGGCACCATAGAAGATGGAAACCACTGTGAGGTGAGAGCCACAAGTAGACAGGGCTTTTTGTATTCCTTGGGTAGATGGGAGCTTCATCACATTGTAGAATATAAAAATATAAGATACAGCAATACATGTGAATGGGGTAATAAACACTGCCCCACCCACAGTGAACACCATCAAATCACTGATGTAGGTATCTGAACAGGAGAGCTTTCGAACTGGGTAGGGATCACAAAAGAAGTGGGGAATGGTGTTGTCACCACAGAAGGATAATTGAGCCATTAGTAGGGTGTGTAGGAGAGCATGAAGATTAGTGATGACCCAGGATATAGCCACTAGAAGGATGCAAAGCCCAGGGTGCATGACAGTGGTGTAGTGAAGTGGGCGACAAATGGCCATGTAGCGGTCATAAGCCATTACCATAAGAAGAAACCCATCCATGTTTATAAAAGTAATAAAGAAATACATCTGTAGCATGCACTCCACATAAGAGATAGACTTACTTCTTATTATGTGGTTTACCAATGTCTTTGGGATAGTAACTGATGAAAAGCAAATGTCAACAAAAGAGAGGTTGGCCAGGAAGAAGTACATGGGTGAGTGGAGCCGGGCATCCAAGCCAATGGCCAGCATGATGAGCAAGTTTCCAATCACAGTGACAAGATATACACACAGGAATAACCAGAAGAGAATTTGCTGCTGTTCTGGCTGATTGGAGAGCCCAAGGAGAAGGAATTCAGAGACAATTGTTTGATTTTTTCTGTCCATATCTGCCAGAGAAAAAAATAATAGCTCAATCAACAACGGATAATAAAGTTTTAATAGTTACTCATACTCTTTATTAAGGAATGAATTTTCTTGCTTGTCCCCAAACCCAAGTTGTTTCTTCATTTGTTATTATTCTAACTGCATAGTTAGTCTAACCTTTTAGAATAATGGTGTGATACTCAAATCACTGAATTGAGGATTTGGTCATGCATTCAGGCAATATATAAATAATGGGCGTTCTTCTGCATGGAGAAACAATTAATGAGCTCACTTAACAACTGGTGTTATGAACAGTCTTTACATTGTTCATAAAAGACAAAAATCAGTGACATCCTTGTGATAATTTGAACAATTAAATTGTATCCCTCTCCCATTCCTGTTTCCACACTCCACCTCCATACTCTTTAATATTTTTCCTGAAATTCATTCAAGCTATTCTTGGTAGTGAGAGGCAACCTTGTACTCAGGAAGCTCTAGATTTATTTAAGTGCAGTTTCTCACACACGCTAGAGGTGTGAACATAGGTATTTAACCTTTTAATATTTCTCAGTAAACTCTGCAAGACTACAAATATTCTTGCTAAATATATTTCACTTTATCTCTTTCAGTGCTGAAAATTGTTTTCCTTTTGACCCAGTGCTGAATATTTTGTGTCAAGGGCAAAATACAAATTTCACAAAGAACCAATTGTAGTTGCATTTCATGTTAGTTTCTTCCTAACTACCCTATAATGAACTTAAAACAATTAACAAATAAAGTTTGCAAAAAATATGTATTTTTCAACATAGCATGCTCCTTCACTGATTTATTTTAAATTATATTTTGTTTCAATTAACAAATTTTCCTTTCTTCCACTCCACTTAAAACATTGAAAAGGAAAAGAGAAAGAAAATTCATAACAAATGTACAGTCAATTGAAACAAATTCCCGCATGGCCATGTCCAAAAAACATTTTGCCACCTGTGTCTATCATCATTTTGTCAGGAGATGGGGAGCATGTTGATTCACAAGTCCTCTGGAATCATGGTCAGTTTATATCTAAGAATCTAAGTCCTGGAAGTGAAGAAATAAGGACAATTTGCATTGTAGAGAAATTTTCCACTTTGGGAATTTCAAATCACAGCCTTAGCTTCAAAGAATAGATAATAGAGAAATAGTCAGACATTGCATAGGTAGACATATAGGATAAAATGTATTTCTAATATTTAATTCAGTTCATTGGATCAAATCTACAAAGTGTATATTTAGTTGAGATTCAGGTCATAACCATTGATTGTATACTGCTGCTTTTTAATTTAAAAATATAACTCTATTAAAGCCACTAAAATATACCAACTTGAGAAATTATTTTATGGATCTTTTAAAAAATCAAAACACTAAATAAAACTTGTTGCTTCTAACTTCTTTTTAATTGAAAAATAGATGTATTAGAAGAACAGTGAGGCATACAGGGAAAATCACTGTATTTAGAATCTAAAGACTTGGGTATTGACTTGAATTAATAATCATTAGTACTTATTAACTGATCTTGAGCAAATAAATGTCTTAGTCTCCCTGAATCTTCTTTTGTAACAGATGGAATTAATACTACTGTGTTATCTGGTTCAGAGTGTTATTTTGAACAAATCACCTTAATTGATATTTACATATGAAACTTCGTTTTATCAGCCAGAACTTATGACTTAGTTGAAATAAAACTTGATTTTGAGCCTGGTTATTTAGGTTCAAGTTTTACTTTACTATTTAATATTTGTATGACCTCAAATAAACCACTCAATCTCTCTTGGTGGGCCTCAATACCTCATTTTTAAAATGAAGTTGTACTAGATGATTTCTATAGCTTGAAATCTAATTCTTATGCTCTTTGGATCTTATGACTTAATTTTAGATACCCTAACTTACCCAAATCTCCTTATGAGGCTGCTACATTGCTACAAGACTTCAGGATGGTTTGTGCCCAGTCTTTATGGTGACTCTACAACAAAGCAAATCTTCAGTTTCTGGTATTAGGTGATTCAATTTAAAGATCTCTTCTTGTCAATGTTTTCTTTCCCAGTCTGTAAGTCTTCACAACATTCAGAATGACATCTCTCTTTCATAATGTAATAGAGAAAAGGAAAAGAGAAAACTATATAGCATACTACTCTATGAAGAGTAAATATTCCTAATGTTTTCCTATCTGAATAATTTAATTTCCCATGCTACTCTTAAAATGAAGAAAATTTTAAGGCTACTGAATCACTGAATATTAGAGCCAGGAGGGATCTTGCAGTTCAAGAGTTCTTTGGGAGGAGTAAACAATTCATACTAAAGTAATCCAGAAAAGGGGAAAGTTCTTTGTAGAATGGAATTGATCTGAGAGAAGGGAGACTTTGACTGGACCATGATGTGTAAGTAGTATTTAGTTACCCAAAAGAGGGAAATGGGCTACACCAAAATTTTGAAGATAGGAAAACACAAGGTGGTGGGAAAAGGACAATAAGAACAGTCTAGCTAGAATGTAGAATGCATATCAGAGGAAGAATTAGGAATTTAGCAAGAAATGTACTGTGGTATCTATTGATGAGTCTCAATTTTCAGACAGAAAAGTCTAGACTTTCTTTAAAATAGAAATGGGAAATTTATTTGATATTTCCCAAGTTCCAGGATAAGATACTCCTGTTTTAATGTAATGAATTTATATCTAGAAACCCCAATTTTAATACCAGATCTAACTCCATATGTGACCATTTTACACATTCGCCCAAGTTAGTCAAGTTCATTTCTCTTGGTCTTCACCCTATTAAAATGAAATTTTAAGACTAGATGATGTTTAATCTACTCCAAATCTCAGTCCTTGTATTCTCTCTCAATGATAAAATTTTTGCCTAGTTCTTCTGACATTTTTTTAGGTTTTTTGCAAGGCAAACGGGGTTAAGTGGCTTGCCCAAGGCCACACAGCTAGGTAATTATTAAGTATCGGTGGCCGGATTTGAACCCAGGTACTCCTGACTCCAGGGCCGGTGCTTTATCCACTGCACACCTAGCCACCCCTCAATTGCCTAGTTCTTCTGAAGAGCTAATAACCCAAACATGATTCTTCAATTCTCTGGTGTAAATTGGTCCTCTCCATGATGGGCTAAGAGACAGACTAGGATTTCCTGAGGTATAATTTTTCACTGACCTTGAACTAGATGGGAAAAAGAAGCTATATGTGTGTATTTTTGCATAGATATACTTATTACCTATTTCTTTGTCTGATTATGATATGTGTGTGTATCTATGCATGTAAGTGTATGAATGTATTACTCTAACTACTGTTTCCCTAGGTCTTACCTGGATGATTTGTAAAGACTGCAGGTAGTGTCACTTAAGGCCCTGGATCTCTTACTTCTTTCTTCCAGGTAATGGAAAATTCAAATATAGCCAAAGTTTCTCCCTGAAGTAGGTGAGATGGAAGCATGGACTACTGCTTCTTGGACAAGAAAGAGTAGACCTGTTTTTCTCTCCCATTGGGAGTTTCTTTTGGGCTTGTGGTGGGAATATTTAACAATTTCATAAACCTTTGAGATTTTTATACCCACAGCACTTCATTATAGATAAATGTAGACTAATGTCCCTACTCTATTCATCTTTATTATGATTTTCATACTAATACGTGGAACTAGACTTATAAGACTGGTTTGACTTCTCACTATAACTTCGGCAAGTTGTCCCTTTTAGAGCTTCATTTTTTTTTCAAAAAACAAAGACTTGGTTTAGATGATGTCTAATATCCTTATTAAGTTATAATTCTATTTTCAATTCCTTGTATAATTATATGAATCTTAAATTTAGAAAGGCTCTTCTGGGTCATCTAACCTGCCTCTTCCTTATCCTTAACTGATAAATTCTGACAAGATTACTGACCAAAAAACAAACCAAGAAAAAGAAAAACCAAGCAAGCAAAAAATGGGGCAGCTAGGTAGCACAGTTGATAGAGTATGACCCTGGAGTCACGAGTATCTAAATTCAAATTCAACCTCAGACTCTTAATTACCTAGCTGTGTGACCTTGGGCAAGTCACTCAACCCCATTGCCTTATAAAAAACAAGATTCCTTACAATTGGTCATTTTTTTATGTAATCAATGACAAGAATCTCACTAATTTACAAAAATCACAAAAAATTACAAAAATTTTTGGAAACTTGTTCCTTACATTGAAAATATTCACTTTTTAATAATTACATATTAGTCACATAGAATAAGTTTAAACTCCATTTTATGCAGAAGTTTTCAGATAGTTGAGGACATTCCTTATGTTTCCATAAAATCTTATTTCTAGAAACTAAAAAAGCTGTGCTTTTTTCAACTAATTCAAGTAAATACTAATATGGTATGGTTTGAAGTCTCCTTACATGCTCATTACTCAATAAACTTACAGCATGATCTCCAGAATTAGCACTCTCTTTATGATATGGGCTATAGTTTAGCCTATGAAATATAATCATCTGGAACTCAATATCTTTCCAACTAAAATCTCTCATCTCTGAACTTCCTTTTGAGGCCATCACCATCTTTCTAGTCACCCAAGGCTTCAAACTCTATATCATCCTTAAGTATTCATTCTCCTTCATACCACCATGTTGTCTAAAATGAAGTGGAGAAGACAAGAATATAAGACAGCAGAATCAGAATTCAAAAGATTTTGGTGTTGTTCTCCCTAGGTCATGTTAATACTTAGGGAAAAATATTTGGGCTAGGGTGATTTTTGACTGAGGTAAGAGATAGCAACACTTGGGATAAGTGTAAATTTCACTTTAATCCACTTTAAACTTTTCACTGCAAAAGCAACTATATATTACCAGTGTACAAGAGGAAGCTAGTGGCACAGAGAATAGAGCACTGATCTTGGAATCAGAAAAATGGGAATTTGAATCTAGCCTCAGAAACATGATACTTAATAGCTGTATGAAATTGGGCAAGTCACTTAACCCTGATTGCCTTGCATTTAGCATAATCTCCAGTCATTCTGATTCATATCTGGCCACTGGACCCTCACTTAAATACAATTCATGTTCTTGTCATGACATTACCTCCCTGATGTCATGGTTTTCTTCAAGAACAAAGTACATCATCATCTTCCACAAGAGGCTGAATTGAGCAGGAGAACTAGTACCAATCAATCTCAAATAGTAGTCTCAAGTTGCTGAAATCTAGAGAGTCCCAAATCAGAAACAACATGAAATTTATACTTTATCCAATCTCAGGCTATTTTTTAGAAGCTTGAGATTCTATTCTAATGATGTTTTCTGTGCCAACATAGTATTGGTGTCCCATGTGTTGATTTCTGCTTTTCCTAGCTAACTCAGCCATCTCTATAAAATTAAAAAAACACCATATCATCACCTTCCCCCCCACCCATAGAGTTCCTTTCTAAGTTTTAGACTATTTCTTGGTTAAGTGGTGTTTCATTAAAGCCTTATCAATTCTAAATTACATTGTACATTGACTCTCATGTACTCTTTATTGGTGTTTACCTTATCAATTCCCTGGATTCTACAGGTAACCCCAGTACTTATAGGGTAAATGATAGTTGTATTCTTTTGAGTGATTTTTTACTATTTTAAATTAGACATGAATTCTTTCTACCATCAGCAGAATTAGGAGGGAATTTGGATAACTTAATTTTACATTTATTAAAACAAATAGGGTGGGGTGGATATAGGGTGAGGAAGAGAATTCTCTTTATCATGATACTAGATATATCAGCTAAGTGATAGTAAGGTTGATAGCTACCCAATTGGGTCCCTAGTCTGAACACATATTTCCTGACTAGACATACTAGGCAAAGTTATGTTGAAATTACAACTTCCTCAAGTATTGTTAGATATATGTTCTAAAACAAACTCACATGCTCTACCAAGAGACTATCATCACAAATCTGCAACCCTGACCATTAAGCGTCACCAGAAAGGATGAAAAAACACAAGCTTAAGACAATGAGAGAATAATTTTCCTTTTTGTGTTGAAGCCATCCTGCTTGAAAAGTCAACTGAGTCTGATAATGCATATCATTTTCATTTTGTTTCAGTGAATACCAATATGTTCAGTGATAGGGATTAACATGAAATTGAAACTCAGGTGGTTAAATAAACTCTGCCTCATATGTCCTTTGAAAAGTCTATGGTGTTTTCACATATTGTTGAATGGTACTATCAGAGTAAAGCACTGGGAGGTAAATTAACTACAACAACTCAAAAAACAGAGGGACCATTAGAGGTTCTTTGTAGAGTTGGAAGTTCCCTCTGTATAGTATAATTTTATTTTATTGTATGCTGCACGAATTTTATGTCCAACTTAAAGTGTTCTTCATGAATTCCATTTCCTTCTTATTTTTATTCATTGTTTATAAATCCAAATGAACAACTTAGTTCTGGTGTAAGTACCTAACAAGACTCCTACCCTTGTGTTGTGCCATAGGGAGTTCTGAGGATCTGAAGATATCATCAAGTTCAGCTCTTAGCCCTTAATATACCATGACTTGGAGGAAGTTTTGTAAACCTCTGAAAATTTTCTGAGTTGCCATACAATCCAAATGATACAAATGATTAATTCAATAGTGTTCATTCAAGTTTTATCATGCTCAGAAAGTCATCTTTCAATCATTCCCATTTTTGTACCAGGGCCAAGCTGTATGGCCTACAGATATTCATTTTGGTGATTCCTATTGAACCTGTCAACTTGTGCATCAGATTTCAGGGGGTTATTTCATATGAATTCATGTCAAAGAATCATGTTACATTTTTACAAATAGTCATTGGGTTCTGATCAATCAATCAATACACATTTATTAAATACCTACCATGTGACAGGAACTTTGTCAGGTACTGGGAGTAAAAAGGCAAAAATGAAAATATCCTACCTGGGATGGTTCAGTATTAGGAAAACAAACAGCATAATTGATCATGTCTACAAAATTAACAGAACTCCTCATTATCTCAATAGATGCTGAAAAAGCCTTTGACAAAACATATCACCTATTACTTTTGTAAACGCTAGAGAGTGTAGGGATAAATGGAGTTTTCATTAACATGATAAGCAATATATATCTAAAAATCATAGCAAATATTATATGTAATGGGAAAACCTAGAAGTATTCTCAATGAAATAAGTGGTGAAACAAGGATGCCCATTATCATCAATATTATTTAACATTTTCTTAGAAATTTTAGCTTTAACCATAAGTGAGGAAAGAGTAGTTGAAGGAATTCGAATAGGTAACAAGTAAACAAATCTCTAACTCCTTGCAGATGATACAGTGACATACTTGGAGAACCCCTAGTAAATCAATATAATAAAAATGACTTAAGTGCTACCTAAATTAAATTACTAATTCAGTGTTATTCCAATCACACAACCAAAATGTTAATTTACAGAGATAGAAAAATAGTACAAAATTCATCTGGAGGAACAAAAGATCAATAATATCAAAAGAATTAATGAAAAACAAATAGATAGAAAGGTGGCCTAGTTGTACCAGATCTAAAACTATATTACAAAGTGACAGTCATAAAAACTGTTTGTTATTGGGTAAGAAATAGAGAAGTGCACTGATGGATTAGAGTAGGTACAAAAGAAACAATAGTAAATGATTATAGAAGTCTATTATTTCAAAAAGCCAAAGATTCTAGCTTCTTTGATAAGATATCACACTTTGAAAAAAACTGCTGGGAAAACTGGAAAATAGTACAGCAAAAAATAAGCATATACTAACATCTCACAACCTATTCCAAGATAAGGTCAAAATAGGTTTTAGATTTAGATGTGAAGACTGATACTATAAGCCAAATAAGAGAACAAGGAATAGTCTATCTATTGAATCTATGGAGAGGAGAAGAGTTTATGACCAAATAAGATAGAAAATATCCTAAATTTCAAAATGGATAATTTTGACTACATTAAATTAAAAAGTTTTTACACAAATAAAACCAAAGCAATCAAGATTAGAAGGAATGCAGAAAGATGGGAAACAATGGTCATAAAGTATTTCTGATAAAGGACTCATTTCTAAAAAAAAAGAACTGAGTCAAATTTATAAGTAATTACAAGTAATTCTTCACTAGATGAATGTTCAAAGAATAAGAACCAGCACTTTCATGATGAAGAAATTAAAGATATCTGTAATGTTCAAAATCATTATTAATTAGAGAAATACAAAGTAAAACAATTCTGAAGTACCACTTCACGGTTATCAGATTAACCAAAATGACAAAAATCAACATTGGAGAGGATATGGGAAAATTGGTACACTAATGAATTGTTGATGGAGTTGTTAAGTGATTCTACCATTCTAGAGAACAAGTTCTGGAAAGAACTGTGTCCACAGGTCAAATTAACTTTGATCCAGCAATACCACTACTAGGTCTACATCACAAAGATCATAAAAAGGAGAAAACATCCAAATTTACAAAGTTGTTTACAGTAGCTCTTTTTGTATTGGCAAAGAATCGGAAATTGAGGGGATGTATATCAATTGCAGGAAGATTGAACAAATTATGGTAAATGAATGTTGATGGAGTACTATTGTTCTGTAAGAAATCATGAGTGACCAGACTTCAGAAAAGACTGGAAAGATTTGAATGAGGTGATGCTGAGTGAAGTGAGTAGAACTAACAGAACATTCTACACAATAACAAAAGCATTGTGAGATAATCAGCTATGATGAAGGCAGCTCTTTCAGCAGGATAGTGATCAAGTCCTGAATGATATTGAAATTATCATCCACATACATAGAAAATGCTCAAGCTTTGCCCCTTAGTTCTAATTCCTCTTTCACAACATGACTAGTATTGAAACGTGTTAAACATTATTGAACATGTGTAACTTATAACAAATTCTTTGCTTCCATAAGAAGGGGAGAAGGAAAGGAACATAGAAAGATTTGGAACCCAAAACCTTGCAAAACAATGAATGTTGAAAACTATCTTTTCATGTAATTGAAAAAATAAAGTGAATACATTAAAGGAGAGAAAATATCCCTGACCTCAAAAATCTTCTATAAGTAGAAATAACAATAAACCTTACTAAATGTATACAAGATAAAGTAAAAGTAATTGGAGGAGGGGGAGTAGATGTTAGGTACTTGCTTCATCTAGAAGGTGGCATTAGAACTGATATTTTTGAGAATAAGTGAATCTACAAAGTAAGAGTGAGAACATTCCTTCTGTGAGGGTGGGGGAAAGTGGTGGTACAGAGGCACAGAGATGGGACAGTAAGCTCCACAGTAAGAAACAGCAAGAATATCAGTCTGATTGAATTGCAAAGTTTAAAGTAAGGACTTAAAGTGAAACAAACCTAGAGTGGCTGAAGTCAGATTGTTAAGGGCTTTTATTGCCAAATACAAGTTTGCATGTTTACCTAGGGACAATAGGGAGTAACTGGAGCTTTTGTGAGCAGGGGAGTAGCATAGTTCCTTTGCTTTTAGAAAATACCTTTGGAAGCAATGTGATACATAGATTGGAGAAAGGGGAGACTTGAGGCAGGAAGAAAATTTAGGAGACTGTTACAAAAGTCCAGAAAAGGGGAAATAGAAGGCCTCTAGATGCCTCTGTTCAGTTCTTCTCAAACAGCTTCCATAGAACTACTATTTCTAGCCTGGTCAGTGAAGAGATCTAGACTGGGATACTTGGAACAAGGCTGAACAATTGAATAACCTACTAGAGGGTCATATCTAACTACTTTCCATTTTCAATGTAATATAACCTCTGTGGGGCAGGGACTTTGAGAATTTTGTCTTGGTATGCCCTAAGAGACCACTTAGGTGTATCTAGGTGGCGCAGTAGATAGAGCCCCAGCCCTGGAGTCAGGAGGACCTGAGTACCATTCTGGTCTTAGACACTTAATAATTACCTAGCTGTGTGACCTTGAGCAAGTCTCTTAACCCCATTATCTTGCAAAAGTCAGAGAGGGAGGGGAGGGACAGAGAGAGAGAGAGAGAGAGAGAGAGAGAGAGAGAGAGAGAGAGAGAGAGAGAGAGAGAGAGAGAGAGAGAGAGAGAGAACTTATTACCTGCTAAATAAATATCTGGCATATATTGAATGCAAAACACCTACTTAAGAAAACAATTATAGTAATTCATGAGGATAGATAGTGGATGAAGATAGACTAGTCTATGCTAACTGGGACCTGGGCCACCTTCCTCCAAGGAATGACTGAGTAAGGAATTTCTGTATTTCAAGGTCTCAAATAGTTTCTATAGTTTGGTTAATTTAGTCAGGCATCTGAGATAATTGCTTTTGGTACTCTCTGGTCCCTAGAGTCCTAAAGTGGAGGAACAACAGCATGATAGCCAACCTTTGCAATTATAATAGGTCATCTGTTTTGGAAATTTAGAAAATAGTGTCATGTCTTCTAGAGATAGGTCTGAATGTGCTAGCAGTTAAGAACTTAAGGGGAAGAAAAGATAATTTGTAGACTGGGAAGGGGGGACAGGCTAGAGAGTGGAGTGGAGAATATTGAATACAAAAGCCAAGTCAAATTGGGTATTTTTAGTGAATGTAGGATGATGCTAGACAGGTTGAGGTAAGACAACCACTATCAATCAAAGAGGAGTCCTCTCAGTTTAGGAAGACAAAATATAGGGAGTAGAAAGGAGTCAACACTACTTGAATTTCTAGTCATTTCTGAGTAACTTAAGTCTGAATTGCAAAGCTTTGGTTGCTCTCTGTTCCTCCTGGTTCTAAAGCTTGCAGAAGTTGGATGATAGAACCACTGCCTCCTGCTCACACATATTCTCCTGTGGAATCACATATTTGTGTAATGGGGAGGCTATAGAAATTAACTGTATTGGATAAAAGGAAACTGAATTGAGATAAAGGTAAAATCTTATTCTTAAGTTCAAAACATCGAAGATAAAAAGGGAGGAAGAACATAGGAAATAGAACTGGAGGTTCTGGTGAATAGCAGGCTCAATATGATTTGGTAACATAATCTTAATGCTGCATAGAGAGAGGCATGATGTCTGAATCAAGATTAGTGATTGTCCAGATGAGCTTGTCTCTGGTCAGATCTTTGAAGTATTCTGTTTAGGTCAAATTGCCACTTCTTAGAAAATATATTTGCAAGTCACAGTTCATCCAGGGTGAGTATTGAACATGTAAAGGGTTAACCAGAAACCATGCTGTATTGGCTTTATTTTAAAGAATTTATTTAAAGCATTGAGAATTTTTATCTATGGCCACAGAATGCTTGGTACAGGTCATTGAGTGTTCATGTTTTTGAAGGGTGATGTGTTGTATAACACTTGTTCTGTGTTGCACAGGGGACCACAACCAGGAGTAAGACTTAAATGTTGCAGAAAGAAAGATTGTAATATGATGTGAAACTTCCTGGCAGATGGAAATTTCAAAAAATTGAATGTTCTATCTCAAGAGGACTGAGATCACTATCACAAGAAGTCTTCAAGCTTTAGTGTCAAGTAATTGGACTGCAAGGATGAAATAAGTCACTTCCCTGAAGCTTGCCTATATTGAGATAATATGTATGATATATACATATTTAAGTAAAATGTTGCATAATAAATATGCACAATAAATACAAAGTACTTATAGGAGAGGACAGTAGAAACTGGGGGAATCAGGGGAGGTTTTTTGACCTGAACTGTGAAGAAAATAACAAGTTCTGATAGACAGGAGTGAGACAGGACCATAATCCAGGCTTGATGGAGAGCTTGTGCAAATAGATGTAGATGGGAGATTGGGGGTCATTTACAACATGAGTTTGACTAGATTGAAGTGTATTAAAATTAAGCTAGAAAGGGTAAGGTGGCACTAGACCTTTAAAAGATGAAAAGGGTAATAGAAAACTATGGTGATTCATAGAATAAAGGAATAATAACATCGTCAGAACTATACTTTAGGAACACTATTTTGGCACAAAATTCATACAATATTCATTCAAAACGTCACTGCAGCAATGTAAGCAAGAGAAAATGTGGGTCTGAAGTAGTTTTGTTGCTGAGTTAGTTGAGAGAGGAGGTTACAAATATTGTACATGAGATTGAACTTCAAGCTTTGATCAAAATCAGGACTTGGTGTTGTGAGCATTTTTAAGCATGTTGAAGGCTATATTTTGAAATAGTGTTTTTCATATTATGTATGAAAACAGATCCATAGGCTTCACCAGACTGCCAAAAGAGGTTCATGAACCAAAAAAGACTAAGATTTCCTGATTAGATAATCATTGAGGTCCATTCAAACTCTGAGATTATAAGTGCCTCACAGAAGAGTTATGCACTTAGTATACCTATATTAATGAAAGTATGTTTATATAAATATCTAGGTGAATAGGCAAATTAAAAATGAAAAAGAATGCAAAAGAAACTAATAAGTTATTACATGTATATTTATACAAATTCATTTAAAGTGCCAGTGACTGTAATTGATATTATGTAAAGTTAAGTGTGAATCTTTCTTGTTTCTCATCACTAATATGGTATTCAAATTCTAATTTGATTGAATGGCCTCCATATCTTTTGGATCAGAGGCAGGCAAACTAGGACTTTGTGGTGATGTTATTAATCAGAATAGGACTTTGATGACTTGTGCAGAAGTATGAAGACTTAAACTATGATATATGAATGTATGCAACTCATAAATTTTGCAAGTATCACAGGATACTTGTTAGAAGTATATCCAGGCTGCTTGGATGAAAGAAAATATTAGTTCAAAACAGACAAACATAAAATGGACTAAGAAGATTGAAGCTAGGGAAGAGAAAGGCCAGGTGACAGATTTTGACCATTCAAGTCATAAAGGCCAAAAATAATGAGAAACTCAATTATCAATCAGGAAGTAAAGAAATTTCAGAAGACATCTGACTGGATGACATATCTTAATAATTATGATAGTTAACTTTTATATGGTGCTTAAAGTGCTTTACTTATGAAAAAGCATTTGGTTCTCACAAAGCACTAGGAGGTAGATGCTATTGTTATTTTTATTTTACAAATGAGGAAAACAAGGAAGATAGAAGTTAAGTGATTTGGCAGGGTCACATGTCTAGTAAGTATCTGAGGTTGGATTTGAACTCATCCTCCTAGGTCCAGCTCTCTATCCTCTGCATTGGAGTCCTACCTACTGTAAATGGATGTGATTTTAACTTGAAGATCACATTTCATTTCTCATGAAGATCTATGCTTTTTTAAAAGAGATATTAATGAAAATTTCCCATTCCTGCTTTTGGGGAGACTTTGTTTCTGGCCATTCTGGGACACATTTGTATAGAAGGGCTCTTGGGCTTAGTTCCTAAGTTATAATCATCCAGGAGAAACCAAACATTTTCCCCTCTGATTTAACTTAATTGTATTGCAAAAAAGGTGCCCCTCGGTGATAATTTTCTAATCACAGAGAGGAACCTGTGGGTAGAGGGAGCAGAACTTCCATGGGGCCTCATTAGTCTTGTAGTGGTGGAAGTTATGCTTTGCTCTTGTTCTCTGATGATGGCATACAATCACTAGTCCCATTCTGACTGCCATGAATCTTTCTATTTCAATTGTGCAATATTTTAAAACTGCTCTCTCTATGAGAAAGTTCTCATCCAAAGCAGGGAACCCAAAGAGGAAGATACAATTATAAATATAATAAAATCACCAAAGCTTCTATAATTAAATTATTTTTTATTTTGAATTTTACAATTTTTCCCTAATCTTGATTCCTCCCCCACCCCCAACAGAATGAAGTCTGATTGTATTTATTTTGTTCCCATGCTGTACATTAATCAAAATTGAATGTATTGAGAGAGAAATCAGATCCTTAAGGAAAAATAATATAAGAGACAGCAAAATTACATAATAAGATAACTTTTATTTAAAAAAAAATAAAGGTAATAGTCTTTGGTCTTCATTTGAACTCCACATTATTTTCTTTGGCTGCAGATGGTATTCTCCATCACAGATACCTTAAAGTTATCCCTGATTGTTGCACTGATGAAATGAACAAGTCCATTAAGATTGAACATCACCCCCCCATTTTAATCATGTTGTACAATATTCTGGTTCTGCTCATCTCCTTCAGCATCAGTTCATGCAAATCTTTCCACACTTCCCTGAATTCCCATCCCTCTTTGTTTCTAATAGAGCAATAGTGCTCCATAATGTACATATACCACAATTTGTTCAGCCATTCCCCAATTGATGGACATTCACTCAATTTCCAATACTTTTCCATCACAAACAGAGCTTCTATAAATATTTTTGTACAAGTGATGTTTTCACCCTTTTTCATGATCTCCCCAGGGTACAGAGTAAGCAGTGGTATTGCAGGATCAAAAGGTATGCACATTTTTATTGCCTTTTATGCATAAATCCAAATTGCTCTTCAGAAAGTTTGGGTAAGTTCACAACTCAAGCAACAATGTATCAGTGTCCCAGAATTCCCACATCTCTTCCAACATTGATCATTGTTGTTTCTGTTCACATTGCCCAGTCTGAGAGGTGTGAAGTGGTACCTTAGAGATGCTTTAATTTGCACTTTTATAATCACTAAAGACTTAGAGCAATATTTCATATGACTATGGATTGCTTTGATTTTTCCTGTCTGTAAATTGTCGCTGCATATCCTTCGGCCATTTGTCAATTGAGGAACACAAAAACTTCCAAATATCCCTTTTATTATCTCAGTTATCTTATCTTTTTCATTCCTATGGCTATCCCTATGCTCTAAAAATCTCATGCCCTCACAAATAGGCTCTTGTAATAGTTTTTCTGCTCCTTGTCTCTTCTCCCTGAGTTATTCTTTCAGTATATAGACTACCTTGTCATTACCTGGATTGAGTCTAATTGTACAGAATGTAGCTATATACTCATATGATCTAACCCTATCATACTTTTCCCATTTTATCTTCATTTAAGATTCAACTTTTAGTAAATTCTGACTGTGTGCTAAGCACTATGATAGGTTCTAGGGTAAATAAAGTTATGAATAGCCCATAATTCCATCTGGGGGAATTTCCATCCTAGTAGAGAGACACAAAGGTAGTCAATGAAAAATTAGAAAAAAATCAAATAATATTTTGATATTCAGAAGAGTGAATGATGATTTCTGGATGTGAGGAATCAGGAAATGAAATGAAATTTGAGCTGGACTTTGGAAGAGATGTTGGATTCTTTCATGAGGAATATGGTGTTACCTTGGGGAAGGGTCTTTAATGTATGAGCCTTTGATAGATTTACAATCCTAGAATTAATTGCCAAATTAATACCTAAAGTTCATTACAAGTAAACTCTGAAACAAGAGTTTGTGGTAGGAAGGATTCAACAAAATAGAAGAAACTAAGGATCTGTGAGGGATAGGAGATGTGGATTTCACTAGAGGTAACAGTAGAAAGCCAAGGCTTGCAGAATTTTCTGAGAGGGAACGTGTGGTATGGTGATCATTGTCTAATGCCGGGCTCAGAGAGCTTGGATTCCATGTCTAGAGGGCTGATAGTTGTGTAATATGGAAAAAAAGAAATTGTCCATCCAGTGGAGCTTAATTTCTCCCTTTTCATGTAAAGAAAAAAGATATTCTGTGTCAGTTATATGAAGTTCTTGAGAGGGTCAAAGGAGATAACAGATTCAATCTGGGGTTCTTAACCTGTTTTGTGATATGTACTACTTTGACAGTCTAGAGAAGTCCATCCATTGACACTTTCTCAGAATATTTTTAAAGACATAAAGTAAAATACACTGGATTTCAATAGAACTTAAAAGTTAGGAAAAATAATGATCTATTTTTTCCCATTCAAATTTAGAGGTCTTAGACATGTACAAAGCCCTAACCCTTGGGGATTTGTGGACTCAGGTTAAGAAATCCTAGAGTCTGAATTCTGGATTTATTCTAGTACAATATAAATTCAAGTGGTGTGATACTTCTCAGGGATTTGGGGGATAATATCAATCTTCAAATGATATGATGTGGAATATATCCCTACTTAGGCCCCAACACCCAGGACATGGGACTTTGACCTATCCCAAGAGAAAGAAGTGACAAAATTGGGGAAAGTGATGTCACTTACTAATAAACCAAAAATCCATTAATAGCTCCTCATAGGGATATCTTGGGGCCTGAGGAGGTCTCTATACCTTCAATTTTGCCTATTTTAGTGGTTTGTATTTGTCCAAATAAAAGCATTCTCAAATGGGATGAGTTAATCTGAGGACTAAAACTACTGAGACTGGTACCTGAATTTTCAGATGTTCTTGTCTTTTTGTACAAAGGTGTCTTCAGTCTAATTTCTGTTTATACCATCCCCTCTGCACAAGCACAATTGCTAGGATCTTAGTTGGTAGAGATGAAACACAGTTGGGTAGGGGATGAATTTCCTCCTCTTTTTCTGTCCCAAAACATTGTAATAGACTGAGTCATAGCTCCAAGACCAAGGAAGGCATCAATGCAGACAATACTGTCGCATCACATCCAGAAATGAGAGGTAAGGATCACCAGCCCTTAGCTGTGGGAGTGAGGATGTCCTGATGCAGCATATCCTAGTAATGTTCACCCCACATTCTTTCATTCATCTGTCCATACATGAAAGTATGGATTAATGAATGTGTTGTATGTTGGGTGATTAGAAATTTCCACATAGGTATGATACTAAAGTGCAAAAATATACTTGTCTCTTTTTTGTTTGTTCTTGCTAGGCAGTGGGGTTAAGTGGCTTGCCCAAGGCCACACAGCTAGGTAATTACTAAGTGTCTGAGGCCGGATTTGAACTCAGCTACTCTTGACTCCAGGGCTAATGCTTTGTCCACAGCGCCACCTAGCTGCCCCTGTACTTGTATTTTTCAATGGATTTCTATCTTCAATATCTTGGGGAATAAAAGGTTGGATCCTGAGGTCAAATCTTGTATAAAGCAAAAATTCTAAATACTGGTGTCCTTAATTATAATTTTTGTTTCTATTCACTATATTAATAGAATTTTAGGATTAGAAGGAATTCTGCTTCCTCTAATCTCCTAACATATAAGATTCCATCCACTGTGCCACTTAAGCATGGTTATCTAGTTTCTGTATGAATATTTTCTGTGATAGGAGGTCCCTCACCAAAGAGACAATTTTGGGACTGTTGGAAAATCTCTCTTTATAATTGCCTTAAAAAAAGTCTCCTTCTAACTTTTACTTCCTTGG
Source organism: Macrotis lagotis (assembly GCF_037893015.1). Taxonomy (NCBI): domain Eukaryota; kingdom Metazoa; phylum Chordata; class Mammalia; order Peramelemorphia; family Peramelidae; genus Macrotis; species Macrotis lagotis. The sequence continues at coordinate 79,456,723 of NC_133658.1, read as the reverse complement.
AAGTGTCCTGATTTCCTGAACCACATGGAATAAGGTTGGTTCTTCTTTTATAAGATACTCCTTCAAAAACTTACAGAAATTGGACAATCCAACTAAATTTTTCCAAGTAAAACATAAATGAATTCCTTTATGTTTCCTCCTAGAATATACTTCAAGATATTTTGTCATTTGATTTCCTTATTTTGAAAGATGACTCTTCTTGTCAATGTAATTTATTGCTTAAAATGTGCCATGCAGAGCTGAACATATAATTATGGGAGGGGTTTGACCAAGGTAAAGGGCATCAGGACTCTTACCTCCTTCATTCTTCACTCTTATTAGTTCATTTTTGAGGGCATGATATTGATTAATATAGACTTAACTGTCTAACAAAGCCTTTAAATCCTTTTCACATGATCTTCATAAGTCATGTCTTATCTTATACATTTGTATTTGAGTTTTAGAAGCAAACAGTTGGACTTCATATTTGTGCTCATATATTAGCCTTCCTTAAAGTCAATATCTTCATCTTCTCTTTTGTACTTAACAGGCTTCAATTCTTCCACCTGGTCATCCAATTCTTATTTCTAATAATAACCTGATAAAGAGATAATTTATTCTTACATTGTGAAAAGGTATATAAAAGAATTATGCGTGAATTGTATTGAAATTTGCTACCTTACCCCATCCTGCCTCACCTCATCCTGCCTCTATTCTGGATATCATCCTTATCCTTCATCTCCTTAATATCTTTATGTGTTGTCTTCCTTTATTAAAATAAATGAAGGTCCTTGTGCCGAGGGATAGTCTTTCTTGTTTATTTTTGCATCATTATTATTATTATCACTTAACACAGTACCTGATATAGAATAAATAATTTATACATTTTCTATCCATCTAAGTGATTTAATTCAGTTTTTTCTTTTATATATAGATATCCTTTTGGATCCTGATTTTCTTGTCTAATATATTAACTGACTTTCCTCACCCTATGTCAACTGCAAATTTTATAACTATTTTTCCACAAATCATTGAAAATCATATTGGACAAGAAAAGACAAAAGTATCCTTAAAGACTTTCCTCTTGGTTGAAGTTTATCCCCTTTTAGTTTTAGTTATATTTAAATATGATTCACCTTTATTTAAGAATGAATTGTGGATTGTGATGCTTTAAAAAGCTGATAGCTTAGGTCCCTTGTTGAGTTCCATTGCTTCCTGATTCTGAATGAATATAAATTACATGGATTTTTCTAAGGATTGTCAAGCAGGTTTTTCTGAGATTAAGTTGTGACTATGTTCAGTGATGTAGAGATCAGTCTGTAAAATATAATTACTGAGAATAGATCCCTGGGCTCTTGAGACTATTAGAGGTACTACATTCCAGGATTACAGAATCACAAATCTCAGAGTTGGAAGGGACTTTATTGATCAGACTATATGAACAAGGATCAACTTTGCAGATAATTGAAGCTGGCCTGCTGACTCTTCACATTCTGTCTTCAGGTAAGAATTCAGATTTCCTTTGGTTCCTATAACCTTGAGGATAGACATAGTCATCTCATCTCCCAAGTCACTCTATGTCATAAAATACAAGGCAGCAGCATATTCTCATAAAAGACTAATAGGATCTTTTATGCAATAAATTATTCTTATATATTAAAACATTAAAATATTCCAGTTGTTCTGCCTTAGAGATCCCTCAATTCAGGGATATCCCGACCAACCTTTTTCAACTCTGGCTTCCTTAGCAACCTAAAAACCTCTTATTTCAGCCCCTAACAGAACAAGAAAAGGTTAATTTATTGGCTTCCTCAATAGTTTTCTTTTATCTTTCACAGCTTCTTCACATCTAATATGTCATCATTCTCAAACTATTCTGTTTCCTGATCTATTAGATTCCCCTTTGACTTATTAGGACCCAAAGCCCTCTAAATGGAGAATAGTGTCACGCACTATTCTTAGCAATAGAAATCTCAAAGTTGAGAACAATTTTAGAGGTTATTTAGCCCAATCAAATACTCATCTAAATTAGTGACCTATTTATTAGTCATATCCTCAGTGATAAACTACACAATCATCTTTATTTGAGCAGAGTGAGTATGACTTTTTGAAAACCCATTTTTCATATGCTGACCCATTCATTCACCTTTCAGATAACCTGAGGGAACTCATATATTTTTATGAAGAAGTGGCATGGTAAAGTGTTACAACACCAGAAAAACAGGAGATCGTCATGCACAGTGTCAGTATGTATATACGTACTGAAGCTGTATATATAGTTCTATATAATTGTCAAGCATTCTTGAATTAAGTAGGGTGACAGCATAAACCTTCATCTCCAGTATTAGATGTTTTGTTCATAAAAACTAGACTGTGGGTATAGGAAGTTAATACATAGTGCAAGAGTCATGTAGTTGTGATAGAGTGGTCCACTGAAATGGAAGAAGTCTTTAGGGAAGAATGCTTTTTTTGCCTATTGGTTTGAATTAGAACAAAGATCGAATTTCAAGGATTTGCAGAAAATTCTTACTAAAGAAGTAGGGAAACCTCATTAGTTTTATTATTATATGGTGCATCAAGAAGGTAAAAATGAAAACACCATCCATGCATACATGTTAGAACATCACAGAAAGAGATTCAGTTACACAGGGCCGGGGTAACTGCATCATCCTGCCTCTACTCTGGATATCAACCTTATCCTTCATCTCCTTAAATGCTTATATGTTGTCTTCCTTTATTAGAATGATAGGTCCTTGTGCTCAGGGATAGTCTTTCTCATTTAGAGAAAGTGTATAGTATAGTATAGTGGTAAGGTCTCAATGGAAGTTTATCCACAGAATTCCATGTGAGTGGAAAAGCCTTTCATATCTCAAAAGTGGGTTTAGAAGAGTCAGGCAATGACACCTTTCCAGAAATGGAAATAACATTTTAAATATGCCTTAGATAGAAAAGTTATCTAATTGGGACCAGAAATCAAGAGAGAGTCTGAGTTGCTCATTAGGAGATTTTTAAGAGTGGATTTTGATGCATGTGCTTAATCAGGAACTGAGATTGTTTACATAATGGACAAATGATTAGAATGAGTCACATATCACTTAGAACTGCAATATACCTTCACAAATCACAGATATCACAAAGCATTTATACCAAAGACAGAGGATACAAGGGTGTCTGGAAACCTAGTAGATGTATGAGAAAATTAACTTGTGATGTTGCTGGATTTTGGCATTTCTGGAGACAGTGACTCTGTGAGAATGAGTGCAAGTGCTCCATTTCTCTTTTCATTACAAAATAACATCACCATAATCATAATGGTTTCTGGACTGCCTGTAGTCTTTACAAAGGAAACACTAATCATAATAGTAGCTAACATTCATATACTGCATTAAAGTTTACAAAGAAATATAAATATATATATATATGTATATATTATTCATCTTCACAACCCTCAAAGGTAAGTGCTATTATCTCCATTTTACAGATAGCAGACCAGAGTTAGATTGTTTGCACAGATCTCATAGCAAGTACCCATAGCAAGTACCTTTCTTTTTTTTTCTTTTTTAAATTTTTATTTCTTTAAGGCAATGGTGTTAAGTGACTAACCCAAACATCACACAGTAAGGCAATTATTAAGTATCTGAGGTTAGAGTTGAACTCAGGTCCTCCCAACACCAGAACGGGTGCTCTATCCACTGAGTCACCTACTGCCCCTTTGGAATTTTCTGAATAAGGATTTGAACTCACATTCAACTCTAGTATTCTATCTAGTATTCTGAACCTCTATCCAGTTACAGGAAAGTGGCATATAGAGAGGAAGTATTAAAGGAGATCCTGAGCTTGGCACAAGAGGGGCATCAGCGTTTCTGTGTGTGGTCCATGAGAGTGGCTAGAAAACTTATTCTGGAATCACAAATTGTAAGGTATGATTCCCTGCTTCATTTATAAAAACACCTTAGCATCGTGTTTGCTATTCCAAGAGATAGACAGATTATGAGATCTAGTTGAGTAATTGCAATATATTCATAATACTAACAAAATGGTATATGCTCACTATATGAGAGGCTTAAAGTAAGTGATATGTATGATTCCAGGGAGGAAATTATAATCAATTATTGATGGGAAGAAGAAGAGGAGAGAATTCTGGAAGGCTTCATCAAAGAGAATTTGAGCTTTTCCATAAGGGATGGTTCATAGTTCAACAACTAGATAAGTGAATGAAAGAATAACCAGCAACAACAAACACATGGAGGCAAATTTGTGCAGATTATGGAAGAGAGATGGAAATTATTCCATTTTGGTGTAATTGTCTCAAAAAGCATGCTATTTAATGACTTTTCAGTTATTGTTCTAAATATTTCCAGAATGACTGGACTTGTTTCACTCCCTTTTTAATCCATCAGGTTACTCCTTTGAAGTTCCTTGGAAGAGTATTGGTAGAACGTTTCCTACATATTCCTGAGCTTCTGGGTAACATTAGATCATGGGGTTTGGCAGTTAAGGGATCAGAGCCTCCTCTCTGTTTCTCCCTGTTCATGATTAGATGCCAATGGGTTGTATCATGCTGACTATTGCAATGATCTGAGCCCAGTAATCTGAGGACTTGCAGGAAGTACCACTCAAAATAAGGGGAAACTAAAGGCAAAATATTTAAACAATAAAACCAAGTGGCATATTTTGGAGTCCCAGTGTCTGAAGAAAAAGGAATGGATTATTTGTTGAGTAGGGATGCCTAACAGGTAAAATTATTAGGAAAGTTAAATAATAGTTGCATGAAATGCTGTCTCTCCTGTATCTCACCAATTAACATAAACTTATGATTCCTGACAGCAGGTTTTTTCAGATCAGTGAAGCAGTATCAGAAATAACTTTCATACTTTTATACTTTATAGAGCTCAGGGGTTTTTCACTAGTTGATGTAATTTTAGCTCATCACCTGGAGTTTAGTGATCTCATGACAACCTCTATTCACCTAGTTTTCTGAAGGCTTAATTTATCTATGCCTGTGTCATATTCATTTTGGATTTCAGTGGGCTTAGCCTTGTGGAGGAAGAAATTTATTTCATCCTGTAAATGTGAGAGAAGTTATTGATAGGTTTCAAGGAATAGAGGAGATTAATATTGAGGAGTTCTCATTGGATGCCCCCGATATATGTGAAGAAAGACAACAAATAATCTTTGGTGAATATGGAGTATCAAGGAAGGTTTAGAGTACAGGATTAATGTAGAGAGAAAAGAGTCAGGTCAATTTTTTAATTAGCTATGATATTATTTTTAAAATCACTTAATCTTGGCCAAACATATCTGAATATCAAGTATATTTAAATAAAGACCTAAACAAATTCTAGTGTAACAGAACCCACACATTCTAGTGTGACAGAACCCCCCAAAACCATGGAGTGAAACAATTTTCCAGCTCAAGGTAACTTAGAATGTTGGCGACAGGATGAGAGAGGAGCAAAGTCCAGTACAGACTTTGATTGAACAGACCAGGCAACAGCAAACTATGAGTAGGCCTTGGATCAACTGAATAGGTGATAGCAGTGGTAATTTCCAGACCTCTCTATCCACAGATGGCAAGAGGATAGGTTAATAGGTCAGAAGAAGATTTCCAGGGGGTCCCTTTACTAGCACAAGAGGCAGGAATCTTATGTATTGACTCTATTTGGATCGAGGCCAGAGTCCTGGGTCTTAATCCTGGTTAGTACAATGACTTAGTACAACAGAGCTTGTGTCCATAAGTTCCCTGCTTGTGGAACCCTGGTGCCAGGACTAAGGTTGGCGGAATCTTGTGGGAACCAGCACAAAGTTCAGGAAGTCATAAACCCACTTCACTTGGTTATGTTCTAGAAGAGCCAAAAAATTACAAGTCACAGAAATATCTCTGAAAAGTTACACAAAAAACCTAATGTTTGGTATAGTGCTCCTTCCTTATGGGAAGCAGAGTCCCATTTTAGCATTGAGTTAAATGCCAAAAAAAAAAAGATTAGAAAATGATCAAACAGTAGAAAAATATTCTGATCATAAAAGTTATTATGATGACAAGCAAGGCCAAAAGACATATTTAGAAGAAGACAACAAAGTTAAAATTCCTGCATTCAAAGCCTCAAAGTAAAAATTGGAAGAGCTAAGTGATTTATAATCAAAAAAGGATGAATTCTTATGATCTAATAGTCTTTATAATTCTTTCAGATACAGGAAAAGTGGAATATAAAATGCATTGCAGCCATAACCTTCCATGTTCTTTCAGTAGACATCAATAAGATGGAGAGCAGTATCCTCACTTCAGTCACTGAGTTCATCCTCCTTGGTCTTTCCAGCTGACCTGAGCTCCAGGTGCCCCTCTTCCTCCTATTCCTTATGCTCTACCTAATGATCTTTCTGGGGAATCTGCTTATTGTGTTGCAGATATTGAGGGATTTGCACTTCCACACACATATGTACTTCTTCCTCATTAATTTATCTATTCTAGAAGCCTGTTGCAATTCCTCTTTATTTCCACAGATGTTGATACACTTTGCAGAAGTAAAGTCCATCTCTTACTCCTGTTGTGTCATACTAGTCTACACATTCCTTTCCTTTGGCATTGCAGCATGCTATATCCTCTCAGTGATGGCTTATGACCACTATGTTGCCATTCAAGACCCATTAAGATATTCAGTGACAATGAGCTGGGAAATTTGTGGGAGGCTGGCTGCTGGCTCATGGTTGGGTGGCTTTATGGCATCCATAGTGGACATGGTAACCACATTTCACCTCTCATTTTGCCAGGATAATGTTATAAATCATACCCTACTGCTCCTCTCCTATAAGAACACAACCTAGGCAGATTTAGTCTTGCAAGTCCTCTGTATATTTACCCTTTTGTGCCCTATCACATTCATCATCCTTTCCTATGCACATATCATTATCATAGTCCTGAGAATTCACTCTGCCCAGGGATGCAGAAAGACATTTTCCACTTCCTCTTCCCACCTTCTGGTTGTTACTCTTGTTTTGGCACAGTAATGTCTCTTTACAGGAAACCACAATCTCTATCCACTCCAGAGTAAAATAAAATTGTTTCTGTGTTTTATGTGGCTTTCACACCTACCCTAAATCCCCTTATCTATAGCCTGAAGAATAAGGAGGTGAAAATGGCCCTGAGAAAACTTTTGGGGAAATCTGAAGGTGTTTAACTGCACATATCCTAGTCAAGACACTATGAGAGCAAAACTTGAACCCAAATAGCCTCCTTGATGTTCCTCTGCAAGTTTCAAGTATGTCTGGTTCCTGATTCTCTAATTTTCATTCAATCTTTTCAGTTTAGGAACCATCTGAATTATCCCTCTGTTCTCCTTCCTATTTTTCCTTTACCAAACAAATGAAATCATCTTCATTTCCCTAAACTACCACGGATTTTAATCCAGATAATCCTGCATTTGGCATGATGATAATTCTTTAGCAATAAGTTAATTTAAAATAATGTTTATACTAAATGGCAGAATTACAGCTAGTATTTTGAAAGTTGGGGCAATTTGCTAATGGGTGAAGTGGTTGGGTGGAAATACAAATTTTCAAGCGTAGTGGCAGTTTTTTGAGGGGGGGTGTAGGAGGTCACAGGATGGATCAGATGGTTGAACAGTGGGCAGTGAGTTGGGGGTTATTGGAGGAGTGACAGAATCTATTTGGCAGATTAATTAATTATTTTTTCTAACAATGCTAATTTCAGATTTTGAGAGTAAATGCTCCCAGTAGCATCTAGTATTGACAGGTAGTACTTTTAGTTACAAACCTTGTAAGTAGAGTTTTAACTTAGACTTTTGAGCGTCCTGAAATATCTGCTTGGATCTTTTCTTGAAAATAGGAAATATATAAAATCAATTATAGAATCTATACTGATTTTGATGCTATTGATTTTCAGGCATTACAACCATATTTGACTCTTTATGACCCTGATTGTTGTTTATTTTTTTTTAAGCAGCTTGCCCAAGGCCACACAGCTAGGTAAACATTAAGTGTCTGAGGCCAGATTTGAACTCAGGTACTCCTGACTCCAGGTCCAGTGCTCTATTCACTGCACCACCTAGCTGCCCCTGTTTGTTTTCTTGACAAAGATGCTAGAATTGTTTTCCATTTTCTTCTCCACCTAATTTTACAGGTGAGGAAACTGAGGCAAACATAATTAAGTGACTTGCCCAGGGTCATATAGCAAAATAGTATCTGTGGTCAGAGTTGGACTCAGTAAGATATGTGTTTCTGACTTTAGTTCCAGTATTCTACTCATTATGTCATGTAACTGCTCCATTAAAATTTTAATTTTGTCATTGTTTAGTTGTACTTAGTAATGTCTAATTATCCATGACCCCTTTCAAGCTTTCCTTGGTAAAGATACTGGAGTGGTTCGCATTTCTTCTCTAACTCATTTGTAGATGAGGAAACAGGCAAACAAGTAAGTGACTCCAGAATCACAAAGTTAGTAAGTATTCGATGTTAGATTTAACTCAAGTTTTCCTCATTTCAAATCTGACACTTTATCCAGTATAGTTTTGTTGTTATGTTCTTCCTATATTTCACTAGCACTATTCACATAACCTGCTGTGATGGAGTCAACTTCCCCTGTCAAGAAACATATCTAAATTAATTTATTGTATCATACATAAAGGCTCTGAGATTGCTTTCTCAACTCCAATTCCATTGACTCTTTGGCTGCCTAGAGAAGCAGTATTTTTCCTCTCAGAGTTCAAGGCAAATCTGTAGGAAGTAAAGTATATTTTCTAGTACAATCATTCTTGAGTTTAGCCTGGTGTGTTCCCCTCAGTATCACCAGTTTCAGTTAGTAACTCACCAACATCATTTGACTTGTTGATAGCTCCTCAATATTATTGCTATCAAATCAACATCAAATTTTGTTGATCACTGGAGAGAGTGCTGAATCTGGAGTTAGGGAGATCTAAGTTTAAATCTAGTCACAACAAAAAATCAACTGAAAGTCGCAGTCGTAAAATATTTTTGCATACTCTGAAATGGAGATGAAGACTTTCCACTATTCATTTTCAGAAGTAGAATAACCAAGACTACATATAGTTAATTTTGGATCCAGGGGAGCATTTGTGCATGCTCCAAGAACTAAACCCTTATCATTTAGCCACCTGCTCTAATTTTCAATTAGAATGGAGAGGAGAATAAAATTGAGAGAAATATTATCATAATTATGAATATGAATGGGATGAATTAACCTATAAATTATAAGAGGTAGATGAATGATTAGAAAGCGAAATCCAACAATATATTTCTTATAAGAAATGCACTAACCATAAAAACTCAAAATAGAGTTAAAATAAGGGGTTGGAACAAAATCAGAAGGATTTTACCTCATCACTACTCTCTGCCCTCCTGGTTAGTGGACAGCATCAACTCCAAAGCCTAAATTTAGTGCTATCTATGATCTACTTAGCGGTATCTATGATTTTCTCTACTATGTCCTGCTGCTGGGTACCCCTCTCATGCCCCTCTTTTTTCATTTCCTTTAATGTATTGTCTTTTTCCATTAGATTATAAAGTCCTTCAGTACAGGAAATATATTTTTCCTATGTTATACCTAGTGTTTATCATAATGCCTAGCAAAAGTAGTGCTTAGTCTTTATTGACTATTGACTCCAGTATTGAAAAATGAAATAGATAGAATCAGAAGAAAAACTAATGGAGTAGAAAAATATGGAAATACAAAAAATATTGTAAGAACTATGATAGAAAGATGATAGATTACTGTGATCAAACAGTAGGAAATTTGTGTCCTTAAGATACTGGTATCTAGTAGCTTACCTAGATAATAGAATGGTAACTCATAAGTGTTAATTTTTTTTCCTTTAGCTTTTAAACTAATCTAGATAAATTAACTTACTGTGAGTTCCTTATAAAATGTAGGTTCACTTTTGCCTATTAGCCTCATAAGCTTAATAATCAACTCCAAGTCCAAAGTCCTACTTGAAAAATTTATGTGTTTGAAACTTACTTGACCCTATTTTCTTTCTTTTTGGATTTTACCCACCTGCCCTATTGAGGGATGAGTTTGAATTTCCATTAGGATTACCTTGCAGTATAGTTTGACTCCACATTTATCCTTTTACAAATTTTTTAGTTCCACATTTTTCTAATACCCTCCCTGTCCTCTTCCTTCTCCATGACAGCAAGCAATATGATACAGGTTGAACATGCACAATTATGTTTAACATATTTCCACATTGATGGTTTGTCCTTCCTTTTTGAAGAAGACCATGACATTAAGGGAAGTGATGCTATGGGAGGCATGTGAATTGAATTTTACAATTCTATGTTAAATCGATAGCCTCACTTTCTTCTCTAGTGTCATTTGGTCCAATGGCCATAAATGGATTTGGCAAATGGAGATGGCCCTAATGGAAACTGGGAGGCACAGTGTATATAGCACTGGCCCTGGAGTCAGGAGGACAGGAGTTTAAATCTGGTCTCAGTCACTTGACTCTTACTAGTTGTGTAACCTTGGTCACTTAACACTAATTGCCTCTCATCCAGGGCCATCTCCAGTCATCCTGTTATTTTCTTATCTGGTCACTGGACCAAAGGAAGAGATGCTCTGGTGGAGAAAGTGAGGTTACTGACTTAGCATAGCACCTCCTCACACAAATCTAATTTATTTGTTTGCATTGGCATCACCTCCACTGTTGTCAGGGTCTTCTTTGAAAATGAAGGACAGGGAGCAGCTAGATGGTACAGTGGATAGAGCACTGGCTGTGTTTCAGGAGTACCTGAGTTCAAATTCCGCCTCAGAAACTAAATAATTACCAAGCTGTGTGGCCTTGGGCAAGCCATTTAACACCATTGCTTTGCAGCAATAACAACAACAAAACAAACTAAAAAAAAAAGAAAGCAAATGAAGGACAGGAGAGCTCTCCCAGAGCAAGCATGAAGCCCTCAGCCCAGTCATGGCAGTTCAGATGCGGGAAACAGAAGCAGGTAGGTGGAGTGATCCAGCAGAGCCTCCAGGCAGATGGGCCCTTGAGTGCTCAGCCTACCTAAGGTAAGAGAGTAGAGGGAGACTGCTAATGTCTGTCCTCTGTCCCTGGAACAGGACTCTGGGGCTCTGACCACATTCAGACTCTGGTAACAGTCTAGGCTCCCTATAGAGCAGAGACCCCTCCCACCTCACAGCCCTGGGAGAGAGGGGTAAACATGTTGTCCTTCACAGACCAGGAGAGCAATCAGAGCCTCACACACTGATGTCCTTGTGGGGGGTACCCCAATAATACCCAAAAGATCAGGAAGTACCCCAAAACCAGGCACAGGCTGGAGAATTGAATAAATAGGAAAAGGAACCTGACCATAGAAAATTACTTTGGTCCCATAGAGGACCAAAATACTCAATCTGAAGATGAGATAGTACAAGCTTCTAAAGCTAAAGACTCCAAGAAATATAGAAGGTGGGCTCAGGCTATGACAGAGGTCAAAAAAGATTTTGAAAATGAAGTAAGGGAGATAGAAGAAAAATTGGGAAAAGAAATGAAAGATATGCAAGGTAAACATGAAAATGAAGTTGGCTGCTTAGGCAAGGAAATCCAAAAAAATGCTGAAGAAAAATACATGTTAAAAACCAGCTTAGGTCAAATGGATAAAAAAAGTTAAATAAGTTATTGAGGAAAAGAATACCTTAAAAACCAGAATTGTTCAGATGGAAAAGGAGATAAGAAAGCTCTCTGAGGAAAACAAATCCTTCAGATGTAGAATGGAGCTAAAGGAAGCTGATGACTTTGTGAGAAATCAAGATACAATAGTTCAACACGAAAAGAATGAAAAATTAGAAGAAAATGTGAAATATCTCATTGAAAAAAACAATTGATCTGGAAAATAGATTCAGGAAAGATAATTTAAAAATTATTGGGATACCTGAATGTCATGATCAGGAAAAGAGTCTTGACATCATTTTTAAAGAATTCCTACAGGAAAATTGCCTTGATATCTTGGAAGCATAGGGCAAAATAGAAATTCCGAGAATCCACTTATCTCCCCCAGAAAGAGATCTGCAAAAAAATAACCCAACCCCTAGAAATATTATAGCCATGGTCCAGAATTCCCAAGTCAAAGAAAAATTCTTACAAGCGGCCAGGGGCACACAATTCAAATATTGTGGAGCTGAAGTCAGGATCACACAGGACTTAGCATCAACTACATTAAGGGCTAGTAGGGGGTGGAATATAATATTCTGGATGACAAAAAGAGCTTGGAATGCAATCTAGAATCAACTACCAGCAAAACAGGGAAATTTCAAATGTTCCTGTTGAAATGACCAGAGCTGAACAGAGAACTGAATAGAGCTTGACTTTCAAGAACAGGACTCAGGTGAAACATAGAGAGTGGAGGAAAAGGGTAAATTATGATGGACTTGATGTTGAACTGCAGATATTCCTGCATAGAAAAATGATATGGATAATATTCATATGAACTTTCTCATTTAATAGAGCAGGTTGCAGGAGCTTTTATAGGTGAAACACAGGAGAGAGCTGACTATGAAGATATATATTTTAAAAATGGAGTCAATAGCTAAAAGGGAAATATATGGGGAGTAAGAGAAAGGAGAGATGGAATAGTCTAAGATATTTCATATAAAAGATATTTCATGTAGCTTTTGCAATGGTATGGAAGGAGGGAAAGCTCAGGGGAGTAATATTCATTTTCATCAGAAATGGCTCAGAGTGGAAACAGCGTATACACTCAATAGGGTATAGAAATCTAGAGTAAAAAAGAGAGAAGGGGGACAAGGGGAAAGGGCTGATGTGGGTGATTGAGGAGAGGGTAGATAGTAGGAGAGGATAGTCAGACATAACACATTTGCTTTTTTATTTTTTGCAAGGTTCTGGGATTAGATGGCCTGTTTGGGACTATGGGGCAGGGTAGTTGCTGGGTATCTGGTGTGGGATATGGGCTTAGGGCCTCTTGGCCACAGGGCTGGTGCTTTGTCCACTGCACCACTCAGCTGTCCCATGGCACATTTTAGAAGAGGGACAGAGTGAAAGGAGAGAAAAAATATAATCGATGATAGTGGGGAAGAATGGATGGAGGAAATTACAATTAACAACAGCAACTGTGAAAAAATATGGAAGTAATTTCTAAGATGGACTTATGATAAAGAATGTGATCCACCCAGGAAAGAACTGATGATATCCGAACACAGATTGAAACACATTTTTTAACTTTCACTTTATTTCTCATGAGCTTTTATATTTTTGTGGGGGAGGGGGTATTATGTTTATTCTTAGACAAGAATATTTATTAAAGTGTAAATAAAAAATAGAATCTTTTAAAAAACAGAAAATGAAGGTCAGGGGTGTCTAGGTAGCACAGTGGATAGAGCACTGGGCCCTGGAGTCAGATTTGAACTCTTAATTCAAATCCAGCCTCAGACACTTAATAATTACCTAGCTGTTTGGCTTTAGGCAAGCCACTTAAACCCATTGCCTTAAGTAAAAACAAAAAAACCCCCTAAAAAACCTAAAAAAGGAAATGAAGGACAAGCATTAAGATGGCTCTTGATTCAAAGAATTCAGGGTTAAAGCATTTGTCCCAAGTCACAAGTGTCTGAGACCAGATTCAAACTCCCCTCTTCTTGATACCAAGGCCAGTGTTCTACCCACTGCATTACCAAGCTGCTTATTTATTTCCCTATTAGTTATGTTATGAAAGATGAATTAAAGGTATGGGGAAAATTACTATGAGAAAAAAAAAAACCCAAGATATTTAAGAAAGTGAATATAGTAAGTTTTGCTCTGCATTCAGATTTCATAGATTTTTCTCCTGGATGTGGATGACATTTTCCATACCAGGAGTCTCAGGATGGTCCTTGATCACTGAATTGCTAAGAAGGGCCTTGTCCTAATTGATCATCTCACAATGTTATTGTTAATGTGTGCAGTGTTCTGGTTCTACTTACTTCATTCAGCATCAGTTCATGCAATTCTTTCCAGACTTTTCTAAAGTTGGGTCACTAGAAACCCCATCAGGGTTTCCCTTCAGGGCTATTAAGGGTAGTTATTGAGGGTAGAATATTGAGGGTAGTTATAACCCAACTTTCCCTTATAAGCAGCTGTTTTGGTGAATGAGCCCATTAAGGATACTATTTCTACCAAAATAGAAAATTCCCAAATTAACAGAACTCCTAAGAAAGACAATGAAAGGACATTGTTTGATAAGAATTACAAAAGGAACAAAACTCTTATCTAATTGGATTTGTAAGATAATTACGAAATTTTAAAGTACTAACTGATACAAAAATTATTCTAAAAATGAAAGAAAACAGTATCATAATTCTTTAATAGTTAAATATAGTTCTAATATATAAACCAGGAGAAGACAAAGGATACTAAGAGAACCAGAAGTCAATATATTTAATGAATATGAATTCATTTTTAAAAGAAAAATTCTGACAAAGAGAAAAGAGTAATTTGTCCAAAGTGACATCCACTGTGTTCAAATTAGATTTATTTAAATAATGCAAGGATGCTTCTACAGGAATGCATTGAATATAATTATATTGAAATCCTGAGCATCCAATATCATGTCCTTATGTCAATAGATGCAGCAAAAGCTTTTGACAAAGTACGTTTATCTATTCAAAAACTCAGCTAAAGAATATGCATAGTAACACTTTTCTTTTGATAAGATGAAAGTATTTATCTTAATACAAAAAGCAGTATGTTCAATGGGGAAGTAATAGAAACTTCCTCAATAAAGAAAGATATAAAGGAAGCATGTCTTCTTTCCCTTGTATCCATATACATAATTCTAGAAATGTTATAGTTTTAGCAATAAGAGAAGGTAAAGAATTATAAGAAAAGAATAGCTAAAACTACCTTTTTGTCAAAAAATGTTTTAGAAGATGGCACAAAAACCAGTTGAAGCAATTACCTTAGTAGATCACAGCATGGGAAATAGAATCACAATTAGCAGTAGTTTTATATAGTAACAACTATATTCAAGAGAAATAATAAGCACTTATTAAAGTGCCTACTATTTGGCAGACACTATGCTAAGAGTTTTGTACATTTCTCAGTTAAATTTCACAATAGGAAATAGGTACAAATATTATGTCCACTTTATAGCTGAGTAAACTGAGACAAGAGAGAGTTAAATGAATTCCTCAAAAACAAAACAAAACAAAATTCATGTCTCAGATTGAATTTGACCTTGTTTTCCTGATTCCAAGCACAGTTTTTTTTTTCTTCACTGTGCCACCTAACTGTCTCTGAGTAATATCAAAAAATAGACCTTGAAAACTTCAGAGTCAGGAGGATACAAGACTTCTCATCTTGATATTGGCATCCTCAGCTTGTAGCAGTGTCTCCATTAGTTTTTGAAAAGAGACTTGACATAATTTGAGAAGGCATATCCCTGGGTTGTCAAGACATCCAACAAAGAAACCACATCAAAACTAAAGGAACTTCTTGAGAATCTCATTAAGAAAAAGATCTTCGAACAAACAAAATATTTTTTTACATATATTTTTTAAGCTTATGCCAAGATTTTTCTGATGTGTTATGAAACAACCCTTCTTACTGTACTACCTTAGTAAAATATCTCTTTTTAAAGCACAAATAAGTCTAGCTGATTAATTTACATAAACTATTAATAATGAAAGGAACACCCTGGGATAGAGACTCATACTGATAGCATCATAAAGATACATACAACAATTCCCAGAAACAATTTCCATGATTGGAATGGAATATGTGTGATGATGCCTGTTCTTCATTCTCAAAGAATGACATCACAGAGGTGAGATTGTGAAGTGAAAAGGAATGAGGGGATACTGATGGGAAGTTGTGCTTTGTTCTAAACTTTCCAGTTCAAGAGGATTAGAGCTTATAGGAGCTACACACAGAAGAGAACAGAAAAAACTTCAAAAAATCAGTCAACTGAAAAGTTGACTTATTTAAATAGCTAGTGATACAAAATAGATTTGCAGTTTTATGTGCAATCATCTTTTCATTGTTCTTCTATGTTTTAAAAATGCTTGTTTTATTTCATAATTTAAAAAAGAAAACTTTCATGTTCAATTTATTATCCAAAAGGAGAGCAAGGTATATATATATATATATATATATATATATATATATATATATATATATATATATATGAACTGCATTTTCATGCACAATCTTCTTTTTTCCTAGTATAAATATGTATATAATGCCTAATTTATTTGGTGTTTGTTAAATTCAGAATAAAAAAAGTTTTTTTTTAAAGAAAAAGTGAAGAGTCAAATGTTACTACTCTTTTAAAAATTTTAATTTTCTTTTGATGGTGAACTCTGACACGTTGAGAAACATAAATGAATATTTCAATATAGAAAGAATAGACAAACAATTTCATTTAAGTATAATTTATTCTATGTGAATTTCAACATTTTAGCAGCAAGTTGATGCTTAAAATATAGGACTGAAAAAGCTGGAGAAGATTGGAAAGAGCTCTTATAACAAGAGAAACAATATTCTAAAAAAAATTGATTCAAAGGTGGAAATGAGATTGGCTTGTTTGAGGGACACAATGAAATCAACCTTTTTGGAGAAGATAGACTTCAGAATGGTCATGAGATATAACAATTAATGGAGCTCCCATGATACAAAAGGGGAAGAGAAACAATATACTGGTGAATAACCAGAGATTAACTCAAATACATATTCAGATTCCTTGTGGGGGAAAAATAGTACTAGGAAGGCATAAAGACATCCAGGCTTGGCATCTAGAGATAAAGATCCTGATTATTCCAAGTGAAAGAGATAATGCAGGCTGGGGTGGGTGATAGAGGGAATTGAATGACCCTTAGGATTTCTGAAGCAGATGTCTCTGACTGCATCCGCTCAGAAAATCCAACTATTCCATTCATGAAATGCTCAGAAGACAGATCCCCTTAGACATCTCTGTTTCCTTAGTTGGGTCATAGGACTCCAGAGGATAAAGGTCAGAGAGGGAGAGATAGGAAAATTAATCCCTTTTGCTAATGAAGAATTATTTACTCCCAAGTGGAGTAAATGTTTTTTTTTTTTTTCTCCCTTGTATCTCTAGAGACCGGATAGGCATAGTTCCTGCAAATTATCATAAGCTGGGAAGACTTCTAAACTTACTCTGAATGGCACAGTGGACAGGATTCTGGACTTAAGCATCAGAAAGAATTGAATTCACATCTTTACTCCAGGACTTTTGAACAGTGATGCCCTGGACAAATCATGCAACTTAGTGACTTAGTTTTTCATTTGTAAAAGGAGTAGCTGGATTTAATTGTATCAAAGGCTCCTGCCACCTCTAAACTTATGATCTTATGATCCCTAGTTCTTCTATAAACTACTGCCTGATCAGGTAAGTAGAGGGCTAATGTTGCTGATACTTATTGCTTTATCAGATCTTAAAATCATATGCCTTCCCTGATCTGGAATCTCAGATTTTACATGGTATAGGAAAGAACCTCCTTCCCCTCTTTGTTTCCTTAGCCTTCCAATGGATTGTCAGTGTAGTATAAACAGCACTAGGGCTACCAGCAATGTAGATGTTACTGCTGTGTCATGTCCAGAAATAAGAGGCATAGATGGCCTAATTTTAAGAAATGGATTTGAGGATTTCCTGAGGCAGCATATAAGTTGCTTTCCTTAGTGTGGGGGATCACAGCTGCAAGGTCTAGGTCATCATTTTTATTGTTTCATGGATACTAGTAAGATTAGAGTAAATGGTGCTTTTCTTTTGAAGGAGAATCCCTTTGAAATATCTATAGAATTTAGTTTTGGAAGGAACTCTATGATGAATCAATGTATAAAGCAAATAATTAAAATAATATTGTTTTAATTTGCTTTTATTCATGTATTCATTAGATTAAAAAATTTTTAACCGGAAGGCATTTAATTTATTCCAGCTTTTCATGCCACTCAGATGGTATTTTTATACTCCACTGTATTACTTGCATATAGTAAAAACAATAACAGTGACTGTTATTTGTACAATGATTTAAAAACTTTTGAAGTGATTTATATTTAGACTGTACCATAAGCTAATGATATAGTAATTAAAGTTATTATCTCTATATTACAGATGGAGAAACTGAGATTTAGTGTTCAAATGACTCATTTATAGTTAGAAGTTTGTCACAGGTAGATTCAAATTCACATCTTCCTAACTCCAAGCCTTGTGTACATTTTTTTCTTCTTGGGCAGATGATGGAGTAGATAGAACACTGAACCTGGAGTCAAAAAGACTACTACTCCTTCAGGAGATATATAACTGACTTACCCTCAGTTAAATGTATACCACTCTCACCCTACTTAACTTAGGGAGTTGATGTGAGAATCAAATGAGATAATGTATGGAAAAACTCTTCACATCTTGAAACATTATAAAATGATGCTGATGATTTTAAGCTGTTGTTATTACGGCTATTACTTTGCCAAACTATATCTCATCCAGTTTCTTTACATTTCCAAATCTTGGGAACACATAGAAGGAGAGGGGGAATGATGGGTAATGAGTCTGGAAAGATGATTTGAAGATGTGTTGTAAAGGGCTTTAAATGTTAAAAAAAAAAGTTTGTATTTCATTCTGCAGGCAAATCACTGAAATTTTATGAACCTAATATCAATTTATGATAGTCAAAGTCAGTGATGTTTCTATCCCTTGCCTCTACCCCATGGCATAATACTTTTGAGCAATATTGTTCTTTATAGCCACAAATAGCCATGAAGTTGGCTAAGAGGAGAGTCTTTACATAGAGTCACTGAGATTGAAAGGATGAGGAAACTAAACTGAGAAGCAAAGTTTTACTTTCTCTTAATATTATGGGAGGGCAGAAAGCTAGAGAGATTCTCAGGTTTTTTTTTTTTATTATATCTGGATTCTAGGGTCAGGGAAATCAGGTTTATGTTAGGGGGAAATATGGTTATCCTATTTCTCAAATTTCAAAGTGATTGCATTCCTATCATGAGTATCAACAAATTTCAGTTCTGTACAAAAAGATTTTTAACTTTATTCCATGAATAGTAGGGAGCTTTCAAGAGTTTTGAAGAAATTTATGGATATCTGTACTTAAGGAAAATAACTTGGGAAGCAATATAAAGGTTAGATTCATAGAGAAATGAGACTAAAAGGGGCAGGAGAATTAACTAAAGGACTTTTGAAGCTTTTATGTACTTGGTAATCTGTTGGGAGGAGAGGAAAGAAGTTAGACAAATTGTGGCGGGAGATCTGATAATAAATGGTGATTGCTCATATGAAAGTTTGAGGCAGACAGAAATTATAGAGATAGGTTTTCAATACAAGATAGTGAATTTTGGTACAAATGACAGAAAGGAGAAAAGTAAGAAAAGAGATAAGCTTTTAAATTTGTTGAATACAAGATACCAGTGGATAAACATTCAGAAATTGATGTACTAATGGTAATTTGAAATTTATGTCTTAATATCAGGAGGGAGCTCAGGAGTAGAATTACTGAGGAGAGAATAATTTCTGCAGGGAACATACTGAAGATAGTCATGAGACAGGAGATGAGACAGATATTAAGACACCCAGACACAGAAACAATTATAGACAGAGAGAGGAAGGGAAATACAGATCTAGGAAAGGAGAGAAAGATGAAGGGAGAAAAACTAGAGAGAGAGAGAGAGAGAGAGAGAGAGAGACAGACAGACAGACAGACAGAGATAGAGGGAGACAGACAGAGTGAAAGGTAGCCAGCACAAACCTTTTAAGAAATCAACATTGGGGCAGCTGAGTGGCACAGAGTCTAGAGTACAGGAGAATCTGATTTTAAATCTAGCCTCAGACACTTGCTTAGCTATGTGACCTTGGGCAAGTTACTTATTCCCATTGCTTTAAATAAATAAAATTGTAAAAAAAAAAATACACACACCAACATTAAGAGTTCGGAAAGAATATTAAGAAACAATAAAAGATTTAATGAAGGACCACTAAGAATGGTAGGAGATAAACCTGACATGTGTACAATTTCAGAAAACAAGAGAAAAGAATTCCTGCAGAAGAAGGGGATAATCAATGGTGTTAAAGATTAAAAAAGGCTCAAGGTCTTTGAATTGGGCAATAGTCATATTTGAATTTTGAGGGAATGTTCGTTAAAGTGAGAAGAAATCTTATAGCAACATGTTGAGGAGTAAATAGGGAAGTAGAAATATTCTGCAGATTTTGTTTTAGGTTTTTTGCAAGGAGAATGGGGTTTAAGTGGCTTGCCCAAGGCCACACAGCTAGGTAATTATTAAGTGCCTGAGACTGGATTTGAACCCAGGTACTCCTGAATCCAGGGCTGGTGCTTTATCCACTGTGCCACTTAGCTGCCCCTAGATTTTTTTAAATAAAAAAAGACATTTGATTGCAGAGAGGAAGAGAAAGATTTATGGTTCCTGAATATGTTGCAAAGTTTTAGGGTATATATTTTTTTATTTTTAGATTTAGGGAAATCTGGGCATGTTTAGGCTTTCAATAATGGAAGGAAGAAGACTGAAGATGGAAGCTAGTTGAGGGGATTGCTGTCAGAGTAATACAGGAGGGTAAATAATAAATCACACTAATTATTTTAAAATTTACAAAATACTATTTTCACAACAATCCTTTGAGCTACATAAAGAGATAGTCTTTGAAGTCAAGTAACTAATCCCTGCTAAGAGGTCAATAATTTGATTTTAAACACACTGTAAAAATGGGATCATGGCAGAGAATCCATTTATTAGTTTCAAATAAGTTCATTTGCACAATGACTAGCAAGCACATAGTGTAGGTTTAATACATGGTCACCGACTGAATTAGAAAGGGAAGAAGTCTTAGGACAAATCATTATTCTAGTAGTAATATCAGGAGGATCTATCTCATCAAGAAGATACATGTAGCTGGAGAAGGGAAGGATGGGAGAAGCCATGTGAAACAGTGAAAACAGAAGTATAGGCAGAATGAACTTTGACAAGCCTGGAGTAAAAGCTTTTGTAGCAAGGCAAGATTAGTAATATTGGGAACCTCCCCTTTATCTATCTTCCCACCCAACCAAATACCCAACTTCAGATAATTGTTTCAGTGAAGTAAGAGTCTACGTCATCTACTGTGAATATGGGAAAAAAAGTCAAAATTAGAGTTATAAATGAATTTTGAAACCATAATGATGAATGACTATTCTATGAATGAAGAAAAGAAGAGCTAGGGGGAAAAACACCTAATTGGTGTCTCTTGACATTGCAATTTAATAGAATGGATGGAATCCAGGTAGCAACAGGTTGAGAAGTGCATGCATTATAAGAAAGGAGAGAGGTCATATATATTTTTTCAAGAAATGAGCCTCTGAAATGGAGGAGAGAAAATAACAGATAAATAGGCCAAAAAATGTAAAATAGCAACATAAAATTGGGGAGAACTGAAAATGTTTACAAACATTTGCAGAGGGAAAGACTGAAGATTGAAAGAATAAGTCCCTGAAGTTGGTATAAAGATATAATACTTATTCACATTTATGTAGTACCCTCTTGAGAACTGTAGAGTGGAGATGGAAATCTAGAATTATAATAATAATCCATTTATTTGAACCCTTATATCATGGCTGAATTTTTCAAGGTAGTTGATTCTTGATTGTTATCCAAGAATCTTGGTCCTCCAAAATATCACATCTCAGACCCTCTGATCCTTTAATGCTGAAGCTAAATCCTGTGTAATCCTGATTGTACCTCCCTGGTATTAAAAGCTATTCTTTTTGACTCTTTGCAGGGTTTTCTGTTTAACTGAGAAGTTTGAAATTTGGCTACAATATTGGAGTTTTCTTTTGGGATCTCTTTCTGTGGATGATTGATTGCTTTTCAAGGAATATTTATTTTCCTTTTCTAGTATATTAGGACAGTTTTCTATGATAATTTCTTGAAAGATATTGTCCAAACCCTTTTTGAAGTTTTTTTGGCAAGGCAGTGGGATTAAGTGACTCTCCCAAGGTCACATAGCTAGGTAATTATTATGTGTTTATGGCTGGATTTGAACTCAGGTCTGTCTGACTCCAGTGCTGATGCTCTAGCCACCATGCCACCTAGCTGCCCTTAGGCTCTTTTTTTTTGATCATGGTTTTCAGGTAAACAATAATTCATATTATCTCTCCTGGATCTATTTTCCAGTTTAGTCATTCTTTTTTAAGAGGTATTGTATTTCATTGAAGCAAGAGTCTGTCATTTACAATGAATATGGGAAAAAATCAAAATTAGAATTATACTTTTTTCTTCCTTTTTTCAATTTCTTCTATTTTTTCAGTCTTTTGGTTTTATTTTTGAAATCATAGGGTCTCATTGAGTCATTAGCTTTTGCCTGTCCAGTTATAATTTTTAGGATTTTTAACAGAGATTTTTGAGGTAAGCCAAGGAGCACCAGGCTTAGGGGGAGAATAAATATGAGAAGAGGGAAGAGGAGAGAGACAGATAGAGAGACAGAGAAAGACAGAGGGACAGAGATAGATTGAGAAGAGAACTATATAATATTTTTTCTAAAAATTAGGGAGGAAATGTAGATGCTGCCAGTAGCAGATTAAGCCATGGATGTCTAAATACACAAATAATCACCAAGATGGTATTCTGCCCAGATTTATTGATGTGGGAACTACTCACATCTAAAGACCAAAGACTCCCACAGAAGCCAGGTCATCACAAGAAGTCTTGTTTCCTATTGAATCATGTTTTGTGGTGATGATGCTTCTGGTAAAGGAAGTGAGAAGACTGGCTTTGCACAACATTGCCTTCAACATAATCAACATAATGCCATTATTCATTTGATGACATGGTCTTCTTCAGTTACAAAGGATGAACAATAACATCAGCAATGAAGAATAAGAGTAAGTTTACTGATCAGGATTTGTGGAGAGAGCTGGTCATATTAAGTGTGATATTATTTGAACATTGCCTAACTTTCTGAGCCCCAATATCCATAGTATTAAAAAAATGAGATGTTAACTTATAAATATTTTGCATGATTCATTTGGTTAGAATGGGACCAATGTGAGATAATGTATGTAAAGTAATTTATAATCATAAAAGGATACATTCTTCTGATCTAATAGCTTTTTTATATTCTTTCAGAAATAGGAAAAGAGAAATATAAAGTGCTTTGTTGCCATAACTTTCCATATTCTTTCAGTAGACTCCTAAACAAGATGGAGAGCAACAACCTCACTTCAGTGACTGAGTTCATCCTCTTTGGTCTTTCCAGTCGCCCTGAGCTCCAGGTGTACCTCTTCTTGCTCTTCCTCATGCTCTACCTGATGATCTTGCTGGGGAATCTGATCATTATTTTGCTGATATTGAAGGATTCACGCCTGCACACACCCATGTACTTCTTCCTCACTAATTTATCTTGTATAGAAGTCTGTTTCACATCCTGTGTTTTTCCACAGATGCTGATTCACTTCTTGGCACAGAGAAAGTCCATCTCCTACTCTTGTTGTGTTATTCAGTTCTACACATTCCTATCCTTTGGCATTGCAGAGTGCTATATCCTCTCAGTGATGGCTTATGACCGATATGTTGCTATTCGAGATCCTTTAAGGTATTCAGTGACAATGAGCTGGGGGATTTGTTGGAGGCTAGCTGCTGGCTCATGGTTGGGTGGCTTTATGTTATCCACTGTGGACAGAGTTGCCACATTTCAGCTCTCATTCTGCCAGGAAAATGTTATTAATCACTTCTTGTGTGAAATGCCTGCCCTACTGCACATCTCTTGTACTGACACAACCCAGGCAGAGCTGGTCATGCATGTCCTTTGTATCTTCACCCTTTTATGCCCTATCACATTTATCACCCTTTCCTATGCACACATCATCTTTGCTGTCTTGAGAATTCGCTCTTCCCAGGGACGCAGAAAAGCCTTCTCTACGTGCTCTTCCCACCTTTTAGTTGTCACCTTATTCTTTGGGACTATAATGTCTCTTTACTTAAAGCCTAAGTCTCTTTCTTCTCCAGAATACAATAAGATTGTTTCTGTGTTTTATATGGTTTGCACACCTGCCCTTAACCCTCTCATCTATAGCCTGAGGAATAAGGAGGTGAAAATGGCTCTGAGAAAGCTTTTGGGGAAATCTGAAAATGCTTAATTCCACATGAGTCTATAGGAGAAAAACTTGATCCCAAAGAGTTTCCTTCTTCTCCCATCACAAATTTATTTACAAATTAAAAGCATAGATTTTATTTTTTTACAATTTGATTTAAAAATAATTTTAACATTTTCCCTACAATTTGAATTCCAAATTTTCTTCCTTCTTTTTCCCACTCATGCTACTTTGAGAAGGCAAGAAATTTGATAAAGATGTCTTGTATAACTTTTCTATGTTCGTTATATTGGGAAAAAATCATGGATAAAAATAAAGAAACTAAAGAAATAAAAGTCTGCATTTATACTCCATCAGTTCTATCTAGAAGTGGATAGCATTTTTTCATCATTTCTTTCTCTATTGTCTTGGATCATTGTAGATCTAGGTAAGTCATTCACAATTGATCATTGGACCATAATGCTGCTATTGTGTATAATGTTTTTCTAATTCTGCTCATTTCATTTTGCATTGATTTATACAACACTTTCTTGGTTTCTCTGAAACCAACGTATCTATCAGGTCTAAGAGCACAATAGTATTTATCACAATCATAAACCAAACTTTTTTGGTCATTCTTCAATTGATAGATTTCCCTCTATTTCCAATTCATTACCAGTACAAAAAAGAACTGATAAAAATAATTTTGTACTTATAAACCCTTTTCTTTCTGTGTTTTTTTAAAAAAAATATATTTGGAAAACAAATCTATTTCTGAGTTAAAGAGTATGTATAGTTTTATAAGCCTTTAGACATAGTTCCAAATTATTTTACAGAATAGTTAGAATAATTCATAACTCCACCAATAGAGTATTATTGTCCCAGTTTTTCCACTCAGCCTCCAACATTTGTCTTTTTTTCCTTTTTTTGTCACATTAATCAATCTGGTAAATGTAATGTGGTATCTCAGAGTTGATTTCATTTTCATTTTCCTAATAAATAGTAATTTAGAGCATATTTCATATAATTAGAAATAACTGATTTTTCTTCTTCTGAAAGCTGCCCTTTATAGCCTTTGAACAGTTATCAATTAAGGACTGACTTGTAATTTGTCTCAGTTCTTCATATATTTGAGAAATGATACCTTTAAGAAGCTTGATTAATTCAATCCTTCCTCCATGCCCCGGTTTTTTGCTTTCCTCCTAATCTTGGTGGCACTGAATGTATTTGTCCAAAATTCTTTTATTTCAGTCTAATCCATTTTACATCTATAATGCTCTAAATCTTTTTAATAAATTCCTCCCTTACCTAAGATTTGACCAAAAGATATTCCTAATTTTCTTACGATATGGTGATTTTTGTCTAACTCATATTCACATTTTGTCTTAATCTTTCTATATGATATGAGATGCTAGTCTATATTTTCTGCCAAACTATGTTCCAGTTTTCCCAACAGTTTTTGTGACATACTGAATTGTTGTTCTCAAAACTTTTTCAATCAATCAAAAACTGTATGATCATTGACATTTACTAACACATTGCAAATATATAACATATTCCACTGGTACATCATTGTATTTTTTTTTAGTTAATAGCAGATTATTTTGATGATTATTGCTCTGTAATAGAGATTGAGATCTGGTGTGACTAGGCTACTTTTCTTCAATTATTTTTGGTTGATTCTGTTGATATACCTGATCCTTTTCTTTCCCCTTACAAGTGAATTTTCTTTTTTATTTTTTCTACCTCTATAAAATAAATTCTCGGTAGTTTGGTATGGTGTTGAATAAGTACATTAATTTAAGTCAAATTGTCATTTTTCATTTGTGTGAAAAGTGTAATTGTGTTTGTTTAGTTTTTGTGATTGTCTTGATTGCGTGACTCACATGTAATTTTTATTGTTTATAGTTATATGAAATGGAATTTCTCTTTCTATCTCTCTTTGCTTGTTGAGAAAGTATAAAAATACTGATATTTTTATGGATTTATTTTATATCTTGTAACTTTGATGATGCTAAGAATTTCAGCTAAGTTTTGGATTGATTCTGTAGGTTTTTCTCATTATACATCTCATCTACAAAGAAAGATAGTTTGTTCTCATTGCATATTCAAATTTTTTTTAATTTCTTAATTTCTTATCTCTGTAGCAAGCACTTCTGGTTTACTATTTTGCAAGAGTATTAATATCATCCTTGCTTCACTTTTGTCCTATTGGAAAGACTTCTAAACTTTCTCTGTTAAGGCTTGCTGATAGTTTGAAATAGATAATACTAATCTTTTTAATTTAAACTTTATTTATTCATATGCTTTCCAGTGTTTTTGATAGGAATAAGTATTATATTTTGTCAAAATGCTTTTTTTTCATCTATGGTGATCACCATATAATTTCTGTTGTTTTTGTTATTAAAATTAACAAATAGGATGATATTTTTCCTAATATTGAACCAGCCCTGGATTCCGGTATAAATACCCCCTGAACATAGTGTATGATCTTTAAGATATATTGCTATAATCTACCTGCTGGCATTTTACTTAAAAATTTTGCATCTACATTAATTGGAGAAATTGGTCTTTAGTTTTGTTTCTGTGTTTTTGTTCTTTATATTTTAGGCATGAGTGTTACATTTATTTCTATTTAGGTATGAACATCACAAATAATTGGCAGAATTGCTTTCTTTGTCCATTTAAAAAAATAGTGCACATATCAAAATTAATTGTTTTTTATATGTTTGATAGAATTCATTTGTGAATTCATCTGATTCTGGGGATTTTTCTTAGGGAAATAATTTATGACTTGCTTAATTTTTTTCTCCTAAAATAGAATTACTTCTCTTCTATAAATCTTTAAATTCATGCATTTTACTTGGGTTGTCAGATTTATTGGCATTTATTTGGGCAAAATTGATCATAATGATTATTTTAGTTCCTCTTTATTAGTGGTGAATTCCACCTCTTCTATTTTGAAACCAATTAGTTTTTTTTTCCTTTTTTTAATGAATTAACCAATTCTTTTAACTATTTAATTACGTTACTCCATAAAACCAGCTCATAATTTTATTTAATAGTTCAATTTTTTTAACTTTCAACTTTATTAGATTCTCCTTTGATTGTCAAAATTTTTAATTTAGTGATTAAATAGTGGTTTTAAATTTAGTTTTAATTTTTTTTGTTGCAGTCCAAATTCATTGATCTACTCTTTCTTATTTTATTGATATAAGCATTTAGAAAAATAAAATTTCCATTACATACCATGTTGAAGCGGTATCTAGGTGGCATATTGGATAGAGCACCAGTCCTGGAATCAGGAGGACCTCAGTTCAAATTTGACACTTAATAATTGCCTAGCTGTGTGACCTTGGGCAAGTCATTGAAATCCCATTTATTACCTTAAATAAATAAAAGTTTTAAAAAATACTGTGTGACTGTATCCCATAAATTTTGCAATGTTTCTGCATTATTTTCATTTTCTTTAAGGAATTATTAATTATTTCTATCTTTTGTTTTTCATTCAGTCCTTTTTTATTAAAGATTTTATTTATTCTGTGTTTTACCATTTCCCCCCAATCTTATTTCCCTCACCCAAACCCCCCCCTACAGAAAATCAATCTGTCAGTCTTTACCCTGTTTCCATGTTGTATATTGATCTAAATTGAGTGTGATGGGAGAGAAATCATATCCTTAATGAAGAAACATAAAGTATAAGAGATAACAAGATCAGACAATAAGATATCAGTATTTTTTTCTAAATTAAAGGGAATAATCCTTGAACTTTGTTAAAACTCTATGGTTCTTTATCTGGATACAGATGGCATTCTTGATCACAGACAGCCCCAAATTGTCCCTGATTGTTGTACTGATGAAATGAGCGTGTCCATCAAGGTTGATCATCTCCCCCATGTTGTTGTTAGGGTGTACAGTGTTTTTCTTCTGCTCATCTCACTCACTCAGCATCAGTTCATGCAAATACCTCCAGGATTCCCTGAATTCCCATCCCTCCTGGTTCCTAAGAGAACAATTGTGTTCCATGACATACATATACCACAGTTTGCTAAGCCATTCCCTAATTGAAGGACATTTACTTGATTTCCAATTTGTTGCCACCACAAACAGGGCTATTATGAATATTTGTTTTAGATTCACTCCTAATTAGATTATTTAGTTTCCAATTAATTTTTAATCTATGTTTCCACAGCTCTTTACTGAATGTAATTTATATTGCATTGCACTTCAAAAAGAATACATTTAATATTTCTGTCTATATGCATTCGATCATGAGGTTTTTATATTTTAATAAATGACAAAATTTGTGCAATTAGTTGTTGATGAACCACTGGAAAAAAGCTACCTTCATTTTTTGTTTTCATTAACTTTTTTCCAGTTCTGTTATATCTAACTTTTAAAAATGATATTCTTCTGCTTAATTTTTTCTATAATTTATTTTGTTGCTAGATTTCTCAAGTTCTGAGATGGGAAAGTTAAGGTTCCTCCAAAAGTATAGTTCTAATATTTCCTTCTATAACTCATTTAACTTCTTTAAGTATTTGGATCCTATATATTTTGGTGCATGTATGTTTAGTATTGATATTATTATGTTGTCTTTGGATTCTCTTAACTAAACATACTTTGTTTCTCTATTTTAATTAGATCTGTTTTTACTTTATCTTCAGTCAAATCTACTTTTTTGTTACTGAGTCATTTCAGTTGTACCTGACTCTCTGTGATACCATTTAGGAATTTTCTTTTCAAAGAAACAATAGTGGCATGCTATTTCCAGCTAAGAAATGGAAGCGAACTTGAATAACTTATTTGATCCTGATAACATAGACATTAAATATCTGAGGTCAGATTTGAACTCAGGTACTCTAATTACAGGACTAGGGCTCAATCCACTATATGAGATCGCTGTCCCTCATGTTTGCTAACCTTGCTTTTTTAATATTGGTTGAATTATGATAAATTCTACTCCAGTCCTTTACCTTAATTCTGTATGAGTCTTTTTTTCATCAAGTATATTTTTTATAAGTGATTTTTAATCCAGTTTGTTATATGTCTCCTTTTTATGGGTGTCATAAACACCCATGCCATTTACATTTACAGTTATGATTATTAACTTTGTATTTTCCTTCATCCTATTCTCCCATTTATCACTTTCTCTCTCTCTCCTTTTGCCCTGTCCCTCCTCAAAAGCTTGTTTGCTTTTGACTCCCTCAATATGGTCTTCCTTCTATCATCTACCCCTCTCTTATACTCCTTCCTGTTTCCTTTTAAAACAAGATAGATTTTGAAACAAAATTCAATGTTTAAGTTATTCTCTTTCTGAGTCAATTGTGTTGAGATAAAGTTCATGCAATTTACCAACACCACCATCTTTCCAAAAGAATAAAATATCTTTTTTTTCAGTACCTCTTTTATGTTGGTTAATTTAGTTCTCTTATCTCCTTTCTCTCAGGTCATTCCTTTTTCTCAGCATTCATTTTATTTTTTGAAATCTTCCCATTATAGTCAATTCAGACTTATTTTCTTTGTAAATCTATACTCATTTGAACTCTTTTCATGATGATCAATTTTAATGACGATCTTTTTTAGGATTTTTTTTTTAATGATGATCAATTTTTAGTATTTAGAAGTATCATCTGCCCAAGTAAGAATGTAAACAATTTAATCTTTTGAATTACTTATGATCTATTTTCTTTTTAGTTTTATATACTTTTCTTGAGTCCTATATTTTATAGTCATATTTTCTATCCAGCTCTGGGCTTTTCATCAGGAATGCTTTAATGTCCTCTACTTCATTAAGTATCCTATATTCCCCTTAAGGATTTTACTCAGTTTTGCTGAAGAGTTGCTTCTTAGTTGGACTCTTAGTTTCTTTGCCATCTAGAATATCATATTTGAAGCTCTCTGATTATTTATCTAAGAAGCTACTAAATACTATGTTACTCTAAATGTGGCTCCATGATATTTCAATTTGTTCTGACTAATTGCAATATTTTCTCCTCGAACTGGGAGCCCTGGAATTTGGTTGAGAGTTTTTAATTTACTGAAATCTTGCAGGATTCAATGGATTCTTTCATTTATTTAACTTTTGATTCTACAGTAGCAGAAAATTTTCCATGATAACTTCTTGAAAGACCATATCTAACTTTTTTTTCAGCTTGACTTTAAGGTAATTCCATTACTCTTAAATGTTTTCTTTTGAATTATTTTTGTAGTACATTGTTTTTTTTTCTCAAGAAATATTTCACATGTTGATCTAGTTCCCCCTTTTGATTTAATTTTGTTGCTATTGGATGGATTATGGATTAAGTATCTTCCATTTGTCCAGTTCAAATTTTTAAGCAATTATTTTCTTCAATAAGATTTTTTTAATCACTGATATAATTTGGCCAATTCAAATTTTTAAGATTTTTTTAGTGAATTTTTGTACTTATTTTCTGAGTGTGTCAAATTTTGCTTTTTGAAGAATTTTATTAAGTGAATTTTGTATATATTTTTCCATATGACCAAGCCTGTTTTATCAGGGGTTCTTCACTTCATTTCATTTTTGTGCTTTACCATTTTGCATTCTGTTTTTAAGGTGTTATTTTCTTCATTTTTTTTGCTCCTTTACTGAGATGAATATTTTTATGATTTTTACATCATTATATCCAATTTTTGCTTTCACCAATTTTTCCTCCTACTTCTCTTACTTGAGTTCTTAAGTCCTTTCTGAATTTTCTGGAAGTCTTTTTTGCCTGAGATCAATTAAATTTTTTTTGAGTGTGGATGTATCACTTTTGATTTTGCCATTTTTTCCTGTGAGTTTGTGTTTTGATCTTCCCTATCATCATTATAACTTTCTATAGCCACAATTTTTTTTTGCTGTTTATTCATTTTCCAGGCTATTCCAGGATATTTCTTGACTTTTAATTTTATGTTAAAATTGGACTCAACTCCTGAGGTAGAGGGGGGTATTGCCTTGAACTACATGTTTTTCACGTTACTAATTTTTGGAGGTAATTGTGGGCACCTGCAAGTTTTCCATACTTCCAAGACAGTATGAGAGGTGTGGCCACTACTCTTCTGGTTTGTGTTAGACCACAAGTACTCTTTTTTCCTCTGGACCTGTGATCAATAACTCTGCTTCCCTGAGGAGGACGTATATTTGAGTGTACTAGTTCTCCTCTTCACCCTGGAACTGAGACCCACATCTATGACCTGGATCCCTGTCCCAATGCCAGGTCCCAGTAATCTTTATTCACCAGTTTTCAGGTCCTAATTGTCTATTTTGTGAGAACTCTGGGAGTCACTTCAGCTGATGCAGTGTTCCCTAAGGCTTGGACTATCTGGCTGGGTTGGGGGGTTGTTACTGGCTTGCCCCAGCTTTGTGGGGGATCTTGGGGTTTCACTGTTGAACTGTACAACTGCAGTCTGATGCTGACTTGGCCAGTGCATCTAAAGTGTAAAGGGCTCCACTCTCATCTAAGTGAAATAGACCTCACTTGTCAACCTTCTATGTTGTGTTGTGTTGGAAAATTTTTCCACCCTATTCTTTTGTTGGTTCTGGTGCTCTAGAATTCATTTTGAGCTATTGTTTTATAGTTGTTTGGAGGGGAATTTGTGAGAATTTATGTGACTTCCCACCCTACTAGGTCATCTTGGCTCTAACTTTACAATAAATGGTTTTATACATATATATATATATATGTATATATATATATATACATATATATATATATATATCCCATAAACACAGGTTCTTTAGTAGGGATTCCTCAATAATTTTTAATGATGGTCCTAAGGAACAAAAAGTTTGAAAACTATTCATCTAGAAGAGAATGTATAGTTTTCCAAAGGAAAATAAGTTGGACTCAGATCTCTGTAGTGGATTGTGTGAGGTTCATAATTGCCAGAAAGTCGGAAAGCTTGGCAAGATACACAGATATGTGCGTGTGTGTGTACACTATATTTAAAAGTATATATAAATGCAGATATAAAATTTCAAGAAATGGAGGAAAAATTTAACTTGCCTTGGAAGTGAATTTTAGGAACTCTTTTTCTTTGCCAACCTCTCAGAAAAAGTGGAGTTAAGAAAAACCATGAGATCCTTGAAAAAGACTTTTGCTATCATTAAGCTTCCCAGCATTCAACATAAAAAGAATCATGAAAAGAATTTAATAGAAAATTAAATTGAAAGATTGGTGATAAAATGATAAGACAACTGTAATTATCTTCTTTTAAAAAGTTCAAGTCATTACACCTAAAGGCAGTGCTTCTTAGGATCCTAAAGGAAGTGGGAATATGTGTTTTCTATCTTTTAAAAACTAGAGGGAAGGGGAAGTTAGGTGGCACAGTGAATAATGCACCGTCCTGAAGTTGGAAGGACCTGAGTTCAAATTCAGCCTCAGACGCTTAATAATTGCCTAGCTGTGTGCCCTTGGGCAAGTCACTTAACACCATTTCCTTAAATAAATTTAAAAAAACCTATGGAGAAGAGTAAACTATAAGATTTGAAGGATATAAATGTTGCTCTGATTTTTGAAGGTGAGAAAAAATATACTATGCTAGTATAATAGTGGATGGTCAGAATTTTTAGAAGAAAATTATAATCAGCAGGACTCAACATGGAAAAATCAAGAATAAGTTATGCCAGATCAATCTTATTTCCACTTTTGCCATTATTATGATATGTAAATAAAGAAATCGATGAGATATAGTATGCCTTTATCTTTCCAGACTTCTTACACTTTACTTCCTTGATCATATACTTTGACTCAGTGACATTGGTCTCATTTCTATTCCACAATTTCATCATTATCTCTTAACTCTGGGCAGTTTCTCTGGTGGCCCCTTTGCCTGGACTGTTCTCTTCCCTCCTCAAATACATATAGACTCTTCTCTGACTTGCTTTTCTTCCCAACTAAAATATCACTTTTATAGGAAATCTAGATAGATGCATCTGGTGGAACATACCAAGATACTGTCCCAAGATGTACAAGTGTCGGGATTGGGTACTCAAGAACTTAAGTATTTCTCAAGAGATATACAAAAATTAAGAAACTATCTCCTGGCACTTTGCTTGACATTGCTGGAACCTTCTGGAGCCTAGCTGATATGGAAGAGAAAACATATCCATAAGACTAAGGACTCACATGGCATCCAGACATCAACAAAAGTCTTGTTTCCTTTCAGTCAGACCAAGGAGTGAAAAGGAAAGGCAGTGAGAAGGATTTTGCCAATATTCCCCTCATTAAAATAAGCATAATTCACATGTCATGTAGTCATATAAAAGTTGACATGGTCCTCTGTTTGAACATGGGCAACTATTATTATTAAAATAGAAGTCCTATAATCTCAAATTGTGTTTTTTTTTGCTCTTTTCATTTTGTGTGTGTGTGTTTTATATATATATATATATATATATATATATATATATATATATATATATGCATTTACATACTTATTTGACTGTTCTTTCTCTCATTAGGAGAGTCTTTGAAGGCAGAGGTTTTTTGAATGTGAGATCTCAGAAGCTCATAAAACTGAGAAAAAAGAACCCCTAACAAATTCTATTTAGGTTAATTTTTCTACTTATTTATTTGGGTTCCTTGTTGAAAGGTTGAAGGGTTCCTTAATGAAATAACTCATAGCATCAGGAACCACAACCAAGATGATTTTTTAACTGGGTCTCAGAAAAACCTCCCTTCCATATTGTTTATATAAAAGTTATCTTACAAAGTAGACTTCACCTTTTTAAAATTCCCATTCTTTGTAAGACAGAATAGTATGCAAATCTCTTTTTTTTTTTTTTCATTAGCTCCTCTGTTTGGTTTTTGACTCCAAGGAAGAACATGCTCTGCTCATAATAAACTGATCACCTGAATCTCATAAGCTTAAAGAGGAAGCCTTGTAGCCAAAGGTTTTTGCAGCATTGGGCAGGGTACAAAAACTTAATAATGAGGAAGCAATAAGGGGAGACTGATAGAGCAAAAATGAATAAAAACAAAGACCATAAAAGGTAAATCAATAGAATAGATTCAAAGTCAGAATTAATTTTGTCTAAGTTCTCAGACAGACTTTAATACTTGTTTAACAAATATTATAGTTTAAAGAAAAGTGAACCAGTGCATTTTGAAAAGTAGAATCCTTTGATTTCATAAAATAACACTTCAGAATGGCTTGAAAATTAAATGAGAAATTTCAAAATGATTTTAAAGAGAAATGGAATCCATAAAAGACATTGTGGATAAGTATATTAAAATAGAGTTCCTTTTTATATTAATAGCAGTTTACTTTTTCTAATTACTTATATAGTTTTCAGTATTCATTTTACTCCCTTCTTGCTGTCTTTCCTCCATAAGACAGTAAGCAATCTGTTATAGTTTACATGCACAATTGTATTATACATGTTTTCAGATTAGACTTACTGTGAAAAAAGAATCAAAACAAAAAGAAAAAAACCATGAGCAAGAAAAAAAGAACAACGACAACAAAAGAAAAAAGTGAAAGTAATATGTTTTAATCTGCATACATATTCCCTACTTCTTTCTCTGGATATGGATGGTATTTTCCAACCTAGGATTTTAAAATTGCCAATGTTCATTGTTGTGCATAGAAGAGTCTATCACTGTTCATAATCAGTCAAAGTTGCTGTAAATGTCCACAATGTTGTTCTGCTTCTGTTACTTCAGTCAAAATTAATTCATGGAAGTTTGTCCCGGTTTTCTGAAATCTACCTGCTCATTATTTGTTATAAAACAGTAGTATTCTATCACTTTCATATACCACAACTTGTTCAGTCGTTCCCATTGATGGGGATCCGCTCAATGTACAATTCTCATAGCAGGAAATGCTTCTATAAATATTTTTGTACATATAGGATCCCTTTCCCTTTTTATGATCTCTTTGGGACACACACCTGGTAGTATTTTGTAAATAGCTTTGTATATTCAAGACGTCTAGAGCATAAATTGAAGGTAATATAAGGAGGAAAGCTCTGGAATTAAGAGAGAAAATGTAAGCTACTTAAATATGATGGCCTTTTAGCTAACACTTGGATGAATTCAGGGAAACTGGAAAGTGAAGACAAGGAGAACATAAATATGAAGAGTAGTGTAAGATGCAAGAAAACTGGAAAGGTAAAAGAGTAGATATGTTGTCAATAGCTTTAATATCCAAAGTTCATGCTTTCTGGAGCTCAGATCTATAATTTTGAGAATTCAGTTGGGGAGGTGTGCCTGTTAGAATGGGCATTGATATATTGTGGTGGTATTGTCTGTCAAAATGTTGGTACCTTTTGCAATTTTAAGGCTGCATTATTGAGACTTTCATTACTGAATTAATCAGTTTTCAGGAGTCCTTTGAAGGAAAAATAGCATTTTCCTTTTAGAGTGTACATTTTATAATTCATGCAATTCATTGAGATAAGTTTTGCTTGTTTGAATGCTTTATATAAATAAATATTTGTTTTATTACACTATTCATTTGTTCTAGATTACCAATCTTCTTTGTAAAATTAAATAATGATATAATAAAATATATTACATCATAATTACATATTATGAATAAGTAATATGAATTTTGTCTCCCTGTGTCATTGCTATCTAGTCATTTACTTAGAGCATACCATGATGCTCCTAAATATTCATTTCTTTCCTTCAAGTTTTTTAAGTATTTGATCCAGAATACTTGACTTAATGGAATATGCTTACAGAATGTATATCCATATGATAAGATTTACTTGCCAGCCTAAGAAGCTTGAATAGTCAATTCTAAGTGTATAACTCCTTTTCCAGAACCATATATGTGTTAGAAATTACCTAACCTTGTTTTTTTTTTTTTTTTTTTGACTTTGCCTATTTGTCTTATTGGTGGATGAACTTGAAATTCCATTAAGATTGTCTTGCAGTTGAATCTGACTGATTGGCAAAAGGAGAACACTGGGGCTGGGGGAATTAACAACAGTCCCAGAAACTTGTCTCCTCAGGGTGAGCCCTAGACTACTGAGGGAGTTGTAAATAGCTGACTTCTGATAATCCAATCAGCCTATGCAACAATAATGCAATAATCCAATCACCCTAGAGGGTGATTGAACTCAGAAAAGCTGCTATGTCTTCCAAAATATAAAATTCTCAAATTAACAGAACTTCAGTTTAACTAGTTTGCAAAGAACTACAAAGGAAAACAAAGCTTTTCCTGATGAATTTATAAAGTAATTCTATCAAATTTTAAATACCAATTGATATCTACACAGCGTTCTAAAAAATTGAGAAAACACTAACAAAATCATTTAATGAGACAAATATTACTATTAGATGTGAATTCATTTTTAAAAGAAAAATTTTGGCAAAAGAATATGGTAATTAATCCAAGAAGTTATTTACTATCTTCAAATTAGATTTTTTATCATAGAAGCAAGGAAGCCATTTAACATAATTAAATTAAATTCCCAAATAGTCAATATCATATGACATTAATATATGCAATAAAGGTCTTTGACAAAGCACACTATTTGCTTATGCAAAAATCATCCAGACTTATGAGTAGAAAAATATTCTTTTGTTATGATAAAAGTATCTCTCTTAATCCAAAAGTTAGCATTATGTGCAATGGGAAAATACTAGAAGTCTTCTTTCTTTTCTTTCTGTTGATATTTATTTCAGTTTAAAACAATAATATTTTTTAAACTGAGGAACACTTTATTTAGGACCTATAGCTTCCAAAAAATATAATCCCTAGTTCTCCAATTAAATATCTGTGTAACTTTGTATCATTTCTCCCTTTTTTTGTCTTTGAAATTTAATTTTTCCAATTACATGCAGTGGTAATTTCTCAGCATTCATCCATTTGCAAATTTATGAGTTCCACACTTTCCTACAACCCTTCCTTCCAGTCTGGAAAAAGTTATACATTTGTGTTTGAACTATTTGCCTTTTAGTCATTTTAAAAAAGAGGATTTAGAATTATAGGAAAAACAAAAAAAAATGTGAAAAGAAGGAAAAAGATGAGGTTTTAGAAAAGGAACCATAGCAGTCATGCAGATTTTATGATTTTTTTCTTTACATATTGATGGTATTGTTCATAGCAGGTCTCTCAGTGTTGTCCATGATTGCTAAATTACAAGAGCAACTCTATCCATCATCAATGATTACCTCACAATATTAATATGCATAATGTTCTCTTGGTTCTGTTCCCACTCAACATCACTTCATGTAATTCTTTCCATACTTCTCTAAAGGCACACCACTCATATTTTCTTATAGAACAATAGAACTCTGTGATATTTGTATGCCATAACTTGTTCAGCCATTCCCCAAGAGATGGGCATTCCCTCATTTTCCAATTCTTTGTCCTTATAAAAAGAGCTGCTATAAATATTTTTGGACATTTAAGACTTTTCTCATTTTTCCATGATTTATTTTGGATATTTTCTGTGTCAAAGGTTATGTCATTGCATTTTTTTGTTCTTTGTATAGCATTCCTAATTGTTCTCCAGAATGGCTGGATTAGTTCACAATTTATCCAATACTGCATTAATACCCTAATTTTCCCACATCCTGTCCAAAATTGATTATTTTCCTTTTTTGTCATCGAGGTCAATTTTATAGGTGTTAGGTAGTACCTCATTATTGTTTTAATTTGCATTTCTTTAATCTATAATGATTTGGAGCATTTTTTCAAATTACTACATATAGCTTTAATTTTTCCAATTGAAAAACTGTCTGTTCATATCCTTTCTCCATTTATCAATTGGGGAAAGACTTGTAACCTTATAAATTTGATTTAGTTATCTCTGCATTTTATAAATGAATTTTTTTATCAGAAACATTAGCTGTGAAAATTGTTTCCCAGTTTTCTGTTTTCTTCCCAATCTTGGCTGTATTTGTTTTATTAGTGCAAAATTTTTAAATTAAATAATAGTCAAAATCACCCATTTTGCAATTTATAATGTTCTCTATTCCTTCTTTGGTCATAAATTTCTCTCCTTTCCACAGCACTTACAGATAGAGTATTTCTTGTTTTCTTAATTGGACTATGGTATCTCCCATTATCTCTACATCCTGTAT
This sequence comes from Macrotis lagotis, assembly GCF_037893015.1. Taxonomy (NCBI): domain Eukaryota; kingdom Metazoa; phylum Chordata; class Mammalia; order Peramelemorphia; family Peramelidae; genus Macrotis; species Macrotis lagotis. The sequence goes on along the minus strand of NC_133658.1, from coordinate 79,418,665 downwards.
CCATTTTGATCTTATTTTAGAATAGGCTGTGATGTGGATCTATACCTAGTTTTTGCCATACTATTTTCCAGTTTTCTCAGAAGTTTTTATAGAATTTTAAGTTCTTATCCCAGAAACTTGTGTCTTTGAGTTTGTCAAACGATAGATTACTATAGTCATTAACTACTATTTCTTTTGTACCTATTATATTCCACTGGTCCAATACTCTATTTTGTAACCAGTTCTAGGCATTTTTGATGAATGACACTATAAACTATAGTTTTATATCTGGTATAGCTAATTTACCTTTTCTTTGCATTTTTTAAAAAATCAATTCCCTTGATTTTCTGGCATTTTGTTGCTCTAGATGAATTTTGTTATTATTTTTCTAATTCCATACAATGTTTTTTGGTAATTTGATTGATATTACAATGAATAAGTAATTTATTTCTTTATGTATTTGTTTGTTTGTTGCTTGTTTTTTTATGTTTTTTGCAAGGCAAATGGGGTTAAGTGGCTTGCCCAAGGCCACACAGCTAGGTAATTATTAAGTGTTTGAGACTGGATTTGAACCCCGGTACTCCTGACTCCAGGGCCAGGGCCTTATCCATTGCACCACCTGCGCCCCAGTAATTTATTTTTTGAAGAATTTTCATTTTTATATATTATCTTGACATGAGCATTCGTTGTTTTTCTAATTGCTAAGATCTGACTTTATTTGTGTGAAGAGTATTTTGCAATTGTGTTCTTATAGTTTCTGGATTTGTCTTGGGAGGTTTATTCCCAAGTATATAATGTTGTCTACAATTACTTTAAACTGAATTTTCTATCTCTTGCTCTTGGGCTTTGTTGTTCTTATATAGAAATACAGATTGATTTATGTGGGTTTATTTTATATCCCGCTAATTTGCTGAAGTTGTTAATTGTTTCATGTAGGTTTTTAATTGATTTTCTAGGGGTCTCCATGTATACTATCATACCAACTGCAAAGAATGAAAGCTTTGCTTCCTCATTGCCAATTCTAATTCCTTCCATTTCTTTTACTTCTCTTATTGTTAAAGCTAACATTACTAATACTATATTGAATAATATTAATGATAATGATCATCTTTGTTTCATCCCTGATTTTATTGGAAATGTTTCTAGTTTATCTCCATTGCATACAATGCTTGTGTATTTTAGATAGATACTGCTTATTATTTTAAGGAAAACTCTTTTAATTCATATAGTCTCTAGTGTTTTTAATAGAAATAGGTGATATATTTTGTCAAAGGTTTTTTCAGCCTCTATGGAGATAATCATATGATTGCTGTTTTTTGTTATTGATATGGTTAATTATGTTGATTTTTCCCTTAATAATGAAACCATTTCTACTTACCTGGCAAAATCTTACTTGATTAACTTATATTAGCCTAAATAAATGTTAATTGGTGTAATATCTTAATTAATATTTCATTTATGATTTTTTCATCAATGTTTATTAGGGATATTAGCCTATAATATTCTGTACTGACTTTAAAGCTACAGATTACACCACAACAAAGACTGAAACAAGTTTTCAACTCAAGATATCATGTAGGGGAAATCTAGGTGGTGCAGTGGATAGGGCCCTATAGTCTAGAGGGACTTAGTTCAAATCTGGCCTCAGACATTTAATAATTGCCTAGTTGTATGACATTGGATAAGTCATTTAACCCCATTGGCTTAAATAAAAAAAAATTAAAAATATATCATATAGAATTGTCAGTAAAGATATGTGTCTTTAAGGTAAAACCCAGCATAGGTTGGAGAATGAGAAAGACAGCTAGCTTAGCCACAGCTCAGTTCAGGTCTCAACCCACCAAGCTAACTTGATAGCATACCTGCAGTAAAGGTTCCAATGCTAGACAAAGTCCAAGCCCTGGGAATACTAGAGTAACAGACAGGATTACTTTAGGAACAAAACTCTGCATAGGCAAGGACTGGACTGTATAGGCACCACCTTGGTAAGCAATCAGTCAAGGATCAGATCCCTGGCACAAAAACTTGTTACTATACTCCAAGGACATAGTGAACAACAACAACAAAATAAAATTTGCACTAACTATTGAAAGTTATTCTTTGGGGCGGATAGGTGGAGCAGTGGATAAAGCACCGGCCCTGGAGTCAGGAGGACCCGGGTTCAAATCCAGTCTCAGACACTTAATAATTACCTAGCTGTGTGGCCTTGGGCAAGCCACTTAACCCCATTTGCTTTGCAAAAACGTTAAAAAAAGAAAGTTATTCTTCATATAGGGATGATAAATATATCATCTTAGAAGAAAGTAGTGAGATATTACCCAAATGTGAAGCCTCAAAGGAGTTTTTGAATTCACCTCAACTCCAAAATCTTATGGACAAGCTCAAAAATGATTTTAGAAACCAAAAAAATAGAGGAAGAAGAAAAATGGAATGAACAAAAATGACAGCCTTGCAGGATAATTATCCTTTATGAGTAAAAATGGCCAATGGGAAAATGAACGTAATTCATCAGAAATCAAAATGAATTATATGGAAAAGAAATACAACTCAATTAAAAATAACATTAACCAACTGAAAAGGAAACACCAAAGCTAACTCAAGGAAAAAAATCCTAAAATCAGAATTGGACAACTAGAAACTAAGGACTATATGAAACATCAAAACTTCAACAAGTAAAACCAAAAGGCTGAAAAAATAGAAAGAAATGTAGAGTAACTTTTAGGAAAAACAAATGACCTTTAAAAAGATGCAGGAGTGATACTTTATGAATTTAGGTCTACTTGAAACCCTTGATCAAAAACAGAGCTTTGAAGTGATCCCAGAATAAAAACTCCCAAGGAACATTGTAGACAAATTACAAAATTCACAGTTAAAGAAGAAAATACTGCAAGTAGTCGAGAGAGAGAGAGAGAGAGAGAGAGAGAGAGAGAGAGAGAGAGAGAGAATGGGTATAGGATGCCCATGAAGACCATGAAAGTGTTGGACATTTGGACACCTTAATTAATGAGGTTTCAATATACTTGGAGGGATTGTCCTTGAGGTCATGGGTACATATGAGTCATGAAACAATGTTGATTACAAGGGCTGTATTTATTCTTGGGGAAAAGGAAAGGAGAATACTTAGAGGGTCTGTCCATAATTAAACCTGAAATGATCTTACTTTACTAGATACTTCAGTTAATGAGGGTTGGGTACAATAGGGACAGAGGGAGAGTTCGTACCTAGATCATGAAGTGATCTTGCTTTTTCAGTACAATAGTGGTAATAACAGAGGAACAGAGAGAGAGAAGAGAGAGAGAGAGAGAGAGAGAGAGAGAGAGAGAGAGAGAGAGAGTGTCTGTGTGTGTGTGTGTGTGTGTACCCAGTACTTTAGTCAGTGAGACTATAGTGCTATAGTTGGAATACTATAGGGATAGAAAGAAAAAGTGTACTTAGAAAGATTGGACATAAATAGATCTTGAAGTGATTTTGCTTTCCTTGATACTTTAACTACAATCACAGGAAGTGTAGTTTGAGGGTGAGAGTATAAATGGTTTATGACATACTTTTCCTTTTCATGGAATATTAGCTCTTGACAATTCTATGTCCATAGGGAGTACTTGAAAAGAGAGTATGGTATGAATTGATTAAAAGTTGTTAAATTTTATTTATTTATTTTTGAATTTTACAATTTTCCCCTAAACTCACTTCCCTTCCCCCACCCCTACAGAAGGTAGTTTGTTAGTCTTTACATTGTTTCCATGCTATACATTGATCTAAGTTGAATGTGTTGAGAAAGAAATCATATCCTTAAGGAAAAAAAAAAAACAAAATATAAGACATAGCAAAATTATATAAAAAGATAACAGTTTCTTTTTTAACTTAAACACAATATTTGGCTGCACGAGCAGGACCAGGAGCAGAGCAGGAATTGGAGCCAGAGCCGGAGCCGGAGCCGGAGTTCGCGGCGCACCCAGGACCGGCCAGAGGCAGGCAGGGCGGGAGCGGAGGCCACACCTGACTTATGAAAAGGTCAGCAGGAGCTTGCTCAACAAACAAATGAGGAGATGGCTAAGCCGATCCTTTACAATTACCTCAAAGAAGGGAGCACTGACAATGATGATGCCACTAAGAGAAAAGTAAACCTGGTCTTTGAGAAGATTCAGACTTTAAAGTCTCGAGCAACTGGAAGTGCACAAGGAAACAATCAAGTTTCTGATCCTTCAGCTGAAGTCAGAGAGCTACTGGAGCAGAAAGAAAAACAAACTGAACAAGGAGGTTTCAGAACTTCAGAAACAACTGAATCTAGAAATTAGGAATCAACAGAACATCAAAGAAGAATGAGACCGAATGAAAGATAACCTTAAGGATCTTCGAAGCCAACATGAGGAAAAGGAGGAGGCCTTGACACTGCAGAAACGTCTGGATGATAGTGAAATGGAGCTCCAGAAAAACTAGAAGAGTTGTTTCAGGTGAAGATGGAACGGGAACAACACCAGAGAGAGATCAGAGATCTCCAGGACCGGCTGTCAGAAATGCATGATGAGTTGGATAATGCAAAACATTCAGAGGATGGAGAGAAGGGAGCCCTAATTGAGGAATTGTTGCAAACAAAGCCCAATCTGCAAGATGTTTTGATAGCCAAAGAGGAACAAGAAGATCTGCTAAGAAAACGAGAGCGAGAACTCACTGCCTTGAAGGGAGCATTAAAGGAAGAAGTATCAAGTCATGATCAAGAAATGGATAAACTCAAGGAACAATATGATGCAGAACTCCAGGCTCTGAGAGAGAGTGTAGAAGAAGCCACCAAGAATGTTCTAGTCCTGGCCCATCGGAGTAGTACTTCACAACAGACTCAATCAGGAGCAGAAAACCAAGTGAAGGCTCTAGCTGAAGAAAATGAGAAACTACAGGAAAACTCAGAGAACTAGAAGTGAGCATGACAGAACTTCAGACACAAGTTGATGAGATGAAATTAGATGAAGTCAAAATGAAGGAAAAATTAAAGAAATGTGAGGTGGAACAAGCAGCAATTGGAAGAAGCCCTTTTATGTGCCAAAGATCAAGAAAAGGAAATGAGATCAGCAAAAAGGATACTGGAGAGTCAACTAGAGGACATTCAGAGAAATCTCAGTCGGGCCACAGAGGAGCACAAAAATCTCTTGGAGAAGTCACAAGATGAGACAGACCAGAAAGAACAACTGAGGAGATTGAAGAATGAAATGGAGAATGAGCAATGGCAACTGGACAAGGCTATTGAGAAACTGCACAAAGAGAATGGCTGACATTGTTGAAGTTTCACGGGCATCAACTCTGGAACTCCAGAACCAGCTGAATGAATACAAGGAGAAAAATCGCAGAGAACTTGCCGAAATGCAGAGGCAATTAAAGGAGAAAACCGTGGAGGCAGAAAAATCCCGTCTGACAGCCATAAAAATCCAAGATGAGATGCACTTAATGGAGGAGGAATTATGAGACTACCAAAGATCTCAAAATGAAGCCATCACAAAAAGACAACTTCTAGAACAGACTTTGAAAGACCTAGAGTATGAATTGGAAGCCAAGAGTCATCTTAAGGAGGATCGCAGCAGACAAGTCAAGCAAATGGAGGACAAAATTTCTCAGCTGGAAATGGAACTGGATGAAGAAAGGAACAACTCTGATTTGTTGTCTGAGAGGATCACCTGTGGCAGGGAACAGATTGAACAAATAAGGAGTGAGCTTCTACAAGAGAGAGCTGTAAGGCAAGATTTGGAGTGTGATAAGATTTCCTTGGAGAGACAGAACAAAGATTTAAAGAGTCGAATAGTTCACCTGGGAGGTTCATATAGATCTAGTAAAGAAGGACTAGTGGTGCAGATGGAAGCCAGGATCTCAGAGCTAGAAGACAGACTAGAGAATGAAGATAGGGACAGAGCTAATCTTCAACGGACCAATCGAAGACTGGAAAGGAAAGTGAAGGAATTGGTGATGCAGGTAGATGATGAGCATCTCTCTTTAACTGACCAAAAAGACCAGCTGAGCTTACGTTTAAAGGCAATGAAGTGCCAGGTTGAGGAAGCAGAAGAAGAGATTGACAGACTGGAAAGTTCAAAAAAGAAGCTTCAGAGAGAGTTGGAAGAGCAGATGGATGTGAATGAGCAACTACAAGGGCAACTCAGCAACATGAAAAAGGATTTAAGACACAAGAAGATGCCAAGTAAAGTGCTGGATGATCTTGATGATGAGGATGATGATGACTTCAGTACAGTCTATATGAAGCACCGTTGGGGTACCCATTTTCAAAGGAAAATGATCCTACTAAGTCTGCTTCTGCTTCCCTCAGTGTTTGAACAGCAAAACAAGATACCAAAGTGCAGTTGACCAGAGCCAGATGCATAAAAAGGTCCATCTGGAGTGGATACCTTTCCCCTTTATTCACAATTTGTGCTATTTCCTCAAGTATTATAATCCTCACTTTGGGTATCTAGACTGAAGAGCAGTTCTTACATCCAAGATAGGTAGTTCCTGTGTTATAAATAGGGCTTACTACTGCTTACTTACCCTTTGAGCACCAGCTCATATAGTAAGAAAATCAACAACAGCATCAGATGAGGTCAAGATCAGTCATGATAATTATTTGCCATCACCATTTGATTGTGTTCACTATACAACCTGATGATTCCAAATGACAGAATATAGGGCATAGTTTCTATTTAAATAATGATGTCACCTAGAACTTGATGATCCTAAATGCCAGGGTATAGGTATTGGTTATATTTAATAACTCTAAGTTGAGAAAATCTGATGTATAGTTTGTAAATATGTTGAACTAGACCTCATTGACTTCTCTAGTTCCATTTTGGAAAACTATGGAAGTTTTATAGGTCAGCTTCATATGTAAAGCATGCAAATATATATTGAGTATATATCATTTTAAATAAGAAATGACTAGAGTTTAAGTAATAATATTAGGGACCATTTTGAAAATCAATATAAAGGGAATAGCATTCTTGAAAGAATTCAAATGATAATAGCCATATTCTTTGGAAAATCCACTTCTTAATAGAGAATTTACTCAGTCAGTGGTAGTTGTCTCCCCCATCACCACCTACAGAGTAAAATAGTTTATCTTTTATCTCTGGGTTGATTTTCCATCCTCCATGATGTAATATGTGTATTTTGCATTTAGTGACATACTGAAATATGACACCACCACTTTCAAATTTTTTAGATCTATATGTGGTGGGAGGGAATTGTCTTCCAACTTTAGCTATTTTTTTGGAAAGGCAGTAGGGTTAAGTGACTTGCCCAAGGTCATACAGCTACATAATTATTTGGGTGTCTGAGGTCGGAGTTGAACTCAGGTCCTCCTGACTCCAGTTACTCTATCCACTGCACCACCTAGCTGCCCCTAACTTTAACTTTCTAATAGTCAGAAGTAGTGATCACTTCTGGTATAGACAAGTTGGATAATCTTGCCACTGATGAAAGTTTCCTCTAAACCAGCCTTTATGGCTTCCTAAATGGGATGATGCCAAGAACTGGAGAAATGGTGAGAGGTCATGACTGAATCAAGAATTCAGGATCTTGAAGAAAATAGGAGAGAACTAGGAAGTATAAGAAGTAAGGGATGATGAGCTGGTATAAAAGGGATATATAGGATCAGAGGAGTAGGGGAAATAGGAATGAAGGAGGAAAAAGAAAAGAATTCTTAAGTTGGAGAGGATAAGTAGGTAGAATATAGACTGAGCAGGATTTGAAGTCTTGGTAGATTTGGACACTGGAGAAAGGGGATAGGTAGAACTCATGCCATGAAAAAAGCAAGAACTACTGAAGAACTCACTTAAGTTCTGAGAATTGTGCCCTTGGGTGATTGAGGGACAAGAGGGAGCTCAGTCTTTCTTTTCCCTTGGCACCATTAAAGCCTTGACCCTCGTGGTTAGAGAAGAGTATGTGAAAAATGGTTAGATAGCTTGCTAGGAATTCAGGAGTTGGACCTCATGAATATGGTAGGATGGAGATAAAGGCATGACTGACCATTGCCAAAACCTCTCTTGAAAGTTGTGAGTATATAGCATACTTAGTGTTTCCTAGTATTCACTTCATATATCTATGAATGAATACTGTCTCTACTTAATCTATTACTCACTTCATATATCTATGAATGAATACTTTCTCTACTTAATCTCTTTAATGACTAATTCAAAGAACCTTATCACTGTTTTCTATAGTCCTCTGAAGAGCATGTTTTTAATCTTTTTTCTTTTAAAGGACCAAATGCACAATTGCTGTGATGACAATCATCAGAAAATTGTATTTTTTGTGATTCTTGATTATTTTGCATTTATGAAAACCTTTTTTACAATGCCAGTAGATGTGTCTTCATCTTAGTTTTCTACTTGGCCATAGTTTAGTTGCGCTATTTATCTCTGGGAAGATATATTTTTGTTGCAGCTACCTCTATGTATATGAAACTCTAAACACTAATATCACTTTTCAATAAACAATGTCTATCAACCTTAAAAAAATTAAACACAATAGTCTTTGGTCTTTGTTCAAACTACACAATTCATTATTTCAATACATATGCTATTTTCCATCGAAGATACCCCAGAATTGTCCCTGATTGTCTCACTGATGGAATGAGCAAGTCCATTAAGATTGATAATCACCCCCATGTTGCTGTTATGGTATACAATGTCCTGTTTCTGCTCCTCTTGCTCAGCAACAGTTAATGTAAATCCTTCCAGGCTTCTCTGACTTCTCATCCCTCCTGGTTTCTAAAAGACCAATAGTGTTCCAAAATGAACATATGCCACAGTTTGTTCAGTCATTTCCCAATTGGTGGGCATTCACTCAATTTCCTGTTCTTTGCCACCACAAACAGAGCTTCTATGAATATTTTTGTAGAAGTGATGTTTTTGCCCTTTTTCATGATCGCTTCAGGGTATAAACCAGTAGTGGTATTGCTGGATCAAAGGGTATGCACATTTTGATTGTCTTTTGGGCATAATTCCAAATTGCTTTCCAGAAAGTTTGGATGAGTTCACAGCTCCACCAACAATGTATTAGTATCCCACATTTTCCACATCCCTTCCCACATTGATCATTGTCCTTTCTGGTCATATTGGCTAGTCTGAGAGGTATGAACTAGTACCTCAGAGATACTTTAATTTGCATTTCTCTAATAAGTAATGATTTAGAGCATAAATTGATTATAATTTGAAGTTATGTTATTACTCTTGAGAACTGTATTTCTAATGGGACAGAAAAGGAGGGTGAACTTGGACAATAACAATGCTTATCAATTATTCAACCCTTGAGAAAGGTAGTTTGTTCAGAACAGTTATAAGGAGTATATTTTGATAGAGGGGTGGAAGATATAATACAGGGCTAAAACAATCAAGAAATGAAAAGGATTATACTGGGAGAAGACTACACATTACAAGATATATAGCAACATATAAAGAGACAAAATGTACTATTAGAGTAGAGGGAAAGAAGGGAAGGTGTGAACATTGTGTAAATTCTACTCTCAAGAGATTTGGTTCAAAGAGGGAATGACATACATTCCAAATTAGGTTTCAAAAATCTATCCTACCTTATAGAGAAGTAGGATTTGGGGAAAGGGACAGAATCAGGAAGAAAGCATTGATGAAAGGAAGGGGAAAGTACAAGTAAATTTAAAATTAAAATAAAAAAAAAGTTAATGCAGATGGGGAGCAACACATCGGTAAAGAGAGAAAAGGACAAAGGAAAGACAAAAATATGAATGGGGAAAGAGAGAATGGAGGGGGAAAATAGAGAAAATAATCTTAACTCTAAATGTGAATTGGATGAACTCTCCTATAAAACATAAGAAAATAGCAGAATGGATTAAAAAGCAGAATCCTACAATATAATGTTTACAAGAAACACATCTGAAATAGAGAGATTCACATAGAGTAAAGTTAAAATGTTATGGCAGACTATATTATGCTTCAGGGGAAGTAAAAAATAAGGAGTAGCAATCCTGATCTCCTGCAAAGGAAAAGCAAAAAATAGATCATATTAAAAGGGATAAGGAAGGGATACATCATCTAAAAAGGTACCATGGGAAATGAAGTAATATTATTATAATTTTTAGGTTTTTGCAAGGCAAATGGGGTTAAGTGGCTTGCCAGGACACGCAACTAGGTAATTATTAAGTGTGTGAGACTGGATTTGAACCCAGGTACTCCTGACTCCAGGGTCGGTGCTTTATCCACTGTACCACCTAGCTGCCCCAAGTAATATTATTATTAAATATATTTGCACCAAGTGGTATGGCATCCATATACTTAGAGGACATGTAAAATAAATTACAAAGAGATATGGAGAGCAAAACTATAATAGTGAGGGTCCTCAACCTCCCTCTGTAAGAATTAGTTAAATCTAAACACAAAATAAATAAGAAGGGAGTTAAGAAAGTGAATAAAATTTTAGATATGATAGATTTCTGGTTAAAATTGAATGGGAATAGTATGGCATATACATATTTTTTCTGCAGTACAATCACCTAAATCATGTACTAGGGTATAAAAATCTTACAGTCAAATGCAGAAAGGCATAGACATCAGATGCTTGTTTTTCTTTTCATGATGTAATAAAAATTTCATAAAATAAACGTTCGTGTAAAGATAAATCATAAATTCATTCGAAACAAAACAACTAATTTTAAATAATGAATAGATAAAATAACAAATGATAGAAATAACTGACAATTTCATCTAGGACAATATCTTGCCAGAATTTATGGGATGTAGCCAAAGAAGATTTTAGAGGAAATTTTATATCTCTCTAGATGCTTATATGAATAAAATAGAGAAAGATGAGACCAGTGAATTGGGCATGCAACTAAAAACAGTCAAAAAGAGCAAATTAAAAATCTCCAATTAAATATCAATTTAGAAATTCTGAAAATCAAATGAGAAATTAATACAATTGAAAGTAAGAAAACTATCACACTAATAAATAACAAAAACTGAATTAGTTTTTTGAAAAAATTCAATAAAACGGATAAACCTTTAGTTATTTTGAATTAATAAAAGAAAAGGGTGAACTCAGCACCAATGAGGAGAAAATTAAAGTGATAATTTGAATATTTTGCCCAACTAAATGATAATAAATTTCACAGTATAAGTGTAATGGAGGAATATTACAAAATTACAAGCTACTCATATTAAGTGAAAAGGAAGTAAAATAATTAAATAGCCCTATTTCAGAAAAAAGAAATTGAAGAAACCATCAATAAACTCCCTAAGGAAAAATTCCAAACCAGATGGATTTAAAAGAAAATTTCACCAAACATTTAAGGAATAATTAATTCTGACTCTATGTAGAATATTTAAACAAAATAGAAGTTCTGTCAAATTCCTTTTATGATGCCAATATTGGTGTTGATACCCAAGAAAAGCAAGAGCCAAAACAAAGACAATAAGAGACCATTCTTCCTAATGAACATAGGTTTCTTTCTAGAAATGCTAGCACTAGCAATAAAAAAGAAAAAGAAATAGGAGCAATTGATAGATATAGGAGAGATAGAACTGTTTTCCTGTTGAAAGCAGTTTTCATTTTAACAATCCTACAAGATAAGCACAGAAATCAATTGAACCAATGCTTTCAACAAAATTGCATAATGGTAAGGAAAATCACAAATTATAGCATTTTCAATATTGTAACAACAAAATTCAGGTGCACATAATAGATTAGAAAGGTTTAGGGTGCTTTTTCACATTTTATTTTGAGATTTGGGAAATAAATGCATGTATAGGCTTTGAATAATGAATAGAGGAAGATGGGATATTGATAGGATAATTGACAGAGTAATGTCATTTATTCACATTTATTACTTTAAACTTTACAAAATGGTATCTTCACAACAACCTTTTGAGCTACATAAATGGGGTTGTCCTTGAATGCTAAGGACTGACTCACTGATATCAGATCAGTGACAGAGATCAATAATTTATTCTTAAACTAACCGACAAAATGAGATGGTCTCTTTACAAGTATCAAGTAAGTTTTATAGAATAGTGTGTAACACATTGTGAGGGTTAATAATGTTTATTGGTGGGCTGCATTAGAAAGAGAGCAAGTTATAAGGCAAATAATGATTCTAATCAGAAGCAAAAGATTCCATTTTATCAAGAAGATGCCTGTAGCTAGAGAATGGGAAACTGGCAAAAGTCACATGGGATGGGAAGAACAGAAACATGGGCAGATGGAGCTTCCACAAGTATAAAATGAATACTTTTGTATCAAGATCCTGATGAACAATATGAACAATATTAGGAAAGAGTCTACAATTCTGAATATCCTCCCCCTTCTCTCTCTCCTTCTACCTAACACAATTCACCAATTAGAGATCGTGATTTCAGTGATAATATAGAGAACAAATAAAAGCTCTGGAATCAGGATTTGAGAAGAAAGGGGAAAACTCTGCCACTTGAATTATGTTGTTGTCACTAAATCATAAGCCACCTGAACCTCAGTTTCCTCTTCTATAATATTTGTCCTTAATGTGTGCTTAAGTTGAGGATCATGTTTTATGATGAATGCAAAATTCTTTGTAACCATAAAATTATAATTATCTTTTTTCTATTCTGTAGATCTGTCATCAAGGTGGAAAATTTCAACCTCACCTCAGTAACATAATTCATCCTCCTTGACCTCTCCAATAGATTTGCTCTGCAGCTATACCTCTTTCTGCTCTTCTTCATGGTCAATCATTGTGATCTTGTTGGGGAACCTGCCCATTGTCTGTTGATATTATTGGATCCATGCCTCCACAAACCCCACTGTGTTCTCCTTTCTCAAAACTCTGGCCATTTCAGAAGTCTGTCACACAACTTGTGTGATTCCACAGATACTGGGACCTTCTTGGCAGGAAGGAATTCTAATTCTTTTTTCCTATTGTGCCCTACAGCTTTATACATTCTTATTTTTGGCATTTTCAGTGATATATTCTTCAAGCAATGAGCTATGATTATTATGAGACCATCAGGAATCACTTCAGGTGCTCACTCATAATCAAATGATGGTTCTTTGGAGGTTTGGCTACTGGGTGTTAGGTGGGTGACTTTGTAGTATCCAAAGTGGACACAATGGTCATATTCCAGTTGTCATTCTATTCGGAAAATATTATCAGTCATTTCTTGTGTGAAATGCCTACCCTGCTGCACTTTTCCTGAACAGATACATCCCTTGTAGATATGGTCAAGAATGTATTCTGGGGGTGGCTAGGTGGTGTAGTGGATAAAGCACTGGCCTTGGAGTCAGGAGTACCTGATTTCAAATCCGGCCTCAGATACTTAAAAATTACCTAGCTGTGTGGCCTTGGGCAAGCCACTTAACCCCATTTTCCTTGCAAAAACCTAAAAAAGAATGTACTCTGTATTTTTATGCTATCTTGTCCTGTCACATTCATCACTTTCTGATATTTTCACCTATTTGTTCTTTTCATCTGATGGTTTTCATGGCATTATATGATAATGTAATTTTTCTCTTTGTTTGCTCTTCCTCAAAGAATGATAATATAATTTCTGCATTCTATATGGTCCTCAAATCTATCATAATTTATAGTTTTGGATTATGGAGGTAAAATGATCTAGGAAAACCCCTGAGCAAAACTAGAGACATGAGATGGTATGATAGTTTTTTACTTGTTTCCCTTCAATGGCTCTTCCTAGGAGTCTCTGACCTACATCATTCCCCTTCTTCTCATGAATGATATCTGGGAAGTGGAAGTCATTTTTCCTCAAATTCACAATTAATTTTTTATTTTAAAAAGAAAATGAGCTTTATGATTCAAATCTAAATTAATTATGATCAATAATGTGCTTCTGTGGAGAAGATACAAAGAAGATGATGAGTGATACAAAAGTATGTGCTAAACATGAAATTAGTTGTTGCTAGTCAAAGTTTCAGAGACTAGTTATGAGGATTTTGAGGGATCTGGAGCCTGGGCCTTGTAGATTGTATAAAGTTGAATGAATAGATTGCAGTGGGAGAGGTTCTTCAGGCAGAAAGAACAAGTGTCAAAGAAAAACGTCAAAAAATGAAAAATGAAAAAGTCAGAATAGTCTTGGGGAAATAAATACTAGAGGCCTTATAACAAAAGGAAAAGAAGAGATTGTGAATTAATAGTTATGGAGTAATCCAAGTAGATGTTCATATTCTTTGGATGAAAGAAGAGATATTCTAAAGTCAAAGCAGTTAGCTGGACTTTATGTCTGGAATTAAAGATCGAAGTCTGACCACATGAAAAAGGATTCATGAATGGAGAGGTCTCCAAGGAGAATCTGAAGCAGATCTCTCTGAACTATATACTTTTTGCCTGGTGTCAGTCATAAATTCTCAGAATATATAGCCCATTATATGCTACTCTTTTCCTAGTGGGAATATAGGACCCAGGAGGCTAAGGGCCAGAAAGAGTGATTGAACAATTACTCCTTTTCTTTTTTCTCTAATGAGGAGTCATGAGAATCAAATCCCTATAGTCCTCAAACTTAGCAAATATTCCTGTGTGAAACTGGACTAGTATTTTTCACTTCTAGAGGCAAAGAGCCCAGGAATTAATCACCCATTTCCATCAACACTACTAGGAGATTCTCATTCCTCATGACCATCCCATCTTAAAAGAAAATTATAGATATTTTGTAATTTAGGCTTCTGAGTTTTATTTGCTTTAATCTGAAGCAGAGAAATAGACATAACTCAGATTCTTAACATTATCTGAGATTATCACTGACCCCTAGGGTAAGAGTTAGGGGAGCACAAATTGAGGTCTTAGATAGCATTTGGGAGGTGTTATGAATGAGTAGGACCCTGCCCTATTTCAATTCCCAGAGTTTGCTCCAAAATGAATACAAAAATCATTAATTAGTCACCTTAGAATTTGGAGTTTGATGTAGGGAGAAGGAAAAAGAGGCATCAATAGTCAGGAAAACCAGGGCGGGTAAGCTAGCAGTATTAGATTAGAGAAGAAAATTAAAAAGCTCCAACATGAAGACTTATGAGAAGGGTAATGCAATATGGTGATCAGATACCTCTGTAGGGTGTCAAGACATCTGACACAGTCCCAGTTAACTCTGTATGATGTGTACCCCTAACGTCATTTCTTCAGTGGTCTTTTATTTTCTCTTCACTTGTCAACAACCATCCTGCCAACCACACAAAGATACTGAGAAGATCAAAGAAGATGATCGTTTAGATACTAGACTGGGTTGCTTCAAGCTCAATGAAAATGCCAGGTACTATTAGTATGATTACATTCGAGGTTGTCTTTTGCTAGAGCTGTGGAATTTAATCCTGTCTGACCTAAACTTCCTCTGCATCCTCCCTCCTAATGAATACTTATACGTTTTGGTGCACCAAGGCTAAGGGAAGGAGTAACAAGAGGGAGTAGAGAGGAAGAAAATATAATATCATTGATTTCTTTTTTCTTTTCAAAATTGAGTAGGTTTGGTCTCTGTGAACTGTCAGCAACTGGAGAGAACCTTAAGAAGAGTTCATCCTACCCTGTTTGGTGATTCCCTTATCTCCACAAACCACTTCTATGCCAAACAAGGAAATCTCAAGGCTAAAGCTGCTGAAACTGTGGTCCCTTAATTGCTTTGCTAAATATCCTGCTTTGCATGACCTCGCACCTATCCCAGGAACCTTATTTCCCCCTCTGCATAAGAAGGATTGTTGAATGTCAGATGATGGAATTGAGGAATAGCTGGCTAAAGAGATGAATACTCTTATTCTTCTTTTAATGTCTCTGTAGCCTCCCCATGGACTCCCATTACTGTACACACAAGAAAAGGGAGGTCAACAATGCAAGAGTTACTGTTGGATCAGATCCAGAAATTTGAGGTAAGGATTATTCACCTCTTAACTGTGTAACTGGGGAGGTACAGGACCAGCGAACTACACTGGAGGTCAGGTATCATTAGTCTTCATTGTTAATTCCCTGTAATCAATGAATCAGTACACATTTATGAAGGACCTACTATGTATTGGGCACTGTGCTAAATGCTGGGAATATAAAAAGAGTCCAAATATAGTTCTGCAATCAAGGATCATACACTCTACTGGGGAGTACAAACAAGTAGATACAAAGCAAGCTTTATGTAGGAGAAGTTGGAGCTGATTAACAAAGGGAAGGCATTAGAATTAAGAGAAACTGGGGAAGGCTTTCTGTAGAAGGTGGAATTTTAACAAGATTCGCACATCATTTTTATTTTGTAAATTGTCCTTTTTCTTTCCAAGTTGTATGCTATTTTTAAATTCTCAGGAAAATGATTTTGCAAAGGAAACTTTTGATGAAATTTTGCATAATGTTAAAAATTCATTAAAAATTTATATATATATATGAAACAAACTTTCCAAATGAAAAGGAACTACAATTCATCTCATTCATGAATTCCCTCTACAAAATATTTTTTTATGAGTACTTACAATAATTACTGACATCTATAAGTACTTTCAGGGGCACTTAGGTAACACACTGTGTAGAGGCTTGGAATTTTGAAGACTTATCTTCATGAGTCTTAGATACTTAATCACTGTATGACCTAGGCAAGGCACTTGAACATGTTTTCTTCATTTCCATATCTGTAAAATGAACTTCAGAAGGCAATGGTAAACCACATCAGTATCTTTGCCAAGAAAACCTCAAATGAGGTCTGGATAAGTCTGAAATGACTGAACAACAACATATAGTTCTTTAAAGTTTGCAAATCAGTTTACATTTACATATATATATATAATTATATTTCAGCATATATATATGAATTCTCATTTAATACTACTATAAGGGGGTACCTCAATTATTATTAGCACCATTTTATAATTGAGGAAACTGAGGTTTAAAGAATGCAAAGTGCCTAGGAACTAATCACCCATTTCTACAGGCACAGTGGAACCACATTGGGTCTGGAATCATGCAGGCCTGAATCTAAATCTTGTCTCATACAATTATGGCTATGTGACCTTAGGTAAATAAGTTAATCTCTGTCTGCCTCAATATCCTCAACCACCAATTGTGAATAATTATGGTATCTACTTTCTGGGGTTTAGTGAAGATCAAATGAGATAATATTTATGCAGTCTTATAAGAACAGACAGAAGAGTGTCTGATTTATAGTAAGCACTTACCTCTCTCTTTTTATCTATGCTCTGATGCTTATTACCTATGTGACCTTGGGTAAGTTACTTAACTTCATGATGCCTCTATGTCCTTATCAGTAAAGTCATACCCCTAATGACTCTTCCTTCTTTAGATCAATAAGGAACTAGGACTTGTCTGTGGTCACATGGTAATTAAGTCAGAGGCAAATCCCTTCTAGGGATGGGTGAGATAGTGAATGAAACCCTGGATTAGGAATTAGGAAAAGTAAGATTTGAGTTAGGGGCAATATATAGAGCACTTGACCTTGAATCAGAATGATCTCAGTTCAAATCTTACCTCAAATGCTTACTATGTGACGTTGAGCAAGTCATTTACCTCTGTCTACCTCAGTTTCCTCAACTGTAAAATGCAAATAAAAACATCTATCTCTCAGAATTCCTGTAATGATAAAATGAGATATTTGAACAGGACATTACAAACCTTAAAGCACTACATAAATGCTAGCCAATGGTATTATTATCCTTCCTCAGAAACTCATTATCTGTGCCACCCTGGACTAGACAGTCAATCCAGGAATCTTTATAAAATAGCACATACTTCTTGTTAACCAATGGAGATAGAAAGAAAGACAAAAGGCAATATCTGTGCTTAAGAAACTTACAATCTACTGGACTAATCTGGAACTATGTACAAATGATCTATGTATAGAATAAACTAGAAATAACATAGTGACAAAGCACTAGAAACAAGAAGGAGTAGGAAAAGCTTCCTGAGTAAAAGGTGAGAAAGAAACCATGAAACTAGGAGATATAAACGAATAGAGAATATATTTCATGCATGAGGAGCAGTGAAAATACCTGGAATTGGAAAATGGAGTATCTTGTTTGAGAAACATTGAAAACAGTGAAAAAGTCATTGTTACATGATTCATCCATGGTGAGTAGTAAAATTCAGAAGCCTGGAAGGGTTGTTGAAGGGAAGGGAAGGTGAAATGGTAATTCAGGTAATTATTTGCAAAGAGAGGATTTTATAGTTTTTCTTGGGGGTTATAGGGAGCCACTGGAGGTTCCTGCACAGGGTAGTGATGGTCAAGCACCTCTCTTCTCTTAGATTCTCAATCATAAAGAAAGATGAACAATAGTTGTAGTATTTGCCTCACAGTGTTCACATGTGGATCAGATGATATAATGTTTGTAGAGAGAGTCCTATTTAAATATGTAAGTACTAATTAAATATAAATTATTATAATGATAACTTCATATTGACTCTCCTTGGGTTCTGAGCGTTTCCTTCAACAGATTTCATTCCTTCAAGTGGTACTTCATACCATTTTAAAGTTTTCTTTCAATTTATCTGATAATAGACCCTTATTAAATTTAAATTCTTAAGAAAACTCCTGCCCTCTTGAACCACACACAAAATAAAGCTGTTTAAAGATAGTCTTTCAAGAAATCAAATATTCCTTCTAAGTCTTTTCTAGGCAATCAGAAATCCTTGTAGGACATAGTTTTTAGATGTCTTATCATACTGACTTTCTTTCTCTGGAAAAAAAACACTAGCTTACCAATCAAGGTCTCCATCCCGTAACACTGCCCCCAATTTGGGGTTCAAATGGAATGCAAAAGCTCCAGAAATGATTTGGCCAAATTAACTGGTAGAATAGGAGGACTATCATCACTTTTCACAATTCCACACAAGTACATGAGAGGTAGAGTTGGCAAGAGTTAGGGAGGACATATCATGTTTTTCTCACTTCTAGTTTTAAGACAGATGACAAAGAGATGACTAATGAAGGGTCAGTTGTGACATTAATTTGCTGTGTTGTTGACTGGAAGTCGAATAACTTTTCAAGGCCCAGTTTCCCCATGTATAAAAGTGTGATTACACTTGTCCTGCATTGTCAATTTATCTGCTTAATTTGTTTGCCTTTTTCAAAAAAAGAATTTTATTTAATGAGAGGACAGTGAATTAATGGGAAGCAACCATACACATAAAAAGAGCATCAATAGATTTTTTAAATACAAAGAATAAAACAAAATGAAGTTCAGGAGAAAAGTCACAAATGTGCTAATTTTATTACTTTGTTAAATTTACTATAAATTAATTTTCATATTACAGAAGATTATGGGTTTATAAATCAAACTTTTTTCACCTTTTTATATTTGTGGATGATCAAATCCATTAAAAAAGGAAAAAAATGAGGAAATCATTATGCTTACCTGCTTTAAATGTTTATATTAAGAATTAAATGAGATGGATCATGTAAAACACTTTTTAACGATAAAGTTCAATGTTCCCTTAGTACATTCATAAGCAAGATGGAGAGCAGCAACCTCACCTTGGTGACTGAGTTCATCCTCCTTGGCCTCTCCCGACAGTCTGAGATCCAGATGTACCTCTTCGTCCTCTTCCTCATGATCTACCTGATGATTTTGCTGGGAAACCTGCTCATTGTATTGTTGATAGTAGTGAATACATTTCTCCATACCCCTATGTACTTTTTCCTCACCAATCTGTCCATAATTGAAGTCTGTTATACGTCCTGTGTGTTCCCACAGATGTTGGTACATTTCTTTGCAGAAAGAAAGTCTATCTCCTATTTCTGCTGTGTTATACAGGTTTACTCATTCCTGTCCTTTGGCATTGCAGAGTGCTATATTCTCTCAGTGATGGCCTATGACCGCTATATTGCCATTCGAGACCCCTTGAGGTACTCAGTCACAATGAACAGGGGTGTATGTGTGAGGCTGGTGACTGGGTCCTGGATGGGTGGCTTAGTGATATCCCTGGTGTTTACAGTAGTTACATTCCAGCTGTCATTCTGTCAAGATAATGTTATCAATCATTTCTTGTGTGAAATGCCTGCTCTCTTCCGCCTCTCATGTACTGATACATCTCGGGCAGAGTTTATCACACAGATTCTTTGTATCTTCACTCTTTTGTGCCCAGTCATATTCATCACTTTCTCCTACACCCACATCATCAACATTGTCCTTCAAATTCGCTCTGCTCAGGGGCGCAGAAAAGCATTCTCCACTTGTTCTTCTCACCTCCTGGTTGTCATCCTGTTTTTTGCTTCTGTGATGTCTCTTTACATGAGGCCCAAGTCCATGTCTTCCCCAGAGAAGGACAAGATCATCAGCGTGTTTTATGTTGTCTTCACACCTACCTTGAATCCCCTCATCTATAGCCTGAGGAATAAGGAAGTAAAAATAGCACTAAGGAAACTCCTAGGGAAAACTAGAGACATATAACACATTTTCCCACAGCCATATGCATCTGACAGAAAAATAGAGTATCATATGTAAAATGCCACCCAAGTTTCCCCTCTCTATTTGTGCCTCTTTCTCAGCAATTGAAAATCAAATTACATTATTTTTATTAACTGTGAAGTATATGTCAGTTTATTGCCCTATAATTTGACTCAGCTTCTCTTTGAATCTCATTTATAGTGTCTCTAGTTTGCAATGCACTTCCCTGTTCACTATCCCCAATTTCCTCAAATTAGTCTGGACCAATCTCATTCTCTGGGTTTTCCCAATTCTACTCTTCTATAGCCTTCCCGTGAAATTTTATGAATTTCCCTTGATATTCGAATATGTATCCTCCCTTAAGAAATTAGTTACATATATTTGGTAATTACTAATAATATGTCTATATGTTTTCCTTCAATAGAATATAGCCTCTTTGATAGAAAAGGCTATTTTGTTTTATATTTCTTTCTCCAGGACATAACTCTTTGCCTAGCTAATCATAAAATCATAATAAATATTGTACTTGTTGCATTGAGGTGAGGACCTCAGAAATCTTTTTCTAAATATACCTACATCTTACAAAAGCTGCACCTTGCAAAAATAGTTTTCTTGAAGCAGAATTTATTATATTATTATTATTATCATTATTATTATTATTATTATTAAAATAGCATAAGTAGAAGAATTTCAAACATCAATGATCTGACTCAAAATCCTGTATTCTCTTCTCTAAACTATGCCAGCATTTAAAAAGAAATCCCATTTATTGTTATTTCTGGAAGGATTTTCTTTGTAAGGGTATTGCTCAGGGTTTGATCCTGGGTCCACTTCTCTTCTTTCTCTATACTCAGTCCCCTTGGATTTAACTATTACTACCACTCAGATGACTTCTAAATTTACATATCAGTCATGATCCTGTTTCTGAATTTTAGTCCCAAATTACCAACTATATTTCAATATGTATTTCAAACTGGTTGACTCAAAGATAACCCAAACTCATCAAAATCCATATCTTTTCTGCTAAGCTCATCCCTCTTTCTAACTTCCCAGATTCTGTTGATGGAGTCACCTTCTTCCAATTAATAAAGTTTTCTACCTTGGGGTCATACTTAATGAATCATTTTTTCTCCTACTTCTTTTGCCATCAGTTGATAAATCTTTTCAAATCAATATCAAAAAGTATCTCACATTTGTTTCTTCCTCTCTCTCTTCTCTTCTCTCTCATAGTCCATGCCTTCATCACCTTTCACATAAACTATTATAACAATCACTTAATTTGTCCCCTTGCCTTCAGAATACATGCTGCTCACCCACCCATTCTCCATTTAAATGGCAAAATTATATTCCTAATTCTAACTACATCATTTTCTTGCCCAAAAAGGACCTAAGTTCCTGCTTGCATCTAAAAATTTAAAAAAATTTTGCTTGTTTCTTCTTTCTTTCTTTTTAATCTGGTTGCAGCCTCCCTTTACAGTACTTGCCTTCACCTTCCCTACATTTTAGTCAAATTGGCCTCCTCGTTTGTTTGTTTTTATTTACTTTGGCAAAAGGGAATTTTTTTAAAGCTTTTTTAAAATTTATTTTTATTAAAGATATTATTTGAGTTTTACAATTTCCCCCCAATCATGCTTCCCTCCCCCCACCCCCAATGAAAAGCACTCTGTCAATCTTTACATTGTTTCCATGTTGTACCTTGATGCAAATTGGTTGTGATGAGAGAGAAATCATATCCATAAAGAAGAGAAGAGAAGTCTAAGAGGTAACAAGATCAGACAATAAGATATCTGTTTTTTTCTAAATTAAAGGGAATAGTCCTTGCACTTTGTTCAAACTCCACAGCTCCATATCTGGATACAGATGGCACTCTCCTTTGCAGACAGCCCAATATTGTTCCCAATTGTTGCACTGGTGGAATGACCAAGTCCTTCAAGGTTGAACATCACTCCCATGTTGCTGTTAGGGTGTACAGTGTTTTTCTGGTTCTGCTCATCTTACTCAGCATGAGTTCATGCAAATCCCTCCAGGCTTCCCTGAAATCCTGTCCCTCCTGGTTTCTAATAGAACAATAGTGTTCCATTTTTCATATGGCTATGGATTGCTTTGATCTCCTCATCTGTAAATTGCCTTTACATATCCTTTGACCATTTGTCAATTGGGGAATGGCTTTTTGTTTTCAAAATATGACTCAGTTCTCTGCATATTTTAGAAATGAGTCCTTTGTCAGAATCATTAGTTGTAAAGATTGTTTCCCAATTTACTACATTTCTTTTGATCTTGGTTACATTGGTTTTATCTGTGCAAATGCTTTTTAATTTAATGTTATCAAAATCATCTAATTGGTTTTTGGTGATGTTCTCCAACTCTTCCTTAGTCATAAACTGCTCCCCTTTCCATAGATCTGACAGGTAAACTAGTCCTTGATCTTCTAATTTGTTTATAGTATTGTTTTTTTATGCCTATATCCTGTAACCATTTGGATCTTATCTTACTAAAGGATGTGAGGTGTTGGTCTAATCTCAGTTTCTTCCATACTAACTTCCAATTCTCCCAGCAATTTTTATCAAAGCGGGAGTTTTTATCCCAATGCCTGGACTCTTGGGGTTTATCAAATAGCAGATTATTATAATCATCCCTGCTTTTACACCTAGTCTATTCCACTGGTCCACCACTCTATTTCTTGGCCAATATCAAACAGTTTTGATGACTGATGCTTTATAATTTAATTTTAGAACAGGTAGAGCTAAGCCACCTTCTTTTGCACTTTTTTTCATTAAGGTCCTGGCAATTCTTGACTTTTTTATTTCTCCATATGAATTTACTTACAATTTTTTCTAACTCATTAAAATAATATTTTGGAATTTTGATTGATAGGGCACTAAACAGATAGTTTAATTTTGGTAGAATTGTCATTTTTATTATATTAGCTCTACCTATCCATGAGCAGTTGATGTTTGCCCATTTATTTAAACCTGATTAATTGGTGTGACAAGTGTTTTATAATTGTTTTCAAAAAGATTCTGAGTCTATCTTGGCAAATAGACTCCCAAATATTTTATATTTTCTGAGGTTACTTTGAATTGGGTTTCTCTTTTTATTGGTTTTTTTCATAATATCAACTTCTGATTTTATGTATTAATTCAATAGTTTTTTGCTTTCAATTTTATTAATTTCTCCTTTAATTTTTAGAATTTCTAATTTAGTATTTAATTGGGGATTTTTGATTTGTTCTTTCTCTAATTTTTTTAGTTGCATGTTTAGTTCATTGATTTCCTCTTTCTCCAATTTATTCATGTAAGCATTTAGAAGTATAATATATCCCCTGAGAGTCTCTTTGAATGAATCCCATAGGTTTTGGTATGTTGTTTCATTATTATCATTATCTAGGATAAAATGGTTAATTCTTTCTATAATTTGTTTTTTGGTCCACTCATTTTTTAAAATGAGGTTATTGAGTTTCCAATTTGTTCTGAGTCTATATCTCCTTGATCCAGTATTGCATGTGACTTTTATTGCATTGTGATCTGAGAAAGATGTATTCAGTATTTCTGCCTTTCTGCAGTTGATCATTAGGATTTTATGTCCTAGTACATGGTCAATTTTTGTATAAGTTCCATGTACTACAGAGAAAAAGGTATATTCCTTTCTATCCCCATTCAGTTTCCTCCATAAGTGTACCATATCTAATTTTTCTAACAATCTATTTACCTTCTTATCATTTTATGATTCGATTTATCTAGATCTGATAATGGGAGGTTGAGGGCTCCCAGTAGTAGAATTTTGTTGTCTATGTCTTCCTGTCATTCTTTCAGCTTCTCCTCTAAGAATTTGGGTGCTGTTCCACTGGGTGTATGTATATTCAATATTGCAATGACTTTATTGTCTATGGTACCTTTTAGGAGGATAAAGTTTCCTTCCTTATCTCTTTTAATGCTTTCTATTTTTGCTGCTGCTTTGTCTGAGATAAGGATTGCTACCCCCTTTTTTTTTTTACTTCAGCTGAAGCAAAATATATTTTGCTCCAACCTTTTACCTTTACTCTGTATGTATCTCTCTGCTTCAAATGAGTTTTTTGTAAGCAGCATATTGTATGATTCTGGTTTTTAATCCACTCTGCTATTCGCTTATGTTTTAAGGGAGAGTTCATCCCATTCACATCCAAGGTTAATGATTACTAATTCTTTTTTGCCCTCTGTGCTATCTTCCATCCATTTGTATTTTCCCCCCTTTCTCCCCCCTTTATCCATATTACCTAATATTTTGTTTCTGAATACCACCACCTTCAGTGTGTTTGCCCTCCCCTTTCTTTCCCCTTTCCATTTTTCCCTTTTCCCTTCCCTTCCTTTTGTTATTTCCCCTTTTTCCCACCCACTCCCCTTCCCTTTCTCTGCCCCCCCCTCTGCTTTTCCCCTTTTAATACTTGAAAGGAAAGATGTTTTATAAGTTAACTGAGTATGCGTAGGTTGACTTTTAGCCAAGTCTGATGAGAAGATTCAGGTGTTTCTCATCTTCTCCCTTCTTCCCCTCTATTACCATAGGTTATTTTGTACCTCTTAGTGTAATGAGATTTACCCTATTCACTCCCCTCCCTCCTCCAGTCTATTTCCTGTCCCCCTTTTTAAGGAGGTAGTGTTTTTTATATCATTCTATCTAAGTCTTAGAAAATTCTGAGCGTCTGTCCCTTCTAATTCAGTATATTCTATTGAATAGAGTCAAAATTCCTGAGAGTTAATAGGGTCTTTCTCCCAAGTGGGGTTAAAGCCAGTTACATCTCTTTAGATAGCAGTCTCATGGATAGGTCATGAATATCCATCATTACTGGCTTGGTATATTCTCTCTGTTAGAATTACAATTCTCATGATTTATGAGAATCTTTTTTTCCCCCATGCTGGGATATAGCCAGTTTCAACTTACTGGATTTCATTTTTTGTTCCTTTTACCACCTGTATGGTTTTTTACCCTTTTCATGTATGTTTCTTGAACCTCCTGTTTGATGTCCAAATTTTATGTTTAGCTCTGGTCTTTTCATCAGAAATTTTTGGAATTCTTCCATTCTTTAATGTCCATCTTTTTCCCTGTAAGAGAAGGCTCAGCTTTGCGGGAAAGTAGATTCTTGGCTGCATCCCAAGCTCCCTTGCTCTTTGAAATATCTCATTCAAGGCCCTTTGATCTGTTAATGTTTATTCAGCCAGGTCCTGCGTGATCCTTACTGTGGCTCCTTGATATTTAAACTGTTTCTTTCTGTCTGCTTGTAGGATTTTCTCTTTTATCTGAAAGTTCTGGAGTTTGGCCACAACATTCCTTGGTGTTTTCATTTTAGGATCTTTTTTCTGGTGGGGATCAATGTACTCTTTCAATAACTACTTTGTACCCCAATTGCATGATATCAGGGCAGGTTTCCATCACTAGATCCTGTAATATTGAGTCCAGGTTTTTTTTTCTCTTCAATGTTTTTTTCAGGGAGTCCTATAATTTTCAGGTTGTCCCTCCTCAATCCATTCTCGAGGTCAGTGGTTTTATTGATGAGGTATTTTACATTTGCTTCTATTTTTCTATTTTTAAATTTTGTTTAACTGACTCTTGCTGTCTCATGGAGTCATTAGTTTCTGTAGACTCCATTCTTTTTTTTGGGGGGGGAGGAATTTTCTTCATTAACCTTTTGCTACTCCTTTTCCAATTGGTCAGTTCTACATTTGAAAGAACTTTCCATTTGACCAATTGAGGTTTTGAGAGAATTAATTTCTTTTTGCATTTGCCCATTTGAAGATCTGAGAGATTTATTCTCATTTTGTATTTGTCCAATTGTACTTTCTAAGGTTTTGTTTTCTTGTTGCAAGGTATTGTCTCTCTAAAATTTTTAAGCTCCTTCCTTATTTCTTCAAGGAAGTCTTTCTGTGCTGAAGACCAGATTGTATTCTTCTCAGAGGTTCCAGGTCTCTGAGTTAGGGTCTTTCCCTTCCAAGAATTTTTCTATGGATCCACCTTTCCACTGACCCTTCTTCATTTCGCTAAGACCTGAGTTGGGGAGGGGCTGGTTCACAGGGACTTGGGATCCTAAAGGCTTTATTCACTGAATGCAGTTCCTCTGGCTGGCCAGTAGGAGTTGCTGGTTGCTTTCTCTGGAGTGTCCATGACCTTGGTTAAAGTCTTCTCCCTTTCCTTGAAGAGAGTGGTTGGAGCTATTGAATTCTTTTGCCTTCAATCAGTGGTGGGCTTTACCCTGGCCTGAGGTCATTCATCAGCTGGGCTGGTTCTGCTCACACACCTGGGCCTGAGGCAGAAGTAGTTTGCATTTGTTTGTTAGGGAACAAGTCTTAGTATTAATGGGACTCAGACCTGAGGAGCCCAGGGATGCTGTCCCAAGCCTTCCTGCTCCAGAACTCTCCCCCCAGCCCTGTCCTGCATCTCCCAGGGGGACAGCTCCAACACCTGCACCTCTGCTCTCCCGCTGACTCATGCACCTGTGGTACAGCCCCACCTCTGATCTAGCAGTTCTGGCTCTCAGATTCATGGTTCCAATTCAGCTGTTAATCTGGCTGATCCCGGGCTGATCCTCCCGCTGAGCCCAGATTTACTCACCCAAATTCGGCCAAAGCTGCTGACGAAGACAAATCCCGAGGTAGATGTTCTTTCTCCTAGCTTTTCTTTCTAGGTTTTGTTTGTCGGATTTCTTTTAAGAGGTTTGTTTCATGTGATAGATGGGGAAGATATCAGGAGAGTTTAGAACTGTGCCTGTCTTCTCTCCGCCATCTTGGCCAGAAGTGGTCTCCTCGTTTGTTTATCATATGTGATATTTTATCTTCCCTCTCCCTGTAATTGAATCCCTGCTCCCCTCTCTCTCAAAGAATACCTAATTTTCCTCTATGACCAGTTCAGGAATTATCTCCTGCATGAAACCTATTATGATACCCCCCAATTACTAGTGTCCTACTCTACCAAAATGGCTTTTCATCAATTCATCAAGTGATTTAAATCATTTACTTGCCTACCATGTGCCACACATTTATGTGAATAATAATTGGTGAATATTTACTCAGGGATTTCCCTCCCTGGTCAATATAAAATTACAAGTTTGTTTATAAGTGGAATAGATATTGACTTCTTTGACGATGATCCAAGATTGGAAAACCACCATTATATTGATAACATTCTACATTGACTGAGTAAGGAACCTCCAACTAAGGTTTTAGAGAATTTATTAACTCTTCTCATTGATGATTGTTTGGTCATCAATTCTGTTAGGAACTGTGGGACATCAAGACTACAGGAAAAAAAAAAACTACTTATCATAAATGTATCACTATAAAGAAGTAGGTTATTAGGAAAAGAAAGCACTCCCCTCCCCCATTCCCCCTCTTCTCTCCCTCAGCCATCATTCTATAGTCCCTCTACATGGGACATGATGGTCATGTATGCAGTTTCCATGGGGCCAAAAACAAAATTTGACTTAGAAACTCCCCAAAGTACAATTGAGATGCCCTGTCCCTGGAAACTCTGACCAGGATACTACTGGATTATAAATGACTCATTTATGATGCCACCTGGGGCCTTTGGTAGAAAGACCTGAGATTTTGAACATCTACTTTGGTAGAATAATGATCAACTGCATTTCTTTTACTAGTCTGGTTCAGGAGAGAGATAAGGCATCTAGCAGCAGAATTCTGACCATTCTGAATAGTCTCATCTTATAGCCAGTATTGTGCAACAGTCACACAAGATCAGTCACATTTTGGAAACCTCCCATCATGATATAGAAATGACATATCTAGTCCCCTGACAAACCTGGCATGAATCTGTCAGTTAGTCACAGGAAACTATTGCTAATTCACACACTTCAAAGTTCTCCTTTGCACCTGAGGACCCAATTTCACAATCAACTTTAATGTAGGGATTCCATCTCATGGATGTTCCTGAAGGAGAAGAGATACAGTTTCCCTATATTTCCCTTTGCATTAAAACTGTGGCACCCTACAGTGGAATTCCACAAATATGCATTCCTGGTAAAGAAGGTCCCTGATATGGACTGGGTCATTTGTGTTTCTAGATGATATATCATATTGATCTTTTAACTCTCCAGTGAGGCCTAATATTAATCCAGATTATGTGACCATGTATACTGGCTACAGATTCACTATTGTTTCTGAATTCATGCTAAAAAAATAAAAACAAAAAAAAACTTGACCCTATCATTTGCTTTCTGATTGGTTACCTTGTTCACATTTTAATGATAATGATAATTTATTCACTTCAACATTTACTCAAATATGGGCACAGGGGCATGGGTGCACTAGATCTCCCTATAACTGCCAAGCTACAGGCTTAATGGAAAGATGGGAATGGACTCTAGAACTCTATAAACTCAAGACCAGGTGCTCTTTAGTCAACTAATTGGACAACTTATCCCATCAGTCTTCTTTTCAAGTTCCTCTGAACCTTGAAAAGAGAAGTCCCTCTTGGTAGGTTTGGTGGGGTGCCTATGGACAGGTAGAAATCTTATTTTTTACTAGAAGCTGATGTCAATTGTGTCTAAGTCACACTAATGGAGGGCATTCCTGGATAGATTATTATCTGCTTTTTGCAGTTGACTCTATATCAATAGGCAATTCAGACATTAACATCATTGACCTAATTCCTCATGACTATTCTTGATGGTGACCTTGCATAATTGTGCCTCCATCTTGTTCTCCCTCTCTCAAATCAGACTCATCTTCCACACCATTAAGAATGTTCAAGTAGGCACCCCCATTGGAGGATGCAACTTGTTGGCCACATGCTTCATTATAAAAATTCCTTTCCCACTGAACAGGAAGCAAGCCTTAGGCTAACTGTATTGACCCTCACCTCTAGCAATAAGGGGTTTGATGGAAATATTGTCATTGTTTGAAAAACCCACTACAAAGAGTTTCAGCTTATCTCTTGATGAGATCCTGTAAGAGAATAAATCACCAAAGTGCCAAAAGCACTCAGAGATAGCCCAGTGTTCACAGCTAATAAGAAGAAGGCTCCTTGCCATTCATTGGGGATATGTATTCTTTGTCCTCTTTCATGGGCCTCCTTCCTGATCCCTCCTTTTAATTTCTTCAGGTATAAAAGTATACATTTTCCTCTTGTGTACTCTGGATTTCTTAGTCATTTCCAAACCTGTAACTTCTCCTGCAAGGCTAATAATCCTTTGTGCAGGATAGTTTTCCACCCTTGGGGTGTAGGGTGTGTTCAGGGAAGACTAGTACCTTTGGTGTGAGGGCTACTGAGTCCTTTTTGGGGAGGCTTTCTACCTTTGGTATTCCTCTCTGTTGTTCCAAGAAACTACCATGCAAAGTGACCATACCATGGTAAACCACTTCAGCAGACAGGCTAAACCAGGTTCAAGCTAAGTGAGGGGTGTCAAATCTCTTTGTGATTTAGGGTGATGTCTACCACAAGTATATGAAGACTTCTCTTGGTGGAATGGGTGGTTGAGAAAAATGTCCCAATGTCCATGAAGACAATTGAAATAAATGCTGTTGGAACACTAAGATATCATTCATACCATTTGATCTATTTTTACTTATTTCAGTCTTACAGGCAGCCAGGTGGTGCAAAAGATAAAGCTCTGGCCTTGGAGTCAGGAGGATGGGAGTTTGATTCTAGCCTCAGAAAATTGATTTACTTTCTTACTGCTGGGCAGTCCTTTAGCCCTAGACAAGTCATTTAGCCCTGATTGTCTTGCATAGACAGTCACCTCCACTGTTCCTGATTGAACATCTGCCCACTGGATTCAAATGGTTCTGGAAGAGAAAAGGAGACTGATGACCTATTATAGTACTGCCTCATGCAAATCCAATTCATGTTCTTGTCAATGGCATCACCTCCCTGATGTTATGGTCTTCTTTGAAAACAAAGGACAAACATCAAAATCATCATTTCAAAGACCTAAGGCAACAGACAAGTGATAAAGCAGTAGGTATGGATACAAGGAGAGCTGTAATCACAACCCTGCACATAGACAGTCCAGGTCTTTACTGCATTCAAAGGAAGCATAAACTACAAGGCAAAATAAACCTATGTATCTATAGAAATCTCATCTGTGGATTAGATATTGATATCTATATGAGTATTATATATGGATAATGATATATTTCCTAATTTATTTATCTAAATTTAAAATATACATATATGCCAGAGGCATTAATGAAAAGGGATTAGAGCACTTCTCTGAGGAAGAACAGGTATTGCTAACTTGGTGAGAAAGTTGGGCCAACACACATAGTTGGCAACAATGAGGCAGAAAAGAGGTGGGCAGCTTTCAGAAACTTGGTGGACAGCACTGCATTGGCTCACCTGGGCCAGAACATGCACAAACATCAAAATTGATAATGAAAATGATGGTGAGAGATGGTAGAGAAACTACAAAATGAGAAATGAAACTCCTCAGGGTTTATGAAAAGCACAGGTTATGTATCTTTAAGAAGGCAGCATTCAGCTCTATGAAAAGCAAAGTACAAAATAAAATTTAGAGAGATGCAGTATTCTTGACTTAGTAGGAACTAAGACAAAATTCAGTTTTGTGCTGACAGTAACAATCTAATGTGATTTTATGATGTACTAAAGGCTATTAATGGACCAAAGAGGTATGGCACATCTTAACTACTCCATGCTGATGGAGCTACCTTGGTTAATGATAAGCATGTGATCCTGGAGATTTGGGCTAAACAGTTGCATAGTGTTCTCAACAGATCATCATAAGTCTATGATGAAGTTGATGACATTTGTTTTAGGTTGAAGCCAATATGAAATAAGGAGTTTTTGAATGACATGGGGTTCAGCTCCTATGGCAAAACACCTGGTACTGAATCAGTTCCAACTGAGCCTTACAAAGTGGGGAGTCCATTGCTCATACAAAAGTTGATTGCAACTTTTCAGTTTACGTGGCAAGGGAAGTTATTGCCCAGGAGTTCAAAGATTCCTGAATTACTCATTTTAATAAAGGTAAAGGTAATAGATTGTCCTCTGACAATGACAGGATGGTGTCTTTATTGGAAAGGGTCCTTGCTAACTTGCTAGATTCCTCCTTATTAGGCTGATCCTTCACTTGGTTCCCTGTCATCATCAATGACCATTGCTCATGCTGGTATACTGCCAAAGAATCCCAGCTAAGACTAAGTAACTATTTTAAATCTATTACATGAAGCAGATAGAAGATTCCCTGACTACAAGGTCCCTCCCCAGACATGAATTTTAATGTGATAACCTTTCCCTGGTATATCCCAAATGGGAACCATTACTTTTCAGGGAATATTGCCAAAATTACTGCTATCCAATAGTTTTTTTTTTCTTTTATGTACAAAGGGAATTTCTAACCATAGATTGGATTTGAGTGCAAGTAAGACCCTTGATTGTGGATGAGAGACATAGGGTTCCACTGATTTATGTGGCTATCCAAAATCCAGCCTGATCAGGTGATGGATGAACTCTTTATCAACTTAGGTCTGGTTTGGGGGATTGTTATAGTTTGGTGCTATTTTCTATTCAGATACCTTGATTCTCTTATAGATTTTTATTCAAATTTCAAATACCCATGGGTTTCATTGGTCACATTCTAAGTCAATCTCTTTAACCTGCCTTGATCAAGGCCAGCTCCTAAAGGAAAAGCTAATATGATAAAAGATTCTTAGACTGTGGGGTATATTGAACAAGCATGAATCAAGTTTGGTTCTGACTTCTCTTTTCTAAGGCTTTTAGAAAATTAAATATTTGCATAAGATAGCAACACATCCTAAAAAGTACCATAATTTCTCAATTTGACTAGCTTTAATTGGTAGAGTTAAAACTCCTCTATATGGTCTGAGGTCATTCTTCTCTTGTTGATTTGTTCCTGTCATCTTTTCTAACCAATAATGGCAAGCACCAGTGATTTAGAACCTTTACAAGTACTATATTCATCCAATTGTGTGTTTGGATCATCCCTAGCATAATTTGCCAGTGGGACTCAGTTGAGCACAATGGATCATCTCGATTTGTAAGTACTGAGTCTTTACTTCCAAACCTTGCAATCAGTTTTTCTAGGTTGAACTTCTAACAAACACTGGGGATACAGAGACAAAAAAAATACTTTCTGACCCCAAGAGACTTTTATTTTGCAGATTGTACATTATCATTGAACATGTTTTGTAGCTGCTTTTTGCATATATGTTGGTTTTCCCCAACAGAACATAAGTTCCGCAAGAGCAGGGTTTGTTTCATTTTTGGTTTTCCATCCTCCATACCTCATACAGTGAATACTCATTGAATGACTAATTACATAGAGATGTGAAGGCACATTGATTTATCACTTCTTAAGTGTTTACTGTGAGCCAGACTTTGGGGAAACAAAAAAAAATCTAGTAAGAGAGTTGGAGTGAAACAGTCTATAAAGGAGACCTGGAAGGGGCATGTGTGCATCATCATGACTTGGAGCACTCTAGAAAGAAGCATGGAGGTCAACAAGATAAAGGAAAAGCTGACTGATCAAATCTAGGAGAGCAAAGAGGAAAATCCAAGATTTAATTAGAGAAGAGACAGGAGATCTGAATAGAGATGGAATGCAGAGACCTAGTTGAGACTAGATAATCTTATGGAATTCCTTGTAATGATTAAGTTCCAGAAATATGACATAATATAATCTAAGGTCACAGGGTTGGATGGTCACAGTGTCAAAATACAAATATAGTTTTTCAAACTCTAAGGTTTGTCCTCTTTCTTTTGCATCATCTTGTCCCTATTCATCCATCCATCTATTCATTCATTCATTATTTTATTTTTTTTTTATTTTTAAAGATTTTATTTGAGTTTTGAGTTTTACAGTTTTTCTCCCAATCTTACTTCCCCGCCACCATGGAAAGCAATCTGTCAGTCTTTATTTTGTTTCCATGTTGTCATTCATTATTTTATTTACTTATTCACAAGGGATTAAAACTTCATTGATTCATTGTTTATTTCATTTCAGTGCTCCTGCTGATTCACATCACAACACCTTCATGATTTAGCTAAAAGTTTCATACATTGCTGTGGCCTAAACCATTCATTACTTAATGTCCATTTTTATTGTGATGAATCATTCTCAAATAAGCAAGTCTTTCCCCTGTAAAAAAATATACAATTGAGTAATGTTCTAAGCAATAAGCAGTTCTAGGTTGGGTGGAAATAATCAGACATTATGCTCCATGCCTCAGACTTTGAGAATTGAATGTCATTTATACCAGTGATGTAACACCAAATTAACGAGTAACAACCAAACAACTTCAGTGTTGGAGTGAATGAATGAATGAAAAAAATAAAATTAAAAACTTTCTTCAGTCCTCACCTGTGGTGGTACTCTGAGTCTAACCTACATTATTAACATTTATGCATTGCTTTCTTAAGACTAGGCAATAAAACTTTATATCAAGCTCTGATATGCTGTATTTTTCGACTTCTCATAATAAAAATTTATCATTGGACTTTTATGAATCAGTCTGGGCACTTCTGGAACTATTTCTCAAAACTCAGGTTTGCCAAATGTTTTTATTACATTTCTTCATTAATTTATTCATTCATTCTAGAACTAAACTTATGATTGGCTTCCTCAGTAAAGGAAGTGATGAAAATTATTTTGAGTTATGCAGTTTTTATGTTCCATAAAAAAGGGAAGGAGTCAGAAATTGAGAGGTAGAGGAATATAAGGAAAAAAGTCTGAAGAATTCTGAAATTTCTGTATTTGAAAATAATCTGCTATCACTCTACTTCTCCCTCAGCCTTGCAACCCAAACCTCTTTTTGTCCTCACTATATCTCAAATCCAATATGATTAAAATAGCACTCATGAGATGATCTTTCTTTGCTTTGCTTTCTGTTCTTAAATTTTTTGACACCCAAATTTGTGGTATTAAAAAAGAACTTTTCATCTTTGTTTATTAATTGTGTCATCAAGTAATTACAGTAATATTACCTGGGTAATTTTATATGTAAAATGCGTACATATATATGTTCATATATGTTTACATATGAAATTACTCTATGAATATACTAATGGTTTGGTTTGTGAGTGGCATGCATGCATATCTGATATGGCGTCTGGTATTTTTTCTATATATCTGTATAGTGATATGCCTAATTAAATTCAGAATTTCAAAAAAGCAAATTTAAAGGAAAAGTCAGAGTTTCATTCCCATTCTTTAAAAAAATTACCATTATTTAATATAGTGGACTTTAACCAACATCAACAAACATCAATATTTCCTTAAACGAAGAATAGAAAAAGAAGAAGATAGCAACTGCAGCTACTAATTTCTATTAAGTACAATTTGTTTCTTTTTATTCTATAGTACTTCCAACACTTTAGAAACAGGTTGGACCTGGAAATATAGATAAGAATTTTAAAAAGATAAAGAATATTGGAAAGGGTTCTCCTGATAGAAGGAACTGTAAACTAAGAAGAGATTCAAAGGTGCGATTGAGATTGACATATATGAGGGAGACAATGAGATCAGCCATTCTGGAGCAGCTCAACTTCAGAATGTCATGAGAGATAACATCCTGGAGGTTCCATGACACAAAAGGGAAAGAGAAACAAAATATAGGTGAATAATCAGGACTTAATTCAAATACATCTTCAAATTCTTCATGGGGAAAAAAAATAGTACTGAGAAGGTGTTAGCTTCTTTGTTAGCTAGGACTGACATCTGGAGATAAAGACCCAGGGTATTCTAAGAGGAATAGATGTTGCATAAGCCTGGTTGGGGGATGGGGGGAGTTGAATGACCCAAAGGATTGACTGAAGTAGATGTCTCTGAATGCATCCCCTCAGGAAATTCAATGATACCTCTCATGAAATGCCCAGAAGAGGGATCCCCTTAGACAACACTGTCTCCTTAGTTGGGACATAGGACTCAGGAGGATAAGGGTCAGAGAGAGTGAGATGGGAAAATTAATCTCTTCAGCTCCCACAGACTCCCAAGTGGAAAAAATGTGTTTTTCCCCCTTGTATCTCTGGACTGAGTATGTGCATAGTGCCTGTCAAATTAACACAAGCTGGGAAGACTCCTACAAATAGCTTACCTTACTCTGAAATATATGGTAGATAGAATTCTGGACTTGGAGCCAGAAAGGACTGTATTAAAATCCAACTTCCAGTACTCACAATCTAGGGCACCCTGGCTGAAGCATGTAATCTCTATGGGACCCAGAAAATAAAAGGAGCAGGTTGGATTTAATAACATCAAAGATTCCTTCCACCTCTAAATTTTTATCTCCTATATTCTACTATAAACTACAACCAAGCCAGGTGAGTAGAGGGTTAATGTTGCAGATTGCACAACTAAGTAAAGTGATAAATCTCCTTCCTCTCTTTGTTGCCACAATCTTCCAAAGAATTAAATTATTGCTGTCTAAACAAAATCAATAGATGTTACTGCTGTATATGATCCAGAAATAAAAGGTTTGTAATTGAAAATTTCTTGAGGCATCACATCATAATTCACTCTTCTTCCTTAGTGTGGGAGCTCACCCTTGCAAAGTCCAGGTCATTGCTATTGCTTTTTAAGGCTATTAACAAGTCTGACATAATTAGATATTTTCTGAAAGTGTAAAGGATATTTTTCTTTTGAAGGATATTCCCTTTTAAATATTTGAAAAATTTAGTTTTTGAATGTCTCTATGAGGAATCATATATAAAACAAAGTATTAAAACAATCTTGTTCTCTTTTTTTCATGTTATCCTTAGATATAAACCTCTTTAAACTAGAAGGCATTTAACCTTTCCTAATCACCCATTGTACTCAATCTCTTCATTGTATTTCTTACAAGTATTAATTACAATAACAACATTAATAATAAGCATAATAATAATTGTTATATGTACAAAACTTCAAAAATTTTGAAATGATTTATATTTAGTATCTCATTTAGGCTTTACCACCAGTCAGTGATATAGGAATTAAGATAATTATCTTTATGGTACAGCTGGAGAAATTAAAGCTTAGAGTTCAAAGGACTCATCCATGGTCACAAAGCTAGTAAGATTTAGAGGTAGATTAAAATTATTTCTTCCTAACTCCAAGACCAAGCCACTCTTTTGTTCTTTTGGTCAGATGATAGTTTGTAGGACACTGAATCTGTAGTGAAGAGATGAGTATTAGTCTTCCTTAGGAGATAATAACTGGAGTACACTAAGTCAAATGCTTAACACCTTTCATCCTACTTAGCTCAAGTGGTGATATTAGATTCACTTGAAATAATGTGTGGAAAAACTTATGGTAACTATTATTAAATATTAATATCACTGTTATTTTCTTTCCATCTAGTCTCTGAACATTTATAGATCTAAGAAATTGAAAGTTGGAGAGGGAAAGTGAAGGGGAAATCAGTCTGGATAGATGGGTTGGAGCCAGGGTGTAAAGGGTTTTAAATGTTAAAAGGTCTGTATTTTATTCTCGAGGTAATGAGTCACTGAAATTTTATGACTAGAATTTTCACATATGAGTATTAAGAATATAAATTTGATAGTATCCATCTATATCAAATTGCTTACCTTCTTTAATTGGAAGAGCATTTGGAATTTAATTTTTCTTAAAAACTAATGTTAAACTTGTTTGTGAATGTATTTGTAAATAAAAACTACTTTATACAAAAGTACAAATTTGATAACAAAGTAGCATATGAATTCTCGAGGGGAGATATTGGAGGTAGGAAGCTCAATTATAGTCTTGGAAAGATTTGATAAGGTCTTGAGTTAAAGTAGTGTTTTCAGTGGGATTGGAAAGCTACAAAGAAACCAAAAATGATGGTAATAGTTGTATTCTGCTCTGGTTAGAATATAGCTAGAATGGTGTCCAATTCTGGGAATAATGTTTGACTTTCATTTTCGAAGACCCTGATATCAGGGAAGCGATGCCATGACAAATATATGAATTGGTTTGAGTGAGGGAGTCTGTGCTGAATCACCAGTCTCACTTTCTCCTTCAGAGCCATCTGGGTCCAGTGGTCAGATATTAATCAAGATGACTAGAGATAGCCATGAATGGGGGCAATCAGGGTTAAGTAACTTGCCCAAGGTCACACAGCTAGTAAGTATCAGAGGTTGGATTTGAGCTCCCATCCTCCCCATTGTGCCACCTAGCTGCCTTACTGGTAACCATATTTTTAAGAAAACAGATGATAGGACCTCCAGTATGGTAAAGGGATAGTCACCATAGGAGAATTGATTGAAGCATCTGAGGAGGAAAAGATGTGGGAGTCTTGATAGCAGTTTTTAAGGGTTTATAGAGGAGCCTTATAGAAGAATTAGATTTTTTTTCTTCTTACACCTGGAGGTCTGAACTAGGAACAATGAATAAAATTGTGGTTTTTGCTTGATATAAAAGGAAAAAAAATTCCTATAAAAGTATATCTGAGTGCAATGGGTTGCCCCAGGAAGTTAAGTTTTATCCTTGACGGAGATCAAAGATGTTATAGAGGGGAGTTCTGTGAAGTTCCTTCTGAATCATAGATTCAATGAAGGCATTTCCTGTTGCAGAAACAAGAATGTGGTGCATACCAAGATCATCCCACATTCCCACCACCATTCTGAATTTTATACCATGACTAATATGAGAGGGAGGAAGCATTTCATGAAAGACCTTTTAGATCTTAGTTTTTTCATCTTAAAAAAGTTTAGATTTAATGATCTCTACGTTTGATTCCAAATGGAAAATTCTATGAGTCTTTATTTGTACACAACACACACAGTTACCATTTAGGCAGTTAAAGGTTCATACAGTTCCTCACAGAAAAGTATCCCCAGCAATATAAATCATGATATTGAGTTTCAGAACTTAGGTGGTACTTGTAGGTTCTAATGAAGTAGGAAACATTTGAGGTTCTCAAAGTCTATTGCTGTGAAAATTTGTTTTTTTTTTTAATGTGGAAAGTCCAATTAGTCTTGTGGGAAAAAGAATTGTCAAATTTTATCTGAGATTGTTCTCAATCACTGTGTTCTGTGAATCCAGTAATCAAATCCAATAAATATTTATTAAGTGCTTACTATGTGCCAGTGTCACTGTGTTTTTGAAATGCCCTTTCTACTTTAATATGTAAAGCTGATTCAGTCTCTCCTTCCCATACTAACATAACCCAGAGTCAAACTGTTTAAGGTGATCTGGTCTCCTTCATTGTATAGATAAATAAATGGAGTCTTATGATCAGATACACTAAGTGGAAATCTGGGAGAATAGATCAGATGAAAAAAAATCGGAGACAAAATACATGAATTTTCATTTATTGGAAAGGGCAGGGCAAGAACAAGCATTTCTATATTAGCTACTATAAGTCAGGCACAATATACTAAGTTCTTTTCAAATACTATGTCATTTGTTCTTCACAACAACTCTGGCATAATTACAGATGAGGAAACTGAGATAAACAGAGATTAAATGACTTTCCCAGAGCCTCTCACCCTCAGTAGTGTCTGAGGCTGGAATTTAATTACCTTTCTTAGTGCTCCCCCATAACATCCTATATTACCGCCTATGTCTTTCTAATGCTAGGCTGAATATTTTATAAATTGATCTACCTTGATTTGGTGAGATAGTCAAAATATATAAAATTAACAATATTTTTCTCTCTATAGAAAAATTATTTTGACACCTCTATGTATTTTTCATACTATTTTTTCATCACCTGGAGAGATTATTACATGAACATTATGAAGTTTATTTTCTATTATTCTCTTTTCCTCTTTTTCCTTTCATAAGTCAATATGCTAATTTATAGGTCTCTTCATTTATAGACCATTAAGTTCCATTTCATGCTGACAATTGCCAGTGGGTCCCATATGATCATGGAATGTAACAAATCATGCTTCTGGTTTCAAATAAGTAGGCTACAAAGATAATTCTTATGTCTTCCTAGCAGGTAATAGTAAAAATATGTATCAATGATCTGCTCCAAGCACCCTTTGTTACATGTCTTTACTCCTGATCACAAAACACTTGGAATCATTGGTTCATTGAAAAAAAAAATATATATATATATATATATATATATATATATATATATATATATATATATATTTGTAGTTTCTTTATATAGCCCCAAATAAGTCCAGTCCAGGTCAAATATAGGGCTTTTCTACCCCCTGACCCTACTACATGGCATAATATATTTTAGTAATATTGTGTTTAGTAGTCAGAGATAGCTTTGGATTTGGGGAAGAGTAGAACCTATTCACAGTCTGTGAGGTTGAAAGGATCAAGGAAACTAAACTGATGAGCAACATTTTACACTCTCTGTTGATGTTATGGCTGGGCAATTATTTAGGCTCTTATTGTTGTATCAGGACTTTAGCGCCAGGGAGGCAGATGTTGGATAAAGTATGGTTATTCTATTTTCCAGAGGAATGATTCCATTTCTATAATGAGTATTCAAAATAAGAAGAATTTTAATTATGCAAAAAGGTGGATTTTTACTTTATTCCATAGGCAGGAAAGAGCTTTTGAGTATTTTGAAGTTTTATTCATATTTACCCTTAAGAAACATAACTTGCAAAGTAGTATGAAGGTTAGATCCATAGAGCAATGAGACCATAAGAGACAGGAGAATTAAAGAACTTTTGGAGTTTTTTATGCATTTGATAGTCCACTGAGTTACTGTCCATTGAAGTTGGGAAGAGAAGAAAGAAGTTAGACAAATTGGGGGGAGTATATCTGATAATACATGGCAATTCATTGATTATATGATAGTTTGGGGGAGACAAAAAATTTAAAGCTATGTTTTAAATACAAGCTAGTGAATTTTTTTTGCAAATGACAGAAAGGAGCAGAGTCAAGAGAGCAGGTTTTGAATTAAAAATTTTAAATTTGGTTTTGTACATGTTGATCATGAGATACTGATAAATAGACATTCAGAAGCTTATGTACTAGAGGTAGTTTGAAGTTTATGTCTAATTTCAGGATGGAGATTGGAAATAGAATAATTGAGGAGAAAATTCTTTTTCTAGGGAACATTGAGACTGAGACTGAGGATATGAGAGAGCAATTAAGACACATGCACAGAAGCAAATAAAGATTGAGAGAAGAAGGGGAAAAAAACCAGGAAAGGGGAGAGAAAGTTGAGGGGAGAAATAACTAGGGCGACAGAGAGAGAGAGAGAGATGGCGCAGGGGAAGTTAGTACCAAGCTTTTAAGAACACCAGCATGAAGGGTTTGGGATGAATATGAAGAAACAATATAGGAAGTAATGGAGGAGCACTAAGAAAGGTAGGAAATAAACATGGAAAATACATTGTCAAGAAATCAAGAGAATAGAATATCTGCAGAAGAAGAGGGTAATCAATAATCTTAAAGAATTCAGAGGGCTCAAGGCTTTTGGATTGTGTGATAAAATCATGTGTGGTAAATTTTGAGGGAGTAGTTGCAGTAGAGTGAGAAGATATCTTATAGCAACCTGTGGAGTGAATAGAGAAGCAGAGACATAGTGTAGATTGGTTTTGGGGGGAGAATTTTGGTTGTGAAGAAGAGGAGAAGAGAAAAATTTATGGTTCTACAGGTTGTGAAGGTTTAGGGTAGGTTCTTTTGGTTTTATTTTTAGATTTAGGGAAGTCTATTCATGCTTAAGCTTGGAATACTAGAAAGTGGAAGATGGAAGACATTTTTTAGTAGTCAGAATAATGCAAGAGGGCTAATTATAATTTACACTTGCTATATTATAGTTTACAAAACTCTGTTTTCACAACAACCCTGTGAATGCCATAAAGAGATGGTCCTTGAAAGTCAAGCAACTATTCACTTATAGGAAGTCAATAATTTAGTTTTAAACTAACTGTGAAAATGGGGCCATGATAGATGAATCTTTCATTAATTTCAAATACGTTCATTTGCACAGTACCTAGCATACAGTGAGGGTTTAATAAATGTTTAATGACTGACTTTGTTATAAAGAGAGCAAGTGATAGAACAAAATTGTTATACAAGTCCAGAGTAGGAGAAAGATCCATCTTTTTTTTTTTTTTAGATTTTTGCAAGGCAAATGGGGTTAAGTGGCTTGCCCAAGGCCACACAGCTAGGTAATTATTAAGTGTTTGGGACTGGATTTGAACCCAGGAACTCCTGACTCCAGGGCCTGTGCTTTATCCACTACGCCACCTAGCCACCCCGAAAGATCCATCTTATCAAGAAAAGAAAGGTAGATGGAAAAGAGGAGGATGGGAGAAGTCACATGGAATTGGGAGAACAGAAAGATAGGTAAAATGAGCTTTCATTAACATAGAGTAAAGGCTTTTGTATCAAAACTGGGCAAGATGTTATTAGGAAAGAGGCCTGAACCTTCCCCTTTGCTATCCTTCCACCTAATCAAATTACAAACTATAGACCCTTATTTCAGTGAAGTAGAAGTCTAGATCATCTACTATGAATATTGGGAAAAGTCAAAATTAAATTTATGAATGAAATTTGAAGACATAATGATGACTGAGAATATTGAGCATGAAGAAAAGATCTAGTTAAAAACACCTAATTGGTACCCCTTGAGATTGTAGATTTGTAGAAAGAGTAGAATTCACAATGTAATAGGTTGAGAAGTGAATGAATCATGAGGAAATAGAGGGCCCAGGCACATTTTTCAGAAATGAGGCTTTGAATAGGAAGAGAGAAGATAGCAGATAAATAGATTAAAAAGGCAAAGGAAATTAACAACAAAAACTTGGGGAGATCTGAGAATGTTTACAAACATTTGCAGAGTGGAAAGAGTGAAGACTGGAGGAATAAAGCCTTGAAGTGGATATAAAGATATAACAGTAATTTATATTTATATAGTACCCTCTTGAAAATTGGGTACTAGAAGGGGCAGCTAGGTGGCATAGTGGATAAAGCACCGGCCCTGGAGTCAGGAGTACCTGGGTTCAAATCCATCTCAGACACTTAATAATTACCTCTCTGTGTGGCCTTGGGCAAGCCACTTAACCCTGTTTGCCTTGCAAAAAAAAATCTTCAAAAAAAAATGAAGAAAATTGGGTACTAGAGATGGACACCTAGAAAATAACAACCCATTTTTTGAACCCTGACTGACATTTGCTGGGTAGGTGATTCTTGGTTGTAATCCAAGACTCCTTTGTCCTCTGGAATATCTTTATCTCAGTCCTCTGATCTTTGAATGTTAAAGATAAGTCCACTGTAATACTGATTATGAATTCCTGGTATTTAAATTGTTTCTTTTTGATTACTTGCAGCATTTTTCTCTTTAGTTTTTCTTTTAGGGAAGTCTGAAATTTGACAGTATTCCTAAGAGATTTTTATTTTGGTATCACTTTCTGGGGATGGTTGATAGTCTTTCGAGGATTATTTTATCTTCTTGTTCTAGAACAGGGTTGTCCAAAATGCAGTAGCCCACAGTGCAATTTATTGAGACCAGTCTGTGGGTTTACTAAATGCTTTAGTGAACAAAACTGCACTACTGTAGAGCTATTAATTAAAATGGTAAATCAAAGTATATTGTCTATGCTTTCAGTAAAAAAAAAAAAATAAAAGGTAAGACAGCTCTGTTCTAAGGTATTAGGGCTTCTTTCCATGATAATTTTTCAAAAGATATTGTCCAGGCTCTTTTTTCTGATCAAAGTTTTCAGGTAAAGCAATAATTCCTGCATTATCTCTCTTGACTCTATATTCTATTATCTCTCTTGGATCTATATATTTTATATAATCATCATTCTTTTTAAAAGGCACTTAATTTCTTCTGGTTTTTTTTCAGCCTTTTGGTTTTATTCTAGGGAATCTTGGTGCATAGAGTCCTTAATTTTCATTTGTTCAATCAAGGGAACACCAAGTTGAAGGGAAGGATAAAATGAGAAGATGGAAGAGAAGTAGGAGAGAGAGGGAATGAGGAAGGCAGAGAGAGAGATAGAGAGAAGAGACAGAGAGACAGAGACAGACAGAGACACACACACTCACAGACAGAAAGACAGAGAGAGGCAGAGACAGAGAAAGAAAGAACAATGCTATATAATAATGTTAGAAAAAATTGGGGGGCAATGCAGTTGCTACCCATAGCATATGCCTGTCTCTCATGCATGTCTAAGTAATTACACATACTCAGACTTGTTATAGGAAGGATCCATATCCAAAAGCCAAGGGCTCCCACAGAATCCAGGCCATTACCAGAGGTCTTATTGCGTATTAAATTATGCTTTGGGCGCTTGATCGCTCTGGAAAAGGAAATGAGAATGACTTTGCACAATATTGCCCTCACTATAATGGACAAAAATGAGCAAGTCATGCAATCATTCATTTGATATCACGGTCTTCTTCAATTACAAAGATAAACAACAACAACATCAATGAAAAATAGGAGTAGGTTTAGGGACTAGGAATAACGGAGAGGGTCCCTCTTACTTGTGATACTATTTGAAAGTCACTTAACTTTTTGAGCTTCGGTATTCATAGTATCAAAAACCTGAGATGGTACCACATCAGTAATATGCATGCTTCACCTGATTGCAACAAGAATGGTGTGCGATGACGGATATAGTGATTTATAATCATAAAGGCATGAATACTTATGCTGTAATATCCTTTATATTTTCTCTCAGCCAAAGGAAAAGAGGAATATAAAATATATTTTAGGTATAACTTTACATTTTCTTTCAGTCAACTCATAAACAAGATGAGGAGCAGTAATCTCACTTCAGTGACTGAATTCATCCTTCTTGGTCTTTCCAGTCGACCTGACCTCCAGCTGCACCTCTTCCTGCTCTTCCTCTTACTCTATCTGATGATCTTGCTGGGGAATCTGATTATTATTTTGCTGATATTGAAGGATTCACGCCTGCACACACCTATGTACTTCTTCCTCACTAATTTATCTGGTATAGAAGTATGTTTTACATCCTGTGCCTATCCACAGATGCTGATTCACTTCTTGGCAAAGAGAAAATCCATCTCCTACTCTTGTTGTGTTATACAATTCTACACGTTCCTGTCCTTTGGCATTGCAGAGTGCTATATCCTCTCAGTGATGGCTTATGACAGATATGTTGCTATTCGAG
Organism: Macrotis lagotis; assembly: GCF_037893015.1. NCBI lineage: Eukaryota > Metazoa > Chordata > Mammalia > Peramelemorphia > Peramelidae > Macrotis > Macrotis lagotis. Next base: position 79,374,331 of record NC_133658.1, on the reverse strand, counting down.
ATCCTTTAAGGTACACAGTGACAATGAGCTGGGGGATTTGTGGGATATTAGCTGCTGGGTCATGGTTGGGTGGCTTTATGTTTTCTGCTGTAGACACAGTTGCCACATTTCAGCTCTCATTCTGCCAGGAAAATGTTATTAATCACTTTGTATGTGAAATGCCTGCCCTTCTTCATGTATCTTGTACTGACACAACCCAGGCAGAGTTGGTCATGCATGTCCTTTGTATCTTTACCCTTTTGTGCCCTATCACATTCATCACCCTTTCCTATGCACACATCATCTTTGCTGTCCTGAGAATTCGCTCTGCCCAGGGACGAAGAAAAGCCTTCTCTACATGTTCTTCCCACATTCTGGTTGTCACCTTATTTTTTGGGACTATAATGTCTCTTTACTTAAAGCCCAAGTCTCTTTCTTCTCCAGAATACAATAAAATTGTTTCTGTGTTTTATGTAGCTTTCACACCTGCTCTTAACCCACTCATCTATAGTCTGAGGAATAAAGAGGTGAAAATGGCTCTGAGGAAACTTTTGGGGAAACCTGAAGTTACTTAATTCCATTTCATGTGAGGAAGAACTTGAGCCCAAAGAATTTCCTTCTTGTTCTTCCACAAATTTTTTATGCAAATTAAAAAATAAATTTCATTTTTACAGTTACACTTAAAATAATTTAAACATTTCTTCCTATAATTTGAATTCCAAAATGTCTTCCTTTTTTTGTCCTTCTTGCTGCTTTGAAAAGGCAAGGAATTTGATATAGATGATACATGCATTGTGATGCAAAATATATTTCTATGTTAGTCATGTAAAAATACAACGATAAAAAATAATTAATTAAAGAAAGAAAGAAAAATCTGCATTTATACTCCATAAGTTCATTTTCCAGAGGGGGGAAAATCATTTTTCTTCATGTCTTGCTGTATTATCTTGGATCATTGTAGTAACAAGACTAGCTAAGTCATTCACAGTTGATCATTGTACCATAATGCTGTTATTGTGTATAATATCCTCCTGATTCTGTTTTACTTTGCATCAATTTATGCAACTCTTTCTAGGTTTCACTGAAACCAACCTACCCTTCACTTCTAAAATTATAATAGTATCCTATCACAGTCCAAAACCAAACCTTTTTAAAGCTCTTTACCAATTGAGAGGCATCTCCTCTAATTCAATTTCTTTTCCTCCACAAAAAGAGAACTGATACAAACTGTTTTATACATTAATGCCCTCTTCTATTTAAATATCTTTGTTAAACAAACTTAGTTCTTAGTCAAAGAGTATGCACAACTTTATAGCCCCTTTTGGCATAGTTCCAATTTCCAGAATGGTTGGGATAGTTCACACCTTCACCAACAGAGTAATACTGATCCAATTTTTTCCATACAATCTCAAGATTTATTAATTGTGGTAGATGTTTGTCTGTACTTCTTTCTGCCAAACTATTTTCCAGTTTTCCCAAAAACTTTTGTGATATAGTGAATTATTTTCCTCACAGATTTGGGATTTATCAAACACTAGATGACTATGAACGTTTACTAAAATGTATATCTTATCCACTGGTTCACCACTGTATTTTTTTTTAGTTAATATTAGACTATTTTGCTGTATAATAGAGATTAGTATTTAGTACTGTTAGGTTTCTTTCTTTCATATTATTTTTGGTGAATTATGTTGATATACTTAACCCATTTTCCCCCTTTCAAATGAATTTTATTATTTTTTCTAGCTCTCTAAAATACTTTCTTGTAGTAGTTAGATTTATATGATGCCAAATAAATTAATTTAGGTAAAATTGTCATTTTTAATATATTGGTTCAGTCTATCCATGAACAATTGTTATTTTTGCATTTTTTTAAAGATCTGACTTTGTGTGAAAAGTGTCTTGTAATTGTGTCAATTTAGTTCCTTTTATTGTCTTGACCAGGTGACTTGCAAGTATTTATATTGTTTATAGTTATTTGAAATGGAATTTCTCTTTCTATCTCTTCCTGTTTGATTTTGTTGAAATAAATAAAAATCGTGTTAATTTTTGTGGTATCATTTTATGTCCTGCAGCTTTGATGAAGTTAAAATTTTTGAACTGATTCTGTAGGACTTTTCTCACTATATACTTATCTACAAAGAATGATATTTTTTTTTCGTCCTCACAAATTCAAATTTATTTTCTTTTTTTCTTAGTTCCATAGCTAGCACTTCTGGCATTATATTTAATGAAATATTGATAATGGCATCCTTGCTTTGCTCTGGTACTGTTGGGAAGACTTCTGTAACAGAAATGGCTACAGGCTGTCAGACTTTTACATTTGATTGGTTTGGAGCTGTCCCCAGAATGATGTACTCACTCTGTCTTAAGTCTTTAAATGAGAATTTAATGCTAATATGCTTACAACCCAGGATTATAACACCATATAATATATGATGGCATATATGCATATATATATGAAGGAAAACATCAAAATAGATAAAAAAGAAAGATAAGAGATAAGGAAGATAAAGATAAAGAGAGAAGAAACAAAATCCTATGAGGCTCCAACAATCCTGAAAATCTGGCTGGGAATGTCCTGGGAGACAGTCTTCAGAGATTCAATTGGGGAAGTCTTTTTGTCAGAGTGGCCTCTCAGAACAGGAAAGCATGCTTTCCCAAATAAAAGTTTTTCAACTATTTACACAAAAATGGCACAGATTTAAGGTTACCAAGATGGAACTCAATGACCTCCATGTTTTAGCCAAAATACTTTCAGATCCTGAATACAATTACTTTTTCTAAATGTCTTGTCGTTAAAAACCCAGGGATAGGTCAAGTCCCCAAACTAGGAATGTTCCCCAGCACTTCCTATCCCAAAAGATGCTTTGAGCAACATTCTTTGGTTCAGTGTGCTCAGAAAGTTCCTTCTACTTGGAACATGACTACCGATAGGGAATTTAACCCTTCACTTTTCATCTACTAAACTTTTCCCTTAAGGCTTGCTCATGGTTTTAGAAAGATAAATTATACTTCATTTATTCATATGCTTTCCAATCTTTTTATTAGGACTAATTCTTCATCTACAGTGATAACCACATGATTTCTGTAGTTTTTTTTATTGATATAGTCAATTATGTAAATAGTTTCCCTAATATTGAACCAGCCCTGCATTTTGGTATAAATTTCCCCTAAACATAATGAATAACCTTTGTGATATAAAACTATAATCTCCCTGCTAGAATTTTATTTTGCATCAATATCCATTGGGGAAATTGTTATTTAGTTTTGTTTCTGTAATTTTTGCTCTTTCTGTTTTAGGTATGAACATCAAATTTATGTTGTAAAAATAATTTGACAGGAGTCTTTGCCTATTTTTTGAAAAAAATAATTTACATACTATAAGGATTAACTGTTCTTTACATGTTGGTAGAATACATTTTTGGATCCATTTGGTTCTGGAAATTTTTTCTCAGGGAGATCATTGATGGTTTGTTTAGTTTTGTTTTCTAAAATAGGATTATTCCCTCTTCTGTAAATCTGGGAGTTCATATTTTGAAAATATTCATGCATTTACTAAGGATATCATATTTATTGACATATAATTGGCCAAAATTTCTCCTGTTTATTGAAATTCCTATTCATTAGTGATGAATTCCTCCTTTTCAATTTTGAAACTGGTAACTTTGATTAATTAAATTAATCAATTGCTTAATTATTTTCCTCCTTAAATCCTAATTTTATTTAGCTGTCCAATTTTTTTAACTTTCAATTTTATTAATCTCTCTTGATTTCCAAAATTTTAATTTGGTGTTTAATTGGGGATTTTAAATTTATTTTGTTTTAATTTTCTTAATTGCACTCCCAGTTCATTGTTCTACTCTTTCTTATTCTATTGATGTAAGCATTTAGATCTATGAAATTTCTTTTAAATAATGCTTTGACTGCATCCCATAAATTTTGGTATCTTTCTGCATTATTTTCTTTTGGGGGAAATTTATTTTTTTTGCTTTTTTTATCCTCTCATAACTTAGTATTTGTTATTTAGGTTTCAACTAATTTTATTCTATATTTTAATCTATACCACTCTTTACTGAATGTAATTTTTATTGCATCATGTTTCAAAAAGAATACATTTAATATTTCTGATAATCTACACTTGGTTGTGAAGTTTTATACTCTAATAAATAGCAATTTTTAATGTTGATTCTATATACCACTGAGAAAAAGTATATTAATTTTTATTTTCATTCATTTTCACCAGCCTATTATATCTAACTTTTCTAAAATTATATTCATCTACTTTTTTCTTATTTATTTTGTGGTTAGATTTATCTAGTTCTAAGATAGAAAAGTTATGGTCCTCCCCATAGTGTGGTTCTACTGTTTCTTCCTGTGAGTCATTTAAGTTTTCCTTCAAGAATTTGGATACTATACATTTTGATGCATATGTATTTAGTGTGGATGATATTATATTGTTTATGTTTTCTCTTAGCTACATACACTTTCTTTCTTATCTCTTTTAACTAGATCTAATTTTTTTTGGCTGTAGTCATATCTACTTTTTGGTTGCAGAGTCATTAAGTTGTGTCTGATTCTTTGTGTGCTCATTTGGTAATAAATTTTCAAAGATACTATAGTGGTTTGCTATTTCTAGGCAATTTTACAGATGGAGAGTGGAAGAAAACATGGTTAAAGGTATTTGACCAGGGTAACATAGCTAGATTTGAGCTCAGGTCCTCCTAACTTCAGGGATGGATCTCAACCCTCTATATCAAATAACTGCCCCTCATTGTTGTTAGCCCTGCTTTTTTTTAATATTAGCTGAATCATAATGGATTCTTCTCCATTTCCTTACCTTCACTCTGTATGTGTCTCTTAGCATAAAGTATGTTTCTTATAAGCAATAAATTGAAGGATTCTGTTTTTTAATCCATTCTTCAGGGGATTTCCTTTTATGGCTGAATTTATGTCATTGACATTCACAGCTATGGTTACTAGTTTTGTATTTTCTTCCGTCCCATTTTCCCCATTTATTTTTTTCTCTCTCTCCTTTCACCCTGTCCCTCCTCCAGAGTCTGTTTTGTTTCTGATTTCCCCAATGTGCTCTTTCTTCTATCATTCACTCTTTTCTTATACTGCTTCCTGTTTTCTTATAAAACAAGGTGGAGTTCTATTCAAAACTGAGTGTATAAGTAATTACCTCTCTGAGCCAGTTCTGCTGAAATAAAGTTCATGTGGTTCACCACCAACACATCTTTCCATCAAGGTAAAAGGCTCTTTCCTTAGTGCCTCTTTTATTTTAGATAATTTACCCTATTTTGCTTCTTTCCTCTTTCTCTCAGGACATCACTTTTTTTTCATCCCTTCATTTTATTTTTTAAACCTTCCCATTACAATCAATTCAGATTCATTTTCTTTGTCTGTCTCTACTTATTTGAACTCTTTGAATGATGATAAATTTTTTAGAATTTAAAAGTATCATCTGCCCCTGTAGGAATGGAAAGAGTTTAACCCTTTGAATTACTTAGGATTTATCTCCTATTTAGCTTTGGTTAATCTTCTTGAGTAAAGTAGCTGTCCTATTGTATTTGAAAGTTAAATTTTCTATCCAGTTTTGTTCTTTTCATCAGGAATGCTTTAATGTCCCCTGCTTCAGTAACTATCTAATTTTCCCCTTGAGGATAATACTCAATTTTGTTAGAAAGCTGATTGAACTGATTCTTAGTTGTACTCTTAGTTTCTTTGCCCTCTAGAATATCATATTCTAAGCCCTCCAATCATTTATTTAAGAAGCCACTAAATCCTGTGTTGTCCTAAATATGGCTTCATGATATTTGAATTACCTCTAGCTGCTTGCAATAATTTCTCTTAGAACTGGGAGCATTGGAATTTGGCTGGGAGTTTTGATTATAGGAACTCTTTCAGGAAGTGATCAATGGATTCTTTTATGTGCTACTTTACCTTCTGGTTCTACAATAGCAGAAAATTCTCAATGATAATTTTTTGAAAGATGATATCTAGTATGTTTTTTGATTATGTCCTTCAGGTAATTCAATAACTTTTAAATGTTCTCTTCTGGATATATTCCAAGTCAATTGTTTTTCCAAATAAATACTTTATATTTTCTTCTATTTTTTCCTTCTTTGGATTTTCTTTTGTTGCTACTTAATGATTCATGGAGTAATTAACTTCCACTTGTCAGATTCTAATTTCTAAATAATTGTTTTGTTCAATGAAGTTTTTTAAAATCAACTTTTCTTTATGGCCAATTCAAATTTTTAAGATGTTCTTCTCTTTGGCAAACTTTTGTACATATCTTCAGCAAGTTTTGAATTCTGCTTTTTTAGTTCATCTATTAAGTGAAGTTTTATATCTCTTTTACCATTTGCCAAAGTCTGTATCTTAAGGTATTCTTCTCTTCATTTGAATTTTGTGCTTCTTTTACTATTTTTCATATTCTGTTTTAAGGGTTTTTTCCTTTTTTTGTTGTTCATTTATCAAGATAATAATTTTTTAATGATTTCTTGCATCACTCTCATTTCTGTCACCAATATTTCTCTTATTTCCTCTCATTTGACTTTTAAAATCTTTTCTGAACTCTTTCAGGAATTCTATTTTTGGCTGAGGCTAATTAAATTTTTGAGAGTTTGGAGATATCAATTTTTAAAAAGTTTTATTTATTTTAAGGCAATGGGGTTAAGTGACTTGACCAAGGTCACAAAGCTAGGCAATTATTAAGTGTCTGAGGCCGAATTTAAGCTCAGGTTCTCCTGACTCCAGTGTCAATACTCTATCTATTGTGCCACCTCATTGTATCAGTTTTGATTTTGTCATTGTCTCCTGAGTTTGTGTTTTGATCTTCCCCATCATAATAACTTTCCTTAGCCAGAGTTCTTATGTTTCCGTTTATTCCTTTCCAGACTATATCTTGACACTTGAGATACAGGAGACACTGTCTTGAACTTCAATTTTTTCATACTACTAATATTTTGAGGTAGTTCTGGGTACCTGCAAGTTTTCCATTCTTCCAATACAGTGTGGAGAGGTGTGGTCACTGTTCTGGTCTGTTGACGACAAGTAATTTTTCCTTCTCTGGAGTGTGAGGAGGATCCCTGCTTCCCTGGGCTGGGGGCGGGGAGGTGTATGTTGGAGTATGCTAGTCTTCCTCCTCACGCTGGGACTGTGATCCACATCTATGATCTGGTAACCTGTTGGCCAATGCACCTAGAGCCATCAGACTGCTCTCAGTAATCTTTCTCTAACCACTTGTCCGCTTTCCTGTCTATGTTCTGAGAACTCTGGGAGTCACTCCAGCTGATTCAGTGTTCCCCAAGTCTTGCACTATCTGATTGGGGTAAGGGCTGGTGCTGAGCTTTGGTGGTGGTGGGTGTCTTGGGGATTTACTGTTGAATTACTGGGCTATAGCCTAGTGCTCAATTGCCCAGGCCATCTATCCTGCAATGTGCTCCATTCTCACTTCAGTAAGACAAACCATCCTTGTCAATTTTCTAAATTGTGTTGGACTGGAAAAATTTTACATCTTTTACTTCTGAGGTTCTTGTGCTCCAGAATTCATTTTGAGGTGTTATTTGGTTGTTGTTTGGAGGGGTATTTGAGACAGTTTAGGTGACTTCCTACCTTACTAGTCCATTTTGACTGAACCCTACAATAAATACTGATAAATATTGGACATAAACAAATGTTCTTTTGTGGGATTTCTCAAAAGTTTTCAAATATATAATATGATCCTAAGACCATAAAATAAAATTATTCATCTAGAAGAGTATTTATAGTTTTCTAAAGTTTATATACTTTCTAAAGTATTTATAGTTTTCTAAAAAGGAACAAAATGTTTCTAAAAATAAAGTTCTAAAATGTTGGACTCATATCTCTGAAATGGGCTGTTTGTGTTAGAGAATTTCAAGAATATGAGAAAGGTAAAATATTCAGATATAAACATAAATGCAGATAAAAAATTTCAAGAAATGGAGGAAAAACTTAACTTGCCTGGGAAGTGATTTTTAGAAATTATTTTTCTTTGCCACCCTCTCAGAAAAGAATGTAGTTCAGAAAATGCATAAGAACCTTGACAAAGACTATTGCTGCCATTAAGGTTCCCAGCATTCAAAATGAAGAGAATTATGAAAATATTTTAATAGGGAATTCAAATACAAGATTATTGATGAAAGGGTAAGACAACTGCAATTACCTTCTTTTGAAGAATTCAAATCATTAATCCTAAATCAATGTTTTTGAGTGTCCTATAAGAAGTGGAAATAAGTGTTTATGTTTTTTTTAAGAAGCTATGGAGAATAGTATTCTAAAAGACTTGAAGATATAGATATTGCTCTGATTTTTGAAATTGAGAATTGTCTTTAAAATATACTATGTTAGAATTTGTTATTATAATAGTGGATAGCCAGAAGTTTAAGAAGGAAATTGCAATACAAGTGTAAATTATGCCACACCAATCTTTTTTTCCTTTTTTTTTAACAAAATTATTAGAGTAGAAAATAAAGAAAACCCTGAAATAGAGTTGGCATTTATCTTTTCATTTTCCCTACACTTTATTCCATTTGACATATACTTTTATTCAGGGACATTGATCTTATTTCTCTTCCTTAAACCATACACTATCTCTGGCTGTCCTCTTTGCCTGATATACTCTCTTCCCTCCTCAATGCCTAAAGTCTTTCCCAACTTCCTTTTATTTCTAACTAAAATACCATCTTTCATAGGAAACCTAGACAAATGCCTTGGGTGGAGCATACTAGGGTTCCCAAGATATCCTTGTGTCAGGATTAAGTACCAAAGAAATCAAATGATTTCTCAAGAAAAATCAGCAAATCACATATTGGCAATTTGATGGACATTGCTGGAGCCCTGTGGAGCCTGGCTGATATGGGAGGAAAACCACATAATAAGGTCAAGGTCTCCCATGACATCAAGACATCATTAGCATTCCTGTTTCCTATCAATCAGAACAAGGGGTGAAATGGTTCTGGAAAAGTATTTCTTTGCATAATACTCCCCTTGGTAAAATAAACATAATGTGTAATTCATATAATCATGTATTTGATGACATGCTTCTCTTTGAACAGGGAAAACTTATTTTTGATAAGGGAATCTCAAATTATTTTTTACTTTAAAAATCATATATATATTATATATATATATATATATATATAATATATATGTATGTATGTTTGTATATTTGGATGTTGTTTCTCCCATTAGAAGGTGAGCTCCTTGAAAATAGACTTTTTTGGAATATGAGCTTACAGAAGCACATCAAACTGGAAAAATTCCCCTATTGAGGCTACTTTTTCTATTTATTTGTTTAGTCTCCTTCTTGAAGAGGTTGAAGGGTTGATAAAATAACACAGACAGCTCATGATTGGTTCTTAGCATCAAGAACCAAGTCAAGATGACTGGTTAATTGGGACTTAGAAAAATCTCCCATCTGCATTGTTTATACAAAAGTCATAAAAACAGATCAAACTTTACCTACTTTAGTTATCACTTGCATTTAACATTAGCTTCTCTGTTTGGTTTTGACTTCAAGGAACAACATTCTTTTCCAGAATAAACTGATCACCTGAAATTTCATGTCATGAAGAGGAAGCCTTGTTGCCAAAACATGCAGTTTTGAAGCAAAAGGACAGAGTTCAAAAAGTGAGTGCTGGGGAAATATCAAAGGAAGGCAGAAAGATCAAAACTGAATAAAAACATAAGACCATAAAAAAGGTTAAATCAACAGAAAAGATTCAAAACCATAACTAATGAGGTCTAAGTTCTCAGACAGATTTTAAAACTTTTTAAACAAAAAAGTATAATTTAAAGGAAAATGAACTAAAGCCTTATGAAATATAGAATCCTTTGACCCCAGAATAGAATACTTTAGAATGGTTTGAAATTTAAACAAGAAATTTCAAAATGATTTGAAAGAAAAAGGAAATACATAAAAAAATCATTAGGGATAAGTATATTTACCTTGGAGAGTTCTTTTTTATCTTAATAGTAATTTAATTTTCCAATTACATTTGTTTTCTTCATTTTTTAAAAATGTTCTCCCTTTTTGCTTTCTCTCCTTCCTCCCCAAGACACCAAACAATCTGTAATAAGTTTACATGGAATTATATAATACATATTTCCACATTAGACCTGTTGTGAAAGGGGAATCAGAACAAAAAGGAGAGACCATAAGCTAAAACAACCACAAGAAAATAAAAAAGTGAAAATAACTTTATACTTTAATGTTTTAATCTGCATTCAGACTACATAATTTTTTCTCTTTGTGTTGTATTCCAACACAAAGATTTTAGAATGGTCTTTGTTCACTGTATTGCTGGGAAAAGTCTATCTTTTTGCTCATCATACTGTATTGCTGTTAATGTGTGTAATGCTGTCCTGCTTCTGCTCATGTCAGTCTGCATTAATTCATGTAAGTCCCATTTCTCTGAAATCTGCCTATTCATTATTTCTTATAGAACGATAGTATTCCATTACATATTCATATGGCACAGTTTGTTTAAACATTCCACAACTGATAGGAATCCTCTAAATTTCCAATCCTTTGCCACCACAGAAAGAGTTGCTATAATTTTTTTGTATCTACGTGTTCCTTTCCCTTTTTTATTATCTCTCTAAGATACAGAACCAGTCTTAGTATTGGTGAATCATGGGGCTTTCGCAGTTTTATAGCTCTTTAGATATAGACCTATATTGCTCAGAAAAGAGAGTTCTTATTGCAGAATTAGAGAAACTCAATCATAAGTTTAGATAATATATTAGAAACAACCTATTTTCAAAGAAATGAGATAAATAAACAGATTTGTACCATGAAAGATATTGAAATACAGGCAAACCTGATGGGGAGGGAAAAAGTAATATTAAAAGAACATATAGATTTTATGCAAGCAGAAATTTAGGAGTTAAAGGTCATAAATTTATGAGAATATGAAAATGAAGAAGCCCCTATACCATGTCACAAAGATAAAAATCATGAAGAGCTTCTGAATATGGATTACCATGCATCAGGGAAAGAAAGATAAATGTTCAACAAAAGAAAATCATTTGAGGCCTTCTTAACAATAATAAATAACACAATATTTAACTTGAAAGTACACCAAACAACAGAACACAAGAGAATTGTAAAGAAGTACAAAGATCCATTAAGTCAAATCGAGAAGAATTCATTAAACATTTATTATGTATCACATAGCTAAGACCTGGGGATACAAAGAAAGGCAAAACAACTTCTACCCTTAGGAAGTTAACAATCTAATGAAGGAGATAACATGTAAATAACCATATAACTACAAGATGCATAGAGCATAAGTTGAAGGTAATACCAAAAGGAAGGCACTGGCTTTAAGAGAGAAATGGTAAGCTATTTAAATATGATGGCCATTTAGCTGACATTTGAATGAATTCAGGGAAACTAGAAGTGAAGACAAGGAGAAAATAGCTCCACATGTAATGGAAAATCTGACAAAACTAGAAAGGTAAAATGAGGATATGTGTTAAAGGCCTACAAAAACAAAGTCATTGCCTTCTGGAGCCCCAACCTATAATTTTGAGAGTTCAGTTGGGGAGATATGTCTGGTAGACTGGCATTGATATATTGTGGTGGCTTTATCTATGAAAATTTAGGGGTCCTTCATAATTTTAGGTGAAATTAAAGAGTTTCTCTATTCGCAACTTTCATTACTGAATTAGTTGGTTTTCAGGATTCCATTAGAGAAAAATAGCATTTTTCTTTTAAGGTATACATTTTATAATTCCCCAAATTTCTTTGAGATTTTTTTTTATTTGAATGTGACTATATCAATAAATATTTGCTTTATTTCTCTACTCATTTGTTCACTATTATCAAACTCCTTTGTCCTTGTTACATGATGATGTGATACTACACATTATGAGTAACCAATCTGAATTTTTGTCCCTAGGATATTGTTACCTAGAAGTTCACTTAGAACATGCCAGGATGCTCATAAATGTTCATTTTTTTTCCATTTTAGCTATTCAAGCAGATCCACTGTGAAATCCTAGTAGAATGTAAGTTCATATGATAAACTTAAGCTTTACCTCCTGACCTGGGAAGCCTGAATAATGAATTCTAAGTTTATATCCCCTTTACCACTGTATGTGTATCAGAAATCTTGCGACTTTGTTTTCTTTCTTTTTGTATATTTGTCTTATTAAAGGATACATTTGTTCGAAAATCTTTTCAGATTGACATGTGCGTGAGTTTGACTGATTGACAAAAGGAGAACACTGGGGTTGGGGGATTAAAACTAAAGTCCCAGAAATCCCATTTCCTCAGGGTGAGCCCTAGACTCCTAAGGGAGTTGTAATTAGCAGACTTTAGATTACCCAATTAGCCTTTGCAAGTAGCTATAGGGGGTGATAAAATTCAGAAAACTAGTCTTCCAAAATGTAAAATTCTCAAATGAACAGATATCCAATTAAACTAGTTTGAATAGAACTACAAAAGAAAAGAAAGCTTTTCCAGTTGAATTTATAAAGAATTCTATCAAATTTTAAATACCAATCGATATGTACACAGAGTGTCCTAAAAAAATGGAGAAAAATGCATTAACAAATAGACCAACACCTTACACCCTATAACAAGATAAGATCAAAATGGATACAGGATTTAGACATAAAAAACAATATTATAAGCAAACTAGAAGATCAAGGAATAGTTTACCTGTCAGATCTATGGAAAGGGAAGCAGTTTATGACCAAGGAATAGATGGAGAACATCATTAAAAACAAACTAGATAATTTTGATTTCATTAAATTAAAAAGCTTTTACACACATAAAACCACTGTAACCAAGATGAAAAGAAATGTAGCAAATTGAGAAGCAATTTTGAGTTAGTATTTCTGACAAAGGACTTATTTCTAAAATATACAGAGAACTGGATCAAATTTTCAAAAAAAACCCCATTCCCCAATTGACAAATGGTCAAAGGATATGCAAAGGCAATTTACACATGAGGAAATCAGTGATCCATAGTCATATGAAAAATTACTCTAAATCATTACTTATTAGAGAAATGCAAATTAAAGCATCTCTGAGGTACCACCTCACACATCTCAGACTGGCCAATATGACCAGAAAGGACAAAGATCGATGTGGGCAATCTGGGACACTAATACACTGTTGGTGGAGCTGTGAACTCATCCAACCTTTCTGGAGAGCAATTTGGAATTATGCCCAAAAGGCAAAAAAAACAAAACAAAACGTGCATACTATTTTATCCAGCAATACTGCTGCTGGATCTATATCTTGAAGAGATTATGAAAAAAGGTCATAAAATCACTTGTACAAAAATATTCATAGAAGCCCTCTTTGTGGTAGCAAAGAATTGAAAATTAAGTAAATGTCCTTCAACTGGGGAATGATTTAATAAACTGTGGAAAATGTATGTCATGGAACACTATTGTTCTGTTAAAAATCAGGAGGGATAGGAATTCAGGGAAGCCTGGAAGGATTTGCATGAACCTATTCTGAGCAAGATAAGCAGAACCAGAAAAAGCTCATACATCCTAACAACAACATGGGGATGATGATCAAACTTGACAGACTTGCTCATTACATCAGTGCAACAGTCAGGGACAATTTGGGGCTATCTGTCATGGATAATACCATCTGTATCCAGAGAAAGAATTGTGGAGTTTAAACAAAGACCAAAGACTATTACCTTTAAATTAGAAAACAAAACCTGTTATTTTTTCTGTCTCTTACACTTTATTTTTCTTCCTTAAGGATTTGATTTCTCTCTCACATTCAAGTTAGATCAATGTATACCATCAATGTAAAGATTAACAAACTGCCTTCTGTGGGGGGTGGGGGAAGGGAAGGAAGAATAGGGTAAAAAATGTAAAACTCAAAATAAATGAAATCTTTCTAAAAATACATTAACAAAATCTGTTAATGAGATAAATGCAACCCTAATACATAAACTGAAGGATGATAAAGCAAAATAAAAGAAATAGAAGTCAATATTACTTGTGAGTATGAATTCCTTTTTGTAAAAAGAAAAATCCTGGCAAAAATACAATGGTAATTGTTCCAAAAAGTCATCGACTGTGCTCAAATTGGATTTCTATCAAATATGCAAGGAAGTTTATCGAAGGAAAAACATTTAACATAATCAAATTATTATTTCAAACAGCAATGTCATATGATTATATTAACAGATGCAGTAAAGGACTTCGACAAAGTACATTATTTGTCTATGAAAAAATCTCCAAAATTACATTCAGAAAGAATTTTTTATGGTAAAATTATTTATTTTAATCCAAAAACTAGTATTTTGTGCAACGGGAAAATGGAATTACTCATTCAATTCTATATAAAACTATTTAAAGAAAAGAGAAGAAATTCTGCCAAATTCTTTTTATGATACCATTATGGTGCTAATACAAAACCAACAAGAACCAAAACAGATAACGAAAATTATAGTCCAATCTCCCTATTGAACATAGAAGCTTTCTCAATAAAGAAAAGAATAAAGGAAGCATTTCCTCTTTCCCTTCTCTTATTTTACATCTTATCATTAGCAACAGAAATGCTATAATTAGAAATAATAGAAGAAAAAGAAATAGAAGCAATTGCTAAAAGAGAGAAAAATTATTTTTCTGCTTAAAGTAGTTTTACTTATTAAAAATCCTATAAAATTGTCACAAAAACCAATTGAAACAATGCCTTTAATAAAATTACATAATGGAAAATAAAATAAGAAATCACTAGTATTTTAATATTGTATTGTACAAATAATAGATTGGAAATGTTTAGGATAGGTGTTGTTTTATTTTGAGATTCGGGGAAATACATATGCATGTATAGACTTTGAATAACAAAGAGGGGAAGAATAAAGATGTTAGTTGACAGAAAGATTGATAGAGTAAAGTGGAAGGAGATAATAATAATTTACATTTATTACTTTAAAGTTTACAAAATGATATCTTTGCAACTACCTTGTAAGCTACATTGGGGAGTTGGTACTTGAAAGCTAAGGACATAGTCACTGATATTAGATCAAAGACAGAGATCAATAATTTGGGCTTAGATTACCTGTAAAAATGGGACCATGACATATGATTACAAGTTTTAAGTAAGTAAGTTTTGTAGCACAGTATTTAACACATTGTGAGGATTAATAATGCTTATTGGTGGGCTGAATTATAAAGGGAGCAAATTATAGGGCAAACAATTCTTCTGGTCAGAAGTAAAAGAAGATTTCATTTTATCAAGAAAGCACATGCAGCTAGAGAAGGCGAGACTGGGAGAGATTACATGGGATTGGGAGAACAGAAACATGGGCAGAAGGACATTCCGCTAGCATAAAATAAAGATTTTTGTATCAAGATTCTGGTGAACAGTATTAGGAAAGAGACTATGATGCTGAATATTCTTACCTTCCTCTATCCTTCCATCCACCCCAATGCTCAAATTTCAGTTCCTGGTTTCAGAAATTATGTGGAGAGCAAATAAAGGCTTAGGACCCAAGAATTGAGGAGAAAGGTAATCCAACACTAGATATGCTGCTACCGCTAAAATCACAAGCTTTCTCAACCTCAGTTTCCTCTTCTATAAATTTAACATAATGAAATTTGTCCTGACTTCCTTAAGAGTGTTTAAAGTAAGGATAATATTATATGATGAATGTAAAGTTCTTTGTAACCATAATGTCCTACACAAATATCATAATCCTCTTTTTATATTTTGTAGATCTGTAATCAAGATGGAAAACTGCAATTTCAACTCAAGGAGTTCATTTTCATTGGTCTCTCCAAGAGACTTGAGCTCCAGGTATTTCTTCCTGCTTTTTCTCATTGTCTACCTGATTATTCATATTATTAGATACATGCCTCCACATTCCTGCCTCCTTCCTCAAAACTCTAGCCATTCTAGAAGTCTGTTATACAACTTGTGTGATTCCACACATACTGGGTAACTTCTTTGTAGGAAAGAAGCCTTATTCTTCCACTGTTGTACCATACTGTTTTATACATCTTTCTCTTTGACATTTTACAATGCAATATCCTTCTAGAAATGAACTGTGATTCCTATGCAGTCATCCAGAGTCCCTTAATATACTTACTGTATTTCCTCATGTATAAGACTCACCCTTTTTCAAAAAATTTGGAGTCTAAAAACTGGAAGCATCTTATACAGTGGTTGTAGATTTTTTACTTACATTTCCCATTTTTTAATATATCTTCTGTTTGCACTCATTGTTTGGCATGTTACCCATGTATTAGGTAATATTTTGTCATGTTCTTCCCAGAAATGGCTCAGAAAAGATTTTCGTACAGAGCTGAATTCAAGTTAAAAGTGATCCAGTTTTCACAAGTGGATTTAAATCATGCTGCTAGACAAGTGTGGTCCTCCTCCAACTGAGAAAACAACCTGAGACTGCCTATGGGAAAAAAAATACCATAATGCTTACAACCTAGCAACAGAAGGCCATGAGAGGAAAGTTAGCAAAATCGTCTGATTTAGAGAGGGAATAGAAGATATGGATTCAAGAACAAGGGGCAATTGGAAATGCTGTGTCCATCAAGATGGTTCAGCATGAAGCAAGAAGAATTGTGGATGAAAAGGAAGGTACTTATTTCAAAGGAGTACACAACTGGTGCTTCATTTTCATGAAAGAGAATGGATAAGCATGTGTACATGCACCAGACTTGCCTCAAAATATGCCGGAAAGCTATGAACAGAAGTTCTTTGAATTTCATGAAAATAAAATTTGAGTTCAATAACTTTATGCAATACATTTTTTTTCAAATTTTGGGCTCCAATATTACAGTGTTTCTTATACATGGGGAAATATGGTACTCATAAAGGACTGAAGGTTCTGTGGAGGACTGACTGACTGCTGGATGTTGGGTGGGTAGCTTCATAATATCCAAAGTAGACACAGTGGTCATGTTCCTGTTGTCATTCTATTGGGAAAATGCTATCAATCATTTCCTGTGTATAATGCCTGCCTTCCCTTTTCCTGAACAGATACATCCTTTGTAGAGATGGTCAAGAATGTCCTATTTTGTCCTGTCATATTCATCACCTTCTAATATGACCATATTATTAATGTTGTCCTACACATTTGGTATGCCCAGGAATGCAGAAAAATATTTTTCATGAGTTTTTTCCACCAGATGGTTTTTATGCTATTATGACACTATAATCTTGCTCTGTGTTGGTCTTCAATTATTCTCTTCTGCAAAATATAATAAGCTAATTTCTATATTTTAGGTGGTTTTCAAACCTGTCTTTAATCCTCTTATCTATAGTTTAAGGATTAAGGAGTTAAAATGACCCTAAGAAAACTCTTGGGGGAAACCAGAGACAGGAGCCAGTATGATACTTCTTTTACTTTTTTTTAGCTTTTTTTCCTTCAATGGCCCGTCCTTGAAGTCTTTGACATAGATACTTTCACTTTCACTTCTTTTCATGTGGGATGTCTGGGAAGTAGTAGCAGCATTTTTTTTCAAATGCATAATAAAATTTAGTTTAAAAAAGAAAATTAGTTTTAAGATTCAAAACTCAATTAGCAATAAGGATGAACTTCTGTGGATCATCTAGTCCTTAACCTCAAGAAGCTTAAGACATCTACCTAGGAAAAGATAATGAGTGATATAAAAGTATGTGCTAAAGATTATTTAGTTGTTCCAAGTCTAAATTCTAAAGAATAGTGGAGAGGACATATATATATATATATGTATATATATATATATATATATACATATATATATATATGGAGAGAGAGAGAGAGAGAGAGAGAGAGAGAGAGAGAGAGAGAGAGAGAGAGAGAGAGAGAGATTAACTTATCTGAAGCAGAGATAAAATTAGAACAGTCTTGGGAGAATAAATACTAGAGGTCTTAAGATACAAAGAGGGAAGAGAAGTGATATGTAAGTAAATAATTAAGGAATAATCTAATCAAATTCTTTGGAGGAAGGAAGAGGGGTTATGAAGTCAAACCAGATAACTGGACTTGATATCTGTCATTAAAGATCTAAGTATGACTGGATGAAAGTGGATACATGGATGAATTCAGAGTCATCCAAGGAGACACTGAAGCAAATCTCTCTGAACTACATAATACTTTCAATATCGCCAGTCGTAAATTCCCAGAATATAGCATCCATTACATGCTACTTTTTTTTTCTAGTGGGAGCATAGGATCCAGGTCAGAAAGAATGACTGAACAATTACTCCCTTTTCTCTAATAAGGAGTCATGGGGATCAAATTCCAATGATCCCCAAAGTAAGTAAATATTTCTGCCTGAAATGGGACTAGTATTGCTCACCTTTAGAGGCAAAGAAACCAAGCACTAGTCCCCCGTTTCCAACAATTCCACTAGTAGATTCTCATACCTCATGAACATCTCATCTTAAAAGAGAATAGTAGATATATGCAATCTCGGTAAAAGATACTTATAACCTAGACTTCTGGATTTAAGATCCAGAGATTTAAGGTGAGGATTGTTCACCTCTTAATTGTGCTGCTGGGGAGATATAGCATCGGCAAATTACACTAGTGTTCCTGTATTCTTCTTCGTCATTGTAAGTCCCTACCCCTGTAAACAATCAATGAATCAATACACATTTATGAAGGACCTATTATGTATTAAATGCTGTGCTAAATGCTGTGAATATTTCTGTTGCCATAAGGCTGGAGAGTTGTTGAAAGTGAAGGAATTCACATTAGCTCTGGAGTTGAAATAACTAAGCATTCATTTCGTACGACTGCAATGTTTATAGATTATGCTAGTAAATGACGTGAAGTAAGGACAAATAACAAAGTTTTAGGCATGGTTGCCTATGAATAAGGGAAGAAGGAAAGATCTCCAGAGGTCTTCAATGGTCTCAAGAGTCTAGCTTAGAGAAGAAAGAAAACATCCATCCTAGTAGAGAGAAAAAAAGGGAGAAGAGAGAGCTTCTTTTATAGTATTGGTAAAGAAGTGGAAATTGAGGGGATACCCATTAATTGGGGAATGGATGAACAAGTTATGGTACATGAATGCTATGGAATTCTTTGTCCTAGAAGAAACTGAATGGTCTGACTCTAGAGAAGTATGGAAGAAATTACAGGAACTGGTGCTGAGTGAAGGGAGCAGAACCAAGAGAGCATTGGACACATCAACAACAACATTGTGAATTGATCAATTGTGCTATACTCATCCAAAGGAAGAAAAACAAAACAAAACAAAAAACCCTACAGGATCTGAATGACCACTAAATTCACTTTTAAAATTTTTCTCTTATGTGTTTCTTTTCTATATCATCGTTCCTTTCTTTTCCATAATATTCATGCCTCATACCAAAAAATATCTTATCTCTACATGTGTTAAACATGAATGTATATGCACAATATTCAGCTGATTGTTTGACACTGAGGGGTGGGGGTTGTAAAATGAGGGTGGAAGAAATTATCTAATTTAAAATATGCATATGGAAGTGAATGAATATTGAAAAACTTTCATAATACATATTTGGAAAAATAAAATGTCAATGGAAAAAAATGAATAACATATCACCTCAGGATTGACCTGTTGCCTAATACATATACATCAAGTGCTCAATAAATATTTTTGAATTGAATTGAGCTGATTAGAAACTTGCAACAAGTATCTTTTTTTTTCTCAAAAGATTCTATTGT
This sequence comes from Macrotis lagotis, assembly GCF_037893015.1. Lineage (NCBI taxonomy): Eukaryota > Metazoa > Chordata > Mammalia > Peramelemorphia > Peramelidae > Macrotis > Macrotis lagotis. The sequence continues at coordinate 79,354,682 of NC_133658.1, read as the reverse complement.
CAAACAAAACAATGTCTAACCCTGACCTACAGCTGCTGTTATTCTAAAAATTTTGGAGGACACAAAACTGGAACTTTTGCTAATAAAAGAAATTCAATGAATGCAATTACTTAGACTTCATACGAGTCCACTTCTGATACTGGAAGTATGCGGGTGCAGGAAAGAGTCTGGGGACATTGGGAGAATGAACATGCAGACCTTGAGTTGAAGTTAGGATTTGAGTCACTCCTTACTTCAAACAAAGGCTGACCAGTAGGCCCGCAAACAGCAGTGAAAACATTCGTGTTCTCATGTCTTAGAAGGAATGGGCAGATCTCTGGGCCTTCATCTCAACAAGAGATCCTTTGGGATAGAAAATAGAGACAATAACACTTAGCAGAGATGGCCAGAGAATGGGTGTGATCCTGCCTTCTGTTCTCCTGGGAACACCCCTTATGCCTGCTGGGAGCTTCACTCCAACCCACCTAGGAACACATATCTATCCATCAGTCCATAGAGCCATTGTCCTCCAGATGCAGGAAATGAGCTTTTTACTAGGAGTTTGCTGGGTGAGTCCAACTTGGTTCTTGACAGTCGCATATCATTAGGAATCCATCCCTGTCAGACCAGTGTGACCAGGGATGGAGAAAAAAAGAACCTGGTCTATGTAATGTCAGCTAGGTGGTTCAGCAGACAAAGCCTGGTCCTGGAATCCAAAAGACTCATGAGTCTGACTTCAAATTTGATCTTAGACACTTCCTAGCTGTGACCTAGACAAATCACTTACCTCTATTTGCCTCAGTTTCCTCATCTTTAATATGAGCTTGATATGGAAATGGTAAAACACTCCAGGATCTTTGACAGGAAAGTCTCAAGTTGAATCATGAAGAATCAGACACAACTGAACAGAAGTAACCAAAACGTTTCTATTCTTTGCTGCATGGAGTAAAGCCTCCTCTACATCATCTTGACCTCCCAACAAGAGAAGTAAAATGAATTGAGATGCTAAGTGGACTTGGATTGTCTGCATTTCCCTTTGGATTTTCCTCTTTGTGTCCCAGGGGTTTGTGCTGCCTCTGCTCTACCTGGGTTGTGCAGACAGGGTTGGTGATAGACAAGGTTTGCTAGAAAGGAGGGGACCTTTGGGACCAGAAAGGGGAACCCCTGGAGATGTGAACCTGCTCAGAGAGCAGGGGCTGCTCTGCCCTGGGGACCACAGAGCGAGTGCTCTGAGCTGAATGTACTGAATAGACTGGGAAGATTTTTGTTAAGGGCTGAAGCCCTGTGGGAATGGGGAGCTCCTAGACTGGTGACTGTGATGGTCTCTGTCATCCTCAAGCTCCATGCAGCTGAAGCTAAGAAAGAAATCTTTGCCAGATCTGATGCCATTGAACACAGCAGGCACTCCAGATGCCAGACTGGTAGCCTCATAGATGAGGAGCCTATGGTTTGGGCAGAGTTCTGCTGATACCAATGTAAGTGATCAAAATGATTCAAAAATAAATTCTTACTGACCTTGCAGCTTATGGTGACTGTCCTGGAGATCTGGACAAGGAGCTTGGAGACCAGGTCAGCACAGTGACTCCGTGGGAATTTAGGAAACCAATAACATCACAGGAAGACAGAAATATATGAATGTCCAATTTAAAGGACAGGAATGAAACTCTTTTGAGGAGCCCATTGAAATCTCAAATGTCTTGGCAATAGTAGTATTTCCCTTCAACGTGAAACAAAAATTATCTTTCCCACAGATGTCACAGGGTTCATCTTGGTCAGCCCCTGTCCGCCTGTGCTGTTCCTAAACTTCCTCACTGAATGAATCCAGGGCGTCATTTAAAACCTGAAAACCTGTGATCTCTTAACCCCCTTCACTGTTCAGTTGTGTCTTACCTTGAGCCCATTGCAACAGGAGCCATAGGAGCCGGCATGGGGAGATCATTCTGCCTTTTAGAGACCTTACAGAGACCACTCAATGCTGAGAGGTTAGGAAGGAAGGACGAAGCTTTAATATCCTTTGGTGGATTCATTATGAATCTCCTGGGTCTCCATCTGCAAAAATACCCCAGGTCTGGTAGGAACCTCACCTCAGGACCCTGTCAACCACACTAAGTCACACTGGCAGAGACTGTTTCTGGGGGGAGGTGTCTCCCTTTTATGTACTCACGTGTGTGACCTCAAGAGCAAAGTCAGGATCATTTTTAGTGATTGATATAAGAATGGTTGTAGCTGGCTGTGCATAAATGAGGAGAGGCTTCTCCCTCCCCTCTTTTTATAGATGAGGTGAAAAAAATGTCCAGAAAATAGATCTATGACTCACAGACTTTGAACTTATAACAATTATCAAAGCTCAAAATTTGAAATATTTTAACATGTAATTTTTTTAATATGGAATTGGAAAAAATAATATATTTAATTAACAACAACAAAAAAAAAGAACAAGGCTATTTGGTCCAAAAAACTGATAAACACAAATAAATTTTGTACTAAAAGGTTTACATGCCCAGAGTCATTCAAACTATCAATCAAACAGTTATTAATACCTTACTATGTGCAAAGGCATAGATGAATATGGTGGTTTTCCTCCCCAAAAAGCATAGGAGGAGTCAAGACTAAGATTTGAGTTCTCAGAATCTCCAAATGTTTGACTGGGAGAGGTTTTCTGAGAGTTTGGTTTGGTGGTGAGATAGAAAGAGACTGAATTTGGAATCAAGGGATCTGGGTCTAAGTCCTGGCTATATGAATTGACTTGGGAATTTCTTGATCTCTGTTTTCTTTCCTAGAAATGGAAGAGTTTGGACCCTGATATACTTGGTTCAGTTTTGTGATTCAAAGATTTGCCCAGTCCTGGTGTAATGACCATAACAGTTAGGTACTCTAAGTATCATAATGACATATGAAGAAACTGAGTCTCAGGATAAATGACTGATCCAGTGAGTGGCAGAGCCAGTGTGAGAACAAGGTAATTCCAGGTTTTCTAGATTCTTCCCTCCACCTGACTGATTTTGCTTTTGATGATGTACAAATCTGTACAAAAAGAATTCCTCTCCCATGCTTTTTGAGGACCTCCATCGTGGGCCTGTTTCTAGAGAGCAGGCAGGGCATGCCTGAGTTATCTGGCAGTCTCCACAGTCATGGGCATCATCTTGGTCCTCCACATGTCCTATACTTGGAGGCAGACCACGTCTGATACCGTACTCCCCATCCCCTCCCCACTCCCTGTAATCAATTAAGAAGCATCAGCAAGTTGAGAGAAGATAGCCCTTCCTAAACTCCAGAAGGCAGGGCTTCCATCCATCCACGTCTCAAATGGTGACAGTCACAGAGAGCTTCTCTATTGTCAACCAAGGTCACTTTTTCCAATGCCTTCTTTCATCTCAATCAGTTATAATGAACCCTGGAAAATATGATGAAATTAGAAGGTTATAGATCTGAGCCTGGAAATGATTCACATCAATGGAAGCCCCTGCTTGATCCTGATGGGCAAAGCCTGGTGAGGTCACAACTATGCTGACCTGGAAGTCCAAGGCCTCAGCGATTTGCCCTGACTCTGCCACTAACTTGTGTGACCTAGAAGAAGCCACTTCTCTCTCTGTCTCAATTTCTTCATCTATAAAAACAGAATGATTTGGCTGGACACCTTCTGATGTCCCTTCAAGCTTTCAATCCTATCATTCTGCTGGGAGTTGATGACCCATTTCACTTCCAGCTCTTCCATGACTATGAGTATACATTGTTGTTTCCATTCAACAAAAAATAATTGTTTGTTGATATAGGACTCTTTAGGGAAGCTGTTTAAACAACACTAGCTCTGGAAGCCAAAGAGATAATTTGGGATCCTGACTCTCCATTTCAATCCAACAAGTATGTTTTGGGACCTGGATATACAAATGGAAAATAAAGAAGTTCTCTGTCCTACTGGGCAAGGGAGAAGGGGAATATTCAATATAAGAACAAGTGGATCAAGAAAAGGTACAAGAGCCAGATAGGGGGCACAGTGGATGGGGTGAAGGAGGACCTGCATTCAAATGCAGTCTCAGTCTTACTGGCTGTATGACCCTGGGGAAGTCATTTAACTTAATTGCCAAAAAAAAAATAACAAAAGGTACAAACAGTGATTTCAAGAAGGTGAATCTGTTAATGATGGGAGTGACTCAGGAAGACCTGACCTCTCCTAGTCAAGGCAACATTCTGCGCCTCAGTTTTCTCATCCGCGACATGGAGGTAGTAACATGTGTCCTGCCTCCCTCTAGTAGCTGGGAAATGATCAGATGAGACAACTTAGATCATGTACTTTTTCAAGTTCTCAATCACTCACCAAGCATTTATTAAACAGCACATTCCAGGGACTTTGCTACAAAGATAAAATAATAGGTAACCTTTGCTTTCAAGGTGTCTATGTTTTATCCAATTATATACAGAAGTAGGAGACAAATAGGTGTCACAGAGGATAGAGCACAGGCCCTGCAGTTGGGAGAACCTGAGTTCAAATCCATCCCCAGTTATTTATTAGCTCCTCACCTACAAAACGGGAATGATGAAATCTGCTGCCTCCTGGGATTGCTGTTATAACGGAGATAGCGTTTATGAAGCATTACATAAAAGATACCGCTGTTAAGCTGTTAATGAAAGCAACACCAGCCTCATAGTGAAGGTCTGGGCTTGGAACCAAAGAGGTCCAGGTTCACATGTGACTTACTAGTTGGACGATTCCCTGGACTTTAGTCTACTTGTGTGTAAACTGGGGGGAGGCTGGGCTAGATGGTCTTCCCGAGCCTGGTCCTATGATGGTCTTCTGGCGCAGACTAGATATGTGCGTATACACATATGAATATGTAGCATGTACACATATCCATTTACATGTGAACACGCATGAGTATATTGGAGTCCACACAGAATTTTGGCCATTAGCGTCAGGACAGGGTGGGACTGGGACAAAGGCACAGACTGGAGTGCTGAAGCCCCAGCTGAAGCCTGGCCTCAGGCAGCTCTGCCCGGAACTAGCGACGCCCTGGGCTCCCGCAGGGGTGAAATGAGGTAATGGCGGCTCCCGGCCCAGGCAGGGGCGGGGCAGGGGCTGGCGCTGGGAGCCTTGGCCAATAGGAGCAGAGCGGGGAGGGACCACCGGCAGGAGGACTCGGGGGAGCTCGTCGCCCCCCACGCCTAGTGGGGCGGCCCAACTGGCAGGCGGACCGGAATGGGCGGGGCCAGAGTTACCGTTTGGGCCATGGCCCCAGGGAGTCATCCAATAGCGCGGCGCCGGCCGGCCCTCAGTCCCACAGGATTGGTGGGGATGGCCACCCTCCCCTTCTCCCGCCTTCTTCTTTAGGCCTGTTGAAGGATCCCCTTCCGGAGACTGAGGGCTGCGCCATGCTGCCGGGCATCCTCCATTAGTGAGCCGGGACTGAGGCTGTACCATTGGACTGGGGCTGGCTTCCAGGGGATGGTGGATGGGGCCTCCTGCACCAGCGTGCTGTTGGGGGAATGCTTCAGTCGTGATACTGAGGCTTAAACACCGGTTTTCTCAATCAGCTTTCAGAACAGGTAATTCTACCCCCAGCTACTTAGTACAGTGCCTAATAGGGTAGGTGCTATGTAAATAGAAGCCAACATTATCACTATCATTTCTATCTGCAGCAAAATTGATTCTGATGTTGGGATTGAGTCATTTCTCACCAGTCCCTTTATTTAGTCTGGGCTAGAGGGACTTTGAGAGGCCTGAGGTCTGGGTCATGATGACTTCAAGATTAGGGGTTACAATGGATTGGTACTGGGTTGGGGAGGAGGCTGAACCAGAGCAGGCCTGCGTTCACCTGGGAATAGGGGTGCCAGAGGGGAGGGACCAGGAGGTAAGGAGGGGTGAGAGCTAGAAGGGACCTCAACTTTTAAACAAGGTGGTCAGTCGGGGGCGGGGGATGTGACTATATGAGGTTCTTAAAGGTAGCTTTCCAGGGTCACTTATCCCCATTTTGCTTTCCTTCTCTCTCCACACAGATCAGAATGCAGAGTCTTCATCTGGATCCCAAAGCTCAGTACTCCATTCCCGGAGCTAGAATTCTGCCATCTGATATTCTTCCCAGAGGATGGCTGGGGCCCTTGTTGCAAGCTGCTACTTACATTCTTGGATGTTTGTAAAACTCTCAACACACAGGAAAGCATGGCACTATCCTTGGCCAAAGTCAGCAGACATCTCACTGGCATGGCCAATGCTTTCTTGGACAGTCTACTAGCTCAAAGTTGTTTCTGGGTACTTTAGAGGCATCAATGCCCAAATATTCAACCAGATCCCAACCATTGCCTAATCCTGATCTGTCTACAAGTTTCTCAAGTACTTTCTCATTGAGAACAAGAAAAGGACACTGTCCTAACAGACATTTCTATCAAATTGTTTTTATCTCCTGCTGGCTCAAACCAAAAAATAACCAAACCATTAGCTCCCCAAAGGTCAGCAAAATGGACTATTTCTATATCTGTCTACAGATTGAGAATACATCCATAGATAGATACAAACAGGTCTAGAATTGAAGAGAGGGTGTGCAAACTGTCTGGATCACCCAAGGGGGAAAGTCCCAAGGAAACACAGAGGGGCAGGTCTGTTGTAGAACAGAACAGATGGGCCTGACTCCCCACAAAGACCTTCAAAATACCATTGGACAGATGGCTGTTTTCTTTACAGCTCATAGACTCATTGATGTATTTCTTTATGCTTTCATAGCATGACATAATTCAAGGTCTATACCTGCTGCCATGACCACTAACACAATATCATGTATGGGCCTCCTAAAGCCTACCTTCTGGTCCATGTGTCAGAGAACCATAAACACACTCTGGTAACAGGCTTTAGGGTCTGGAAAGAGATTGTATTCTAGTCTGAGTGGAGAGGGAAAGAAAGCAAAATTGAACTAAGAAGAGAAGTACCTTCAGGCCCCTTAACTAGTCAAATCTCTACCCCCCAACACACCCACCCACCTTGCTTGAAAGTTGAGAAAACTAAGGCCTGAGATTGGTTCTCTTGACACACAGTCTCCCTACTTCCCAAATAACTAAGACTTGGCAATGGTGACTTGAATCATTCTCAACAGATTGCTTTTAGTTTTTGATGAATATTTCCAAATCCCTGGAGAGCAAGTTCTCCCTTCTCCTGAACTGCTGGAAGGTTGAGAGGCTAATGTCCTTAGAGACCCTTCCTGTAAGGAAGGACCTAGCATACCAGGTCAGCCCTGTCAACATCTTGAGATGGAAGATTTATGCTGTTGTGTAGGGTTTTGGCCTGTGTGTCAGAGAAGTGGTGGAAGAGTTGTGGGGAGGAACAAGACTGTGGGCATGCTCATCATTTGGTATTTTTGTTCATTTTAGCACTTGGATATAATGAATCCCTTAAGAGTCCTTTCCACGTTATGTAGTGTCTTCCTGAGTGATATGGTCCTTACAGAACTGCTTTTCCTAGCTCACTGTTAGCTTCCAGACCCAAGGCCAGAGAAAAGACTCATCTTCATTCTTCTCCTTGCCTGTCTCAATGGACATTTTTTTTTTTCTGGCAACGATTGAGAAAATTAATAATAGCCACTTACCTTGGACCAGAATGTTCTAACCTGTTGGTTAGGGAGTTGGTTTCTAGGGAGGAGTTGACTTCCTTTGAGATAGCACTTAAGATAGGTTTGGGAACACAGAAGTTTGGATGAGTCCAAGACTAGGGTTAGAAATCTTTACTAGGTGATCCCAGGGATTTGTCCTCTGAATCGTAACAGAACATCTGTCTTGAATTCCTGAAGCTGGCCAAGTTTTATATTCCCAAGAAAGCTTTGTCATATAACAGATAACTTGCTTCAGCTTGTCAGAACTCATGGGAATTGATGCAGTTTCCAGATTGTTCCAGGCACATTTTGCCTATGTTGGAGGCTGGAGCAATGTGTGGGAGGAGTAGGCAGTGAGAAGGTATGAGTCTGCTCAATCTCAAACCCAGGTTAATTATCTAAAAGTTTAATCTTCCTCCTTCACCTTCCCACACTTCTCCTAGCCCCCTAATAATTTCCTATTCTTAAACTTGTTGCTTCAGGTGGTATTTGAAAACTGAAATGCCCACTTGTGTAAGCAAGGTTTTCCATATGTAAGGAACCTGCTGATCTCTTTTTAAGATTCTGAGCCTGGCCTTGTCCTAATTCTGCTTCATTCAACTAAGGGCCTATTTTGCACTGTTTTAGAGCAGAAATGGCCCTACATCAATCAATTGACCTGTCCCTCATCTTGGTAGCCTCTGTTTCCTCATCTATGATATGAGGACTTATCCTTGTAAAAACTTAGTTTGTCTTGTGCCTTGATATCTGAGTGAATGACTTCTAAGCACTTCCAACTCTGCCTCCATTGCTGGGGAAATGACCCTGGCTTGCTGCTCTTTGAAAAATGCTGGAAGCTTTTACATAAATCCAATTTTCCCCTCTTGGAGGATCCTGCCTGGGCTCAGTGTTTGACTCGGGAGTAGGAGGAGTGTGTCTTGTGTTTGGTCTGTGGAATCCAAATGTACGTGCTGCTCCATATCTGCAAGAACACAATGCATTTTTTTAAAAAGAGCAAAAGTGTTTTTAAATGTTGGGAATGATGCCTGTAATTTTGGAATTCATTACAATTGCAACGAAATCTTGAATTGTTAACCAGCAGTTTGAAGAAGGCAGGGGTGTGCTGGGGGTGGCAGGAGTGTGCTTTAGTGTGGGTGTATTTCCCAATATACTGCTACAGTTGCACCAATGGAACTGGAGGAAAAGTGTGGAACACCCATCTGTTAGGGGTGTCATGAATTAGGGGTTGATATGGGGAGGGTGGGGGGAGTGTTTCTCAGGAAGGAGTGGAAGGGATGTGCAGGTAGATGTGAGATTTTACAAATGGAGGCAGGAAGGCTACAGGTGCACTTCTTTAAAGATTAGAGATAGGCAGAAAGAATGAGGAGGAAGGGGAAGGGAGGAAGAGAGAAAGACAGAGGAGAGATAGAAACAGATAGATGGACAGAGAGGCAGAGAAGATGATAGTGTGAGCAGTCTTTTGAAGTGATCGAGATTATTGGTCTTGGCTAGAAGAAAATGTCCCTTCTTTATCTGAGGGTTTTCTCCTTGCCATGATATGGCACAGGAGGACTTTACTGCCTAAATAATATAGAGCTAGATTAACAAAAACACAATGTGTATAGAAAAGAGGTAAAAATGTTACTGTCCTATGTCCTGATCAGACCAATCTGGAGGATTCCATTCTGATCAGGGAGTCATGCTGTAGAATGGACATTGATAGCCTAGGATGGATCCCAAGAATCCATGCTAGGCATTTTGACAACTAGTAACTAAGCCATAATAACTCTGGTTCAAGGAACTGGAGCAGTTTAGCTCAGAGAAGAACTGTCTTAAGGAGAACTTCATATCTGTTTTCAAGTATGTGAAGGGCAGAATAAAGAAAGCTTTAGTTTTATTTCATTGAAGGATAGAGAAGAAAAGATTCATGGGACCAAAATAAATTTTTTATTTGAAAGCTGTCACATTAAAGAGGGATCAGAATGATCCTTTCTGGATCCAGAATACAGTACCAGGAGTCATGAAAAAAAATTCCTTACAATGAAAGTTATCAAAAGTGGAATAGATTTCTTCAAGGTCTGAGTTACTCATTCTCAGAGATCTTTAAGCAGAGGATGGGGAATCATGCTTTGTCTATGATGAGGGGAATTCATTTTTGAATAGATTAGAAGGCAACTGAGGTCCATGCCAGTTGCAAAACCAATGATTCCAATATTCATTAAAATCCAGTGTTGCTATGATTCTCTGTAGCTCCAAGGACCATTATCAGTGAGTGGAAGTTACAAGGAAGCAGAGAGGTAATTCTGCATCAATATGAAATAATCTGCTTTCTCTTGTTGCTATCTAGAATCAGAGATTCGAAGTGGAGTGAATAAATGAATGAATAGCATTTGTGAAAGTATAAATAGAAAAAATAAGACAGTTAATTCTCAAGGAACTCCCATTCTAGTGGAGATAACACTTATGGGAGCGTTCAACTGAAATGAAAGGGAAAGTCCCAGGGTTCTTAGGGTGAAATAGTTAAGATGACTCTCAGATTATTACACCAGGATTCATCCTCCTACCTCAATAGGTCTGAGGCAGGGGTGATAGGATCAGAACATTGAGTCAGGAAAATGAGAATGAGGAAAAGGATGATCTTTAAGGTTTACAAGACGCTTCATCTGTGTTATCTGATATCATACTTACAAAGAGCTCATGAGAAGGATGCTTCTATTATCCCCATTTTACAGATGTCTAAAATGAAAACCTATTGTACATCTTAAAGTACTCTATTAATGTAATTTATTGCATTATTAGAGGGGCAGTTAGATGGTGCAGTGGATCAATACTGGACCTGGAGTCAGTAAGATTTATTTTTGCAAGATCATATCTGGTCTCAGACACTAAGTGTAAGACCCTGGGCAAGTCACTTAACCTTATTTATCTTGATTTCTTCAACAGTAAAATGGGATCCTGGAGAAGAAAATGGCAAACTATTCCAGTATCTTGGCCAAGAAAACCACTTTAAAAATGGAGAGTTGAGAAGAATCAGATGTTACTAAATGACTTAACAACAAATATCAGATAATATTCTAAGAGCTATGTCCTGAAAGCAGCCAAAAGATAGTCCCTGCCTTCAAGGAAATTTCAATGTAGTAGGGAGGGGGTAGATATCATGTAAATAAGTATAAAGATAAAATGAATTGTTTGTTAAGCCCTGTATAAATATTAGCTATTATTATCATCAACATCTGCCTTTCCTTCTAGATACTCCAAAAGGTGGTGGACATCCTGCATGTCCAGGGTTCTTGAATAATGATATCAAACTAGATTAGTTTCACATGGTTGCTTATAAATCTCTATATTTTCCAGCCTCCTTTCCTTTGCTAATATAATCTCTCAGTGTACTCTCCTGCTCTCCTTCCCATATCTATTAAAATTCTGATCCAATCTCTATAATGCAATTTAAATGCCAATGCCTAGAGTTCTTCCATCATATTCATGCCCCTGGACATTAATGATCTCTACTTTTCTTAGCTCCTAAATCACTTTGTAAAGTCTCTAAGAAGCATGGTGTATGACAGCAGTTCTCAAAGAATAGTCCAACTACCTCTGAGGGACCCCGAGAATTTCTTGGAATGGGAAACCTTATTTTAATAGTACAACGGGGACTTGAGACCCTAAGACTTGAGAAGGAGGAACATTGGTGTGGAAATCTGAAGATCTGGGTTCAAGTTCTGGAATTCATTGCTGTGTATCTGTCCTGGGCAGGTTTATTTTTTACCTCTCTAAGCCTTTTTTAATTAACAGTAAAATGGAAATGAATACTTATGCCACGTATCTTACACAGTTCTTCTGAGGATGGATTGTTGTTTGTCTTTTATTTTCCAAGATGATCAATAACAGCCAAGGACTAAGTTTTGACTTGTGCTTGAATTTAAATGAGATCGTTACCCAAAGTAGTTAACCTTACTTTTTCTTCCTTAGTCATCAAAGTCTAGTGACAGGAGAAAAACCAAGACAACTGATGATGCTCTGAGATACATACCTTGGGATTTTTGATGTCTGACCAAATTCTAAGACCTCTACAGTGATTGATTCATGTCCATTGGTACAAATTTTTCTCATCTACCCATTCTCCAGGCTAAACATTCCCAGTTACCTTGAATGACCATCATGTGACATGAAGCTCCCCCTAAGTTGTCAATTGTTTTGAGTTCTGTTGTTTTCCCTCAACTTGGTTTAGTCTATCTGTTGAATTGGATTAAATAATGTTTTGTCCTTCATTTCCCAAGAAGAGTGATGTCATGACAAGCACATGAATTGGATTTAAATGAGGCATTGCTGGGCTAAGTCAACAGCCTCACTTTTTCGTCCAGAGCCATCTGAGTCCAGTGTCAAGATATGAATCAGGACAATAGGAGAAGGTCTTGGATGCCAGACAATCAGGGTTATGTGACTTGTCCAAGTTCACACTGGTATTAAGCATCAAGTTGAGATTGGATTCGAACTCCGGTCCTGAATCCAAGTACAGTACACTATTCACTTTTCCACCTGGCTGCCCTTGAACTGAATTTACTAGTGTATGGCTACTATAAATTCTTGGAGTCACAGGTGAGAGTTGGTTGAATCAAGTGGGAATCAAAAGTGGATGAAGATGGGGGGCTAGGTGGCCCAGTGGATAAAGTACCTGCCCTGGAGTCAGGAGTACCTGGATTCAAATCCAGGCTTAGATACTAAATAAATTACCTAGCTGTGTGGCCTTGGGCAAGCCACTTAACCCCATTTGCCTTGCCAAAAACCTAAAAAAAAGTGAATGAACAATTCCTGAGAAGGAATCAATAGCCCTCATTTTGGGAGTTCTAGCCCTTCTGAACACCTCACAAAACTTGAGGTAGCAAATTTTAATGCACCATTGAGAGTCATGCCAGTGCCTTTGTATTATGATTAACTGTATTTCTGTTTAATGTCTCTCTCATTCATGAGAGCAGGAAACATGTAAAATATGGACCTTTTGGATGCTTTGGAGGCCTGTTCCATGCTCTATACACAGTTTTTATAAGCATGTGTTGAATTCAAAGGGATACAGCCACATTTTCCACAGACCCTGGGAAATGATGAAGCTAGAATCCAGTGGTTCACATCACTGGTCACAAGGTGGTGGATGTCATTCATCAATGTGGTTGACTAATATTTCAGGGAAGTTTTGTGACGACTATTCTGGAGAACTTGGTTCAGAGGTGTTCTAGAGAAATCAACAAAAGTTGTTTATATTTCTATAAGAGAGCCATGGGACTTTTCTCCCTTAAGGTTTCCTTCCAGGTGCTTATGATCTATTTATCCAATCATACAACTGTAGATAATCAGAGCTGGAAGAGACCTGGGGACCCCAATTAGCCAATCAATCAACATTAATTTATTAAACATTTAACTATGATTCAAGTCCTGGGGTGAGCATGGGGTGAGTACAATAAAAGCAAATTCAGTCCCTTTTCTCAAGGAACTTGCATTCTAAAAACAAAATATAAAATAAAAATAGAATATAAATAGGTAAATGTGAGACAGAGAGAGTAGAACCTTAGAGGAGAGGGCACTAAATTTGCAAGGTATGCTGCAAAAGCTGGAATGTGAGCTGAATCTAGAAGAGTATCATGAGGGAAAGCATTTGAAGCATGAAAGACCAAGTATTACAAAGATATGGAGGTGGGAGATAAAGCTAGGAGGGACCTTACAACATATATCAAGTAAAACAAATCCAACCTCTCTTCCATGCTCCAGAACTTGTATTACCTTAAGATGAGTGCTATTGTCCAAAAAAAAAAAACTGAGACTCAAAACAAATTTCTTAGGACTTGAGTATCTCTGTGAGTTTCTGCATGTTGTCCCATCTCTAGGTTCATATCCTTTCATTACCCCTTTTCAGAAAATTCTGTCTCCTTGTGCTTGATATTTCCATTCAGTGATCTTCAAGTACAATGAGAGCGGCAAAGCTCTCAGAATTGAGGAGAGGGTAGTTCTGTTGTCCTACCACCTGGGATACTGGGCTCAGTTCTGGGAGCAGTTTATGAAGGATGCTGATAAGTTGGAAGGGAACCCTAGGATGGTCAGCCAAAACATCTGGCCATGTTTAGATTGGAGAAGAAAGGACGGGGTGGGGTGCTGTGAGGATATGGTAGCTGTCTTCCAGTATAGAGGATTCTCATTGGAAAAAGATGGCAGGTTTCTTCTCTTTGGCTCCTATCCAAAATGTCTTTAATCAGTGAGCCAGGGGAGACAATTAGTTTAGGGGGGCAAAAAATAAAAAAAAAAACATTGAATCAAATATCATTGTAAAGATGAGTCAAAATAAAATGGTTTCTTAATATTTTGCATGTATATTGTGGTCACAGGTTAATCCAGTGATTATTTAGAATACAGTTCTGGAATACTGAAAATAAAATTAATATTAAAATATACTGAAATGAGGTTTTCAAGATATTAAAAAGGCAATTTCACAGATCCCAGGCTAAGAACCACTGAAATGAAAAGTCCCTCTCATTCTCTGATAAACAGTTATTGTCAGTGGGGAGAATGTGAACCCATAAGATTTATCCTTGTGGGATATGTACTCGGGGATCATATAGAATCAAAGGAGCATTTCATCCCTCTAAATGCTACAGGACCACTGGGATCTTTTGGCTATGTGATCTAAGATCTAGTAGAAATAAGCACTATGGGTAAAATGGTAGAGCTGGAGTTAGGAGAACCTGAGTTCAAATCCTGCCTGAGATATTTATGTTTTATGATCTTGGCCAAGTCATTTAACACATGTATGCCTCAGTTTCCCCAAAGGTAATATGGAGATAATACTTCCCAGGACTTGTGTAGGGCAAACTAGAGGATTCTTCTCATTTCACACAGGAAGTTGAAATGCCCTCTCCTGGCCAGCGTTGTCCTTTGGCATATGAATTGCCTTCAAAAGATTCTTTTATCTTTGATTTTAGTTATTTTTTCTTTTAAGCCTATTTATTCTTTTCTGTGGGTTGGGGAGGGCTTAGGAGGGAGTCTAAAATATGAAATGGGGTGAGAGATAGGAACTACTCCACCAGTATCAAATGGGTAAAATAATTCTACTTAGAATTCAACTATACCTTTTGTAAAATAAATTTCCACTTCATGAGGTCTGTAACTATTTTATGATGTATGTATTATATTCATCCCCTGCCCTTTTCAGGCACCTACTCTCCCTTCAGCCATCACATCATTGCATCTTGTCCCTGGCTGGGATGCCGACAGAGCTGAGAGATAAGCTGAATTATTTTGGCAAAGGAATGAAGAGATTTCTATTCCTGTTGGGGGCTTGAAGCTCTCCAGAAGGCCTCCCAAAGATAGGAAGTCCCTGCCTCCTGAGATGCCCTCTTAGCCTCTCTTTGTACCCACAAACCTTTCCTGACATCAAACCTAAATCCTTTTCTTTGTAACTCCCACTTTGTACAGTGGGGCCAAAAGTCTAATAATGCCTTAATCACAAGTTGACCTTTCAAATATCTAAGTGTAACCTCTCAAAGAAACATCACTTCCATCAACTGTTGTCCATTGAAGGATGGAGAAGCAGAAAAAACTCTAGATTTGGCATCCAAACTCGGGGGGTTCCTTTCTGACTCCGTCATTGCTGTGTGACCATGAGCTATTCCCTTCCCTTCTCTGGGTCTCTTGCTTTAGCTGTAAAACAAGGGAGTTGGACTTGACATCCTCTGGGGTTGCTTCTTTGGGAGTCAAGTCAACAAGAATTTGTTAAGGACTTCCTGTATGCTAGACTGTAGATACAAAGAAAGCAAAAAAACCCAACAAAAATCCCAATAATTCCTTAGCCCTGGAAAGGTTCACATTCTGATGGGGAAGATAACACCGGCAGAGTCATCTGTGGAATCTTGAAAAGGGTCCTGAAATGGAAGCCTTTCTTGGGAAAATGGGGCTCAGGGAAGCTTCACCACGATGTATGCAACAGCCAAGGGGTACAGCTGTGTTAACTGTGGGGTGCAGAGTGAGGCTACAGTTGGATCGGTAAGGTTTGCTTGGTTTATTGAACGGGTATCATCCCTCCCGTACTTCAGAGAGCAGCAATCTGAGACAAAAAACACTTTCTCCACCTGGGGGGGTGCTGTTTGTATTTGAAATCAGGGTGTTCTGAGTGGGCTTGGCCCTAGGCCCCTGTGTGTGTTGGGGGGTGGAGGGTCAGCAGAGAACAGAGCCTCAGGGACTCATACCCAGGTATCTGTCAGAATCACTGTTCCCAACTCTACTTAGTTGGCACCTTGGAGTTTGCCTAGTACTTTCCTCTCAACTTTGCTGGCAGAGAGGGAACCCCCTTTTACAGATGAGGAAACTCAGGCTCTAAGAAAGGAAATGACCCACTCAAAATCCTACAGGTCTAATCAGGGGAGCAGAGATTCACTTCCAAGTCTTCTCCAGCAGTGGATGCCAGAGTGGAGTCTTGGACTCCTGGAAGGTCCCAATCTGATTACAAAAGGGCAGATCCTAACCCCTACCCACCTACCCAACTCTGAAGGTCGTGTGATTAACCAAACAGGGTCTAGTTGGAAACTATCTAGTAAAACACCTTCATTTTATAGACAAGTAAACTGGGGCCCAGAGATGGTTTCACCTGCTTGCTGCCATGAACCATTCCACCTACACTGGGGCTCGCTATCTATCTCCCTGCAACCCTAGAGTATTTGCTTTGCTCCCAAGCTGGTCCCTCTGGATCCCTCTCCATCATTTTCTAGCAACACATAAGTGCTTCAGGACTAGGCCAGTTCCACCCCAAGGCTGAACCCTTATGGATCACAATAACCAAACTGAACTCATTCCTCAATAATGAACATATTCCGACTTTATAGTCCCTTACCCTCACCAATTCCAAGGATTTTTAACTTTCCTCCAAACCCATTCACCATCCCCCACTGATTATCCATCTTCCCATTCAAAACCCAGCCACCCCTTTCACCATCAAACTCCCTTTTCATTTTTTAGTTTCTTCCTTCTCCACTCTTGTGTTTTGGCTCTCACTGAGACCTGACACACAGTCTCCCAGATTTCCAGGCCTGTGTTCTTTAACTCATTCATTCTCTTCCCCATTTCCTGATCATGGTGGGGGACTCAAAATGTTCTTTGTTCCCCAGTGCCACTTCCAAGTTCCACTAACCTAGATATCTAGTCCTAGTCTTGCTAGGACTACCAACTTCCAACTATTGTCTACCAATTTCTAGGTCAATCTCCCTTCTTCAGCGAATTCCCTGCTGAGCTCATCATCTTTCCTTTTCTCCCAACTCCTACCTTCTTACTACAGGAATTCTATATACATAATGTTACTCTCCAAATACTCAAGCTCTTAGGTCATTAACTTCTTCATTTATGGTGACCTAGTTTCTATCCAAGTTTCCCCAGACCCGAGATGGTCATACCCTGGATCTGCCACTATACAAATATGACACTTCTATTGTCAAGAGCCTGGGTATTATTTTATGTGATCATTCCACTTACTCTCTTGTAGCCTCTAAACCCTTTTCTTTGAACTCATGATGACTTCCTCATCACTCACTTCTTTCCTGTGTCATATCTGTTACATTGGTGTCTGACCTTATCATATGATGATGATGATGATGATGATGATGATATTAATAATAATGTTTGTCCTTCATTTTCAAAGAAGACCATGACATCATGATGCCATGAAAAGCACATGACTTAGATTTGAATGAAGGGGATACTGCTGCACTTTCTCCTCCAAGGTCATCTGGGTCCATTATCCAGATATAAACATCCAATAAGTTGGGGCATTCATTTTGAGTACCCCTAGAGTAGATGGTGTTTAAAGTCCCCCACCCAGCTCTAACAGTCATGAATTCTGTGCCCTTAGGATGCCCTGGTTCAAGGTCTTTTAATCTATTCACTCATCTTCCTTTTTTAAATTTTTGCCCAGGATCACATGTCTGAGGCTGGATTTCAACTCAAGTCTTTCTGACTAAGGGGCCTAGGTGCTCCATACACTGACTTGCAAAAGATCCTTACAACCACCAAACCCATCTATGTCTTCTTGATTTTGCAAAATATTGGTAAGACACTAGAAATTCATTGTTTACTTTGCTCTAAAATCTTCCTTGTTTTTTTCAGAATAATTCTTTATTTTGAAAAAGAATTCCATTCAAAGTTTAAGCTCCCCTAGTGAATTAAAATATATTGATTGATGCTTAATGTCTTTATATATTCATTTCAAAATCAAATCCGTCCCTACAGAGAGGTGCCAGGTACAAATGAGTTTGTAACAATGAATTTTGAAAAAGTTCAGTGCATTCACATCCACTGAGTCTGAGGGCATATGCAATCTTCCATGCCCATAGTTCTCTAAAGATAGGGAGATTTATAATTTTTCTTCTGGGACAATACTTATAATTACATAGAATTCTATTTTGTGTTTTGCTATAATTTTTTCCATTTCCATTGTCATAGTAGCTTAATATATAGTTTTCTTTTTTTCTGATGAAGATATACTGTATCATTTTCTATAAATTGTCCTACATACACACACACATACACATCAATATTCACATGAACAAGCACACATACATACATACTCACCATGTACATATACACATCTCTTACACATGGATATATGGATATACATATGACTAGTGATGATTAGATGGCTCAGTGGATAGTGTTCTGGAGCTTGGGTCAAGAATAACTAAATTCAAGTCTCTCCTCAAATATTTATTAGCTGTGTAATCCTGAGCAACCAATGTTTGACTCAGTTTTGTCATCTGCAAATAAATAATAAGAGCACCTCCCTGGGGTATTGTGAGGATATAATGGAATACTAGTTATAAAATGCTTTCCAAACCTCATAACATAGCTATACTTAGGTTGATTATCATAATTTTGAGGGTCACCAGCTTAGAGATGATAATTGAAACCATAGGATCTAATGAAATCTCCAACCTAGATGATCTAGAGAAGAGCAGAGTAGACAGTCCCAAGCACCATTAATGAGTTTGTTGTGGAGCTTCCTGACTTTAAAGCCTGCATGTTCCTCCTTAGGCAGCATCAACTTTCAATCCATATCAAGTGTGATGGTATCCCTGTTAGAGTCTGTTCAGTTCAGTATCCTTTTAGATTACTGCATTTAATTTTGGAAGCCACCAATTAGGCATGTAACTGATAATCTAAGAAGTAACCAGATAAGGGTGACCTGGGCAGAGGAAAGTTTTGAAACTACCTCATGAAAATCCATGGAAAGAATTGAGGGTCAGTAGAGAACACATAATATGGCCATCATAGCTAGCTTCAAGCATCTGAAAACTTTCTTTTTTATAGAAATATTTTATTTTCTAATGATGTACAATATTTGTATCTAGTAATCTTCTTTTGCAATGTTTTGAGATTTACAATGCCCCCCCTCCTCCCAACAGAAGGCAGTCTTATAAGTGTTTACATTTGTTTTCATGTTATGCATTATATCAAAATCGAATGTGTTGAGAGGAAAAACATGTCCTTTAGAGTTAGCAAAATATGCAATACATTAAACAACTTTTTTTTATAAGTAGAGATAATAATCTTTAGTCTTTGTTTCAATTCCACAGTCATTTCTCTGGATACAGATATTATTCTCCAACATGAATCCCTTAAAAATTGTCCTGATTATTGCCATGAAGGAGTGAGGAAGTCCATCAAGCTTGATCACTGCCCACATGTTGCTATTAGGATATAGAAATTTCTTTTGGTTCTGCCCATCTCACTCAGCATCAATGCAAGCAGGTCTTTTCAGACATCTCTGAAATTCCATCCTTCCTGATCATTTCTAGAACAATAGTGTTCCATCACATACATATACCACAATTTATTCAGCCATTCCCTAATTGATGAGCATCCTCTTGATTTCCAATTCTTTCCCACAACAAAGAGAACTGCTATGAATATTTGTATACATGTGGGATTTTTCCACTTTTTTCATTATTTATATAGGATTCAGACCCAGTAGTGATGTTTCTAGATCAAAGGGAATGCAAATTTTTATTGTCCTTTGGACATAATTCCAAATTGTTCTCCAGAAAGGTTGGACATCTGAAGACATTGTAAGAAGAAAGGGAATCCATCTTTTATTCTTATGAAGAACATAAGAAACACATTCTCCCATCTTTCTCCACATGTGTGTGTATGTATATATAAACATATACATATATATGTGTGTGTATATATATATACATTAGATAGATCGATATATATGTGTATGCTTATATATAAGTATACATTTATATATATGTATATATATATACATATATATATATATATATATATATATATATGAACAGTATAATTAAAATTACAGTATATATAAGAGGATTTTCACCAGAAATAAAAGGGAGGTCAATGAGGAAGGTTTTATTAATCACATACTTTTTGCTAAGAAAGGAGATGCAAATGAAAAAGGAAAGAATTTTAAACCCAAGAGAATTGTGCAGAGTACTAGCATACATGAATGGAGAGCTGTACCAGCTTTGAAGGATAAGAGATGGGTATCTAGCTGGGGTTGGTAGTGATTTTCTATAGAAATAAGTAGGATAAGACAATATGCCTGGTGAAGAAAAGTCTAGATTTCTTAGAGTGAAGAAAGCAATGGCTACATATTTACAATGAAGATTAGACTTCAAAATGTGTCATGGATATATTTATTCTCAGAGAAAAACATGTTAAACATTTTCCTTACAGCCTGGTGGGAACTGAAGAAAATACCAAAAACTCCTCTATTTATTCATCATTTTTGATAGAACAGGTGAATTTTTGAAAAAAAAGTGGACTATTTCTCAAAACTCAGATTTACCTAATGTATTTATTTTTGTTAATTCTTCATTCATTGTAGCACTAAAGTTGGTTGTTTGGTTATGTTTGACTTCAATAAAGGTAGAGGCAAAAATTATTTTGAGACATACAGTTTTTAAGGTTCATAAAAGGGGGAAGAAGTCAGAAATTAAGAGGTAAAGGAATATAAGGAAAAAAGTGTGAAAAACTCTAAGATTTCTATATCTGAAAATTATGTTATCATTCACTTCTCCCTCCTCCTGCAACCCCAAACTGCTTTTGTTCTAACTATAACTTTCAATTTCTTGACCCCCTGGGTCTTTTCCAAGTCATCTCCTTCACATTTGTCTACAATCTCCTCCTTTCCCTATATCTATAGAACTAGTTTACCTCTATATATCTTCTTTTCTTGAGTCACTTGACTTCTCATTCCAAATCTTGTCCTGCATACCCAACATTTAGTCTTATCACTCCCTCTATCTGTTGCCTCCTCCCCCCATACTTATAATGTTCCTCAATTGAACTGGAGAGAATCTCTAAACTATTCTTTTTTGTTTGTTTTTTGCAAGGCAAATGGGGTTAAGTGGCTTGCCCAAGGCCACAGAGCTAGGTCATTTTTAAGTGTCTGAGCCACATTTGAACCCAGGTACTCCTGACTCCAGGGCCAGTGCTTTATCCACTGTGCCACCTAGCCGCCCCTATCTCTAAGCTATTCTGATTGTGTCCATTACAAATTTTTGTTATATAATCTGAAGTAGTTCTTCACAATGGCAAGAAAATTCTTCTACCTTTCCTTACAGATTGATAATGTCATTAATCACAGGCTTTTCTAAAGATTTTCATTCTTCCTCAAAATTATCTATGACTCCTTTTCATCCAACTCAATTGAGGTCTTTTGACAGGAACTCCTCTCTTCTTCATCTGATAACACTTAGATCCTCCTTCAACCACTACATTAAAGGAAGTACCTTTTCTCCTTTCCAATGTGGACCACCCCTTTAAGCACAAGTGGTAGCATTCCATCCTACCTTCTCCAGCAAGTAACCCCATATATCAGCCCAGTCTCTTACTATAAATCATCAGTCTATCCATGGCTACTTGTTTCTTTCCTGCTACCTATATACATATCCATATTTTCTGCATCCTTCGAAAAAATGCCTCCCAAAACAAATAAAAAAACTCCCTTAATTGATCTATTCATCTATTTTAGTTATTTTCTTATCACCCCTCCATTTTATAGATAAACTCCTTGAGAAGGCCATACACCATTGATGTCTTTCCTTTCTTTCCTCTTTGTTTCTTTTTAATTCTCTGACATCTTATTTTTCAATTTCATCTTTCAAGTGAAACTGTTTTCTCAAAATTTACCAATCATTTCTAAAATGCCAAATCTAATGGCATTTACTCAATCTTTAATATTCTTAGAGTCTCAGCAGCCTTGAACTTTTTCTTTTTGATACTCCCTTTACTCTGTTTCCATGATAATAATCTCTCTTGGGTCTCCTATTATTCTGACTATTCCTTGCAGTATCTTCATCCAAGTCAAAACCAATAACATTAAGAGCACTTTTAAGACTCTGTCTTGGATCTTATTCTTTGTCTTTACTTAATCACTTGGTGATCTCATTAGCTCTTATGGAGTCAATTATTATCTCTAGGTATATAATTCACACATCTGTTTATTCAATTCAAATCTCTCCCTTGACCTCTATTCTCACATAACCACCTGCTTTTTGAACATCTCAAATTTCATTCATGATAGGTATCTCAAACTCAACATGTCTAGAACAGAACTCATGAGATGATCTTTCTTTGCCTTGCTTTCAGTTCTTAAATTTTTAGTCACTTGTATTTGTGGTGTCTTTGTTTATTAGTTGTGTTACCAGATAATTTAGGTATATTATTTGTGTAATTATATATGCAAGTTATATGTAATATATATTTATACATACATACATGCATGCAGTTGTAGTTGCTTTCTGAATATATTATGGGTTTGACGTGTGAGTGGCATGTCACTCTTTAAAAATACAATAATGTGAATTTTCACAAACAAAAATAAACATGAATTTTTCATTTTAAAATGAATAGAAGAAAAGATTGCAACTGCCACTATTAATTTCTATTCAGTATTATTTATTTCTTTTTAATCTATTATTTTCAACACATTAGAAACAAATTGGGCCTGGAAATATAGATAAGAATTTGAAAAGATAGAGAAGTTAGTAAGGGCTCACCTGAGAGAAAGAAGTGTAATTTAAGAAAAGATTGAAAGGTGGGATTGAGATTGGCATCTAAGAAGAAGACAATGAGATCAACCATTCTGGAGCATATCAGCTTCAGAAGTCCCATGACAAAAAAGGGGATGAGAAACAAAATACAGGTGAATGATCAGGACTTATCCCAAATACATCTTCAAATTATTTGGGGAGAATGAAATAGTGCTGAGAAGATGTAAAAACAGTTAGTCAGACCTGACATCTGGGAAATAAAGACCCAAGTTATTCTAAGAGGGATAGATATTGCATAAGCAGTTTTCAGGGGCAGTAGGGAGTTGAATGACCCCAAGGATTGGCTGAAACTGATTTCTCTGAATGCATCCCCCTCAGGAAATCCAATGATACCTGTTATGAAAGACCCAGAAGACATATCCCCTTAGACACCACTGTTTCCTTAGTTGGAACATAGGACTCAGGAGGATAAGGGTGAGAGAGAGAGACAGACAGACAGACAGACAGAGAGAGAGAAATGGGAAAATTAATGTATTCTTGTTATTGAAGAGTTATGGGAATCAGATCCCACAGGCTCCCTAGTGGAGTAAATGTGTTTTTACCCCTTGAATATCTCTACTGAATATGTGCATAGTGCATGGCAAATTATCACAAGCTAAGAAGACTACTACAAATAACCTACCTCAATCTGAAAGGTATAGTAAATAGAATTCTGGACTTGGAACCCGAAAGAACTGAATTCAAATCTTACTTCCAGTACTCACAATCTGTGGTACTTTGGATAAAGTATGTATCCTCTATGGGACCCAGAAAATAAAAGGATCAAGCTGGACTTAATGAAATCAAAGGTTCCTTCCACCTCTACACTTTTATCTTATGAGCTCCCAATTCTTCTATAAACCACATCCAGACCAGGTGAGGAGAGAGTTAATGTTGCTGATGCTTTGGTCCCTAATTGTGTTATTTGATATTTGAATCTGCACAGTCTCACCCCTTCCCTCATTTTCTTCCTGTCCCAGAAATCTCATATTTTACATGGTACAAACCCACATGCTAGATGTCTAGAAATGAAATCAATGCACAACTAAGTAAAGGGATAAATTTCCTTCCCTACTCTCTTACCGAAGCCTTCCAATAGATTGAATCATTGTTGTCTAAAGACGAATTGAGATTACTGCTGTGTCAGATTCAGAAATAATAGGAATGGATGGTCTAGTTTTTAGTAAAGGAACTGAGAATTTACTGAGGCTCCTTAGTATGGGGGCTCACACCTGCAAGGTCCAGGCCATTGTTATTGCTGTTTTGTGGATATTAACAAGACTGGTATAAGTGCTAATGTAAAATTTCTGTTGAAAGAGAATCCCTTATAAATGTCTTAAAAATTTAGTTTTGGAAGGAACTCTGTGAAGAATCAATGTATAAAACAAAGAATTAAAATAATCTTATTCTGACTTTTATCATGCTTTCATTAGATATAGACAGTTTTAAACTGTAAGTCATTTAATCTATTTCAGCCACCCATTCCATTCAGACATCTCTCCATTGTGTTCCTTGTAGGTATTTCTAGCAATAACAATAACTACTATTTGTACAGTGCATTTAAATTTATGAAATTCTGTATATTTAGCATCTCAATTAGTTTTTACCACAAGTCAGTGATAGGAATTAAGCTCATTATCTTTATGTTACACATGGAGAAACTAAAGGTTAGAGTTCAAATGATTCATCCTCGGCCACATGACTAGTAAATGTTAGAGGTAGATTCAAGTCCATGTCTTCCTAAATCCAAGTCCAACCCCTGCTTTTGTTCCTGCTGCTCAGATGGTAGAGTCAATAGGACAGTGTATCTGATACTGAGATGAGTGTATAGGTCTTATCTGAGGAGATAAATAACTGGAGTACACTAAGCCATATACTTTAAACACTTCTCATGCTAACTAGATTGGGCATGATATTAGGACCAATTCAAATAAAGTATGGAAAGAACTTTTCATATCTTGAAGCACTATAAAATGATAGTCATTGTCAGTAAATATTAGTATCGATATTATTTTATTGTCATCTAGACTCTGAACATTTACAGCTCTAGTGAACTGAGAGTTGAAGAGGGGAAGTGAAGCAGAATCAGTCTGGAAAAATAAGTTGGAGTCAGGGTGTAAAGGGCTTGAAATAGTTAAAAAGTTTGTATCTTATTCCAGAGTCAATGAGTCACTGAAATTTTATGAGCAGAATATGTCAGCTCTGTGTATTAAGAACATAAATTTGATTGGATATACCGGTATCTATCTATATCAACAGATATATAAACTATATAAATTGCTAACTTTCTTGGGGTGGAAGAAAACTTGAAACTTAAATTTGTATTAAAAATTTATATCGAAATTAATTGTACATATAATTGGAAATAATAAAATACTGTTTGGAAAATGATAGAAATTTGAGATTTTAGAGGTAGGAAAATAAATTTTAGTCCTGGAATGATTTGATAAGGTCATGATGTAATGTATTGGTTCAATCTTATTGGAAAGATACAAAGAAACCAGAAAAGGGAGTTAATCATTCCATTGTACACTGTTTTTATCAGAAAATTAGTAGAATTGTGTCCAGTTCTGGGAATCATATTTTTAAGAATGACATTTCAAAAATAGTGTTTATCCAGGTGATAGGGCTATCCATATGGTCAATGAACAGTCTCTAAAGGAGAATTGATTAAAGGAACTGAGGAAGAAAATATGTGGAAGTCTTGAGAGCTGGTTTTAAGGGTTTATAGAAGTGCTTCTTAGAAGAATTAGATTTTTTTTTTCTGCTTACACCTAGAGGGTTGAACTGGGACCAATAAATAAAATCCTTATTTTTTTTTTTGCTTGATATAAGTGAAAAACTTCCTAAAAAAGAATAATTAAGTGAAATGAGTGGCCTCAGGAAGTTATGGACTATCCTTGATAGACATCAAGGAAGTTATAGAGGGGATTCCTCTAAGTTCCTTTTGAATTGAAGATTCAATGAAGGAATTTCTGTCTCAGTAGTGCATAACATGTTCCTTCCATATTCCCCGCCACCATTCTGAGTTTTATACCATGAGCAATATGAGAGGAAGGAAGCATTTCATGAAAGATCTTTTGGGTCTTATTTTTTCATCTATAAAAAAGGTTTAGATTTAATGACCTCTGTTTTTTTTTTCAATTGTAAAATTGCATGAGTCTTCATATATACACAAAATGAACATTTACCATTTGTGGGAGTTAAAGATTTACACAATTCTAAATAAAAAATGTTCACAGCAATATAAATTCTGAAATTGAGTTTCAGAACTAGATGACAAATGTAGGTTCTAATGAAGGAGGACCCATTTGTGGTTCTCAAAGTTTATTGCTGAGAAAATCTTATTTTTATTTGCGTGGCAAGTCCAATTAGTCCCGTGGGAAAAAGAATTGTCACATTTGATCTTTCATTGTTTTTAGTCACTGTATTCTGTAAATTCAGCAATCCAATCTAATAAACATTTATTCAGTGCTTACTATGTGCCAGTGTCACTATGCTGTTAAAATGCCCTTTCTGCTTTAGTATGTAAGGCTAATTCAGTCTCCCCTTCTCATACCAGCTATTGACCCAGATCCAAACAGTTAAAGGGAGATCTGGTCGCCTTCATTGTAGAGATAAAAAATGGGGTCTTCTGATCTGATATACTAAGTGGAAGTATGGGGGGAACAGATCAGATTAAAGAATTCAGAAATGAAATGCATGAATTTTCATTTATTGGAAATGGAAGGGAAGGACACAAACATTTCTATATTGACTGCTATTTGCTTTTCAAATACTATATCATATAATTTTCAAAACAACTCTTGGATGATTGCAGATAAGGAAACTGAGGCAAACAGAAATTAAATGATTTACCCAGTAACTCTCAAAAGTTATCATCCGAAGCTGAATTTTTAACTTGTGTCTTCCTAATGCTAGGCTGAATAATCTATTCATTGATCTTCCTAGACTTTGTGGGATAGTAAAGATAAAGTAAAATTAATAGAATTTTCCTCTCTCTAGAGAAGGTATTTTGACACCCCTGTGTATTTTCCATTTCATTTTTTCATCATCTGTAGATATTATTTCTTGATTGTTATCAAGTTTATTTTCTATTTTCCTTTTCTTTCTCTTTCTCATTTCCTAATTCTATCTTCAATTATACACCATCAGTTTCAATTTCATGCCAACATCCCCAATGGGATACATATAATCACAGAATGAAACAAGTCATACTTTTGATTTCAAATAAGTAGGTTACAAAGGGAATTCTTATGTCTTTCTAGCATGTATTAAAAAAAAAAAATCAATGATCTGCTCCAAGCCCCCTGGTTTACATGTCTTTACTCCTGATCACACTTGGAATCACCAGTTTATTGAAAGAAGATATTTGGTTTCATTATATGATCCCCAAAAGTCCAGTCCAGCCCAAGTACAGTGTTGAATCTACCTCCTGCCCCTAGCTATGACATAATATATTTGAGCAATGTTGAATTTAATAGCCATACATAGCTTCGGATTTGGGGAAGAAGAAAGTATTCAGAGTCACTGAGGTTGAAAGAATAAATTTCAGCTAAGGAAACTAAACTGATGATTGACATTTTACCCTATTTTCATGTTCATAGGAGGACTATTTACTATAAAATTTCCTAGGCATTTATTGTTATATCATGATAGAGTTGGCTTTCTGTTAGGTAAAGCATTGTTATTCTAGTTCTCAGAAGAAAGATTCCATTTCTATCATGAGAATTAAAAAAAAAAGATAAATTTCAATTTTATGCAAAGAGATTTTAACTTTATTTTGCTGCCTATATCATTATAGGCAGGGGAGAGCTTTTGAGTATTTTGAAGATTTAGTCTATTCTGTCCTGAATGAAGATAACTTAGGAAGCAATATAAAAGTTAGATTCATAGAGGAAAGAGAGTGTAAGAGGCAGGAGAATTAAGTTTTGTTTTGAGAGTTTTTCATGTAGTTGTCATTGAACTGGATTAGTGAAAGTTCCAGTTGGGAGGAGAGGAAGGACATTAGACAAATTATGGAATGAGATCTGTTCATTCATGACAATTTGTTGCTTATGTGACAGTCTGGGGCAGCAGAAAAATTTATAGATGTTTTAAGTACAAAATAGTGAATTTTGGTGCAAATCACAGAAAGGAAAAACATAAGAAGAGGGCAGGCTGAGTAAAGGTTTATGTTAGGTTTTGGGCATATTAAGCATACAATACTGGTGGATAGACATTCAGGAATTGATGTACTAGTGATTGTTCATATTTATGTTTTAATTTCAGGAGGGAGAAGAGGAGCATATTTATTAAGGAGAGAATTCTTTCTCTAGGGAACATGCTGAAAGAAGTCATGAGATTGAGAAGATGAGAGGGAGATTAAGACAAACACACCAGGAGAACGAGAAAGATAGAGATAGGAAATGAGAGAGAGAGAGAGAGAGAGAGAGAGAGAGAGAGAGAGAGAGAGAGAGAAGATAGTCTGATATACATAAAGAAAGTAAGCTTTATTAACACCAGCATTGGGATAAATATGAAGAAACAATAAAAAATGCTAACAAAGGAGCACTTAGGTAGGAGATAAAGATGGCAAGTGTACTGTTTCAGAAATCAAGAGTGAAGAGTATCTGCAACAGAAGAGGGTAATCAATGGTGTTAAAAACTACAGAGGTGTCAAGGCCTTTGGGTTGAGTGATAAACTCATAATTGGTGGGTTTTGAGAGAACAGTTTCAGTAGAGTTAGCAAAAATCTTAAAGCATTATGTTGTGGAGTGAATAGGGAAGCAGCGACATAGTGCAGATTGCCTTTTTTTAAGAAGAAATTAGATTATGAAGGGGAAGAGAATGATTATTGGTTGCGGGACAGATTTGAAAGGTTTAGAGTAAGTTTTTTGTTTTATTTTTAGATTTAGGAAATCTGTGCATGTTTAGTTTTGGAATAAAGGGAAGGCAAGGACTGAAGATACATCTATTTGAGGGGATAAATGACAGAGTAATGAAGGAAACAACAATAACAATAATAATTCATCATTTTTTGTTTTGTTTTGTTTTATGGTTTTTGTAGGCCACTGAAGTTATGTGGTTTGTCTAAGGTCACACTTCTAGCTAGTAACTAGTGTCTTAATCTGGAATTTTCTTCAGGTCCTCCTGGGGCTTTTACTCTATCCACTGTGCCACCTAGCTATCCCCATATTTGTCATTTTAAATACTATGTTCACAAAAACCCTGTGAGTTACATAAAAAAGACGGCGCTTGAAAGTCACGTACCTATTTATTGATAGGAAGTCAATACTTTGGTTTTAAACCAATGATAAAAATGAGATCTGAGAAATGATTCAATTTTATGTTTCAATTAAGTTCATTAGCACAAATAAGTTAATTGATTGACTGAATTAGAAAGGTTGCAATTTATAGGACAAATAATTATTCTTATCAGAAGTAGGAGAAAGATTCATGTTATCAAGAAGGTACATGTAAATGAAGAAGGAGAGGATAGAAGAAAATCAAATCAGTTTGGGAGAACATAAACATAGGTAGGCAGAGCTCCCACAAGTATAAAGAAAAAGCTTTTGTAACAAGGCTGGGTTGAGGACTATTAGAACAGTCTATGATACTGAATCTTCTTCCCTTTTTCTATCCTCCCATCTAGCCAGATTTCCCACTATAGACCCTTAGACCCTTATTAGTTTTTCCCATTACATGAAAAGATGGTTTTTAAGATTCCTTTTACTGTAAGGTTTGGAGTTCAGTTTTTTCTCCATCCTTTCATTTCCTACCCCTTCCCCTTGACAGAGAGTAATCTGATCTAGGTTAGACATGTACAATCATGTTTAATACATTTGTGTATTAGTTGTGCTGTGAAAGAAGAATCAGAAATAAAGGGAAAAGCAATGAGGAAGAAAGATAAAAAATGTTCTAAAAAGTAAACATACTCTGCTTTGTTCTGCATATGTCATCCTCCATAGTTTTTTTCTATGGATGTGGGGTCATAAATTTTTACAGTTGAGAAAAGCTAAGTCCATCATAGTTGATCATCACGTAATGTTGCTATTAATGTGCAGAATGTTCTGGTTCTGTTCACTTCAATCAGTATCATTTCACAAAAGTCTTTCCAGGCTTTTTTAAAGCCTGGGCTGTTCATGATTACTTACAAAATAATAGTACTCCATCACACTCATATACCATAGCTCAGACATTCCCTAATTGATAGACATTCCTTCAGTTTCCAACTCTTTGCCACTATAAAAAGTTACCATAAGCATTTCTGAACATGGGATCTATCCCTTTTTTATAATCTCTTTCGGACATAGACCTAATAGTAGTATTGCTGCATCAAAAGGTATGCAGTTTTATTGCTCTTTGAACTTAATTAGAAATTGTTCTCCACAAAGATTGGATCACTTCACAATTCTAACAAAAATGCAAGTATCACAGTTTTCCCATATTTTCCTCAATAAGTAATTTAATTTAGGCAGAATTATCATTTTTATTATATTAGCTGTATCTAGCCTTGAGCAATTGACATTTCCCCAATTTATTTAAAGCCAATTTTATTTTTTTGAGAAGTCATTTGCTATTGTTTTCATATAGTCTCTTGGTTGATGTTTACAAGATGACTCCCAAGTTATTTTTATCTTGTCTACAGTTACTTTAAATGGAATTTATCTTTGCCAATCAGTTTTGTTTTATACATGTATATATATGTATATATATATGTATATGAAAGTTGATTATTTATGTGGGTTTATTTTGGTAAAATTGTTAATTGTTTTAAGTAGTTTTGAGTTGATTAGCTGGAATTCTCTAAGGAAACCATCTTATCATCTGCAAAGAGTGAAAGTTCTGTTTCTTCATTGTCTAGTCTATTTCCTCCAGTTTCTTTTTCTTCTCTTATTGCTAAAGCTAACATTTCTAAAACAATAAATAATAGTGATAATGGACATCCTTTATCTTATTGGGAATATTTCTAGCTTATCTCCTTTTCATATAGTGCTTACTGATAGATTTTGGTTTTCATTTTACAGTAAACTTCATTTATTCTTGAGATCTCTAGTATTTTGATGAGAAATGGGTTCTGTATGTTGTCAAAAGTCTTTTCAGCATATATTGAGATGATTATATAATTCCTGTTAGTTTTGTTATTTGTGGTCAATTCTGATGACAGTTTTCCTCATATTGAACCAGCTCTCTATTCCTATCTGATCATAATGTTATTCTAGTGATAACTTGTAGTAATCTCTATTCTAATATTTTATTTAAATTATTTGCTCCAAAATTCATAAAACAAATTGATCTATAAATTTTTTGTCTATTTTGGTTCTTCCTGGTTTTGGAATTAGCCAAATATTGTCATAAAAATTTTTGGCAAAAATCCATTTATTTTTTCAAATTGTTTATAAAGTATTATGATTAATTCTTCTTTAAATGTTTTGGAGAATTCTCTTGCAAATCCATGTGACCCTTGAGATTTTTTCCTTAGGGAATTTGTTGATCATTTCTTCAATTTCTTTTTCAGAAATAGGTTTAAGTATATTATTCCCTCTTCTGCTAATCTGGGTAATTGAAGTTTTTTGTAGATTTTCATCCATTTCATGTAGAGTGTGAGATTTATGGCCATATCATTGTTCAAAATTGCTCTGAATTATCAATATAATTTCCTCCTAATTGGCGGTAAATTCAGCCTTTTCATTTTTGATACTGGAAAATTTGCTTTCTTCTTTTTTTAATAAATTGAATTCACCAAAGATTTATGTATTTCATTGTTTTTTTCTGAAAACTAAGTTTTAATATTAGCTTAATAGTTTTATTACTATCAGTTCTATTAATTTATCCTTTAATTCTCAGAATTTCTACTTTGGTATTTAATTGGGGATTTTTCAATTTTTCTTTTTCTATTTTTTAGGTGTATTCCCAATTCATTGATCTCCTTTTTTTCTCTATTATGTTCATGTAAGCATTTAGAGATATAAAATTTTCCCTAATAACTACTTTGGCTATATTCCACAAGTTTGAATATATTATTTCATTGTCATTGTATTGAATGAAATCAGCGATCATGATTTGTTGTTTGATCCATTCATTCATTCTTTAAGTTAGATTATCTAATTTTCTATTAAATTTTAAGTCTATTTTCCATGACCCATGTAATTTTTATTACATGATGACCTGAAAAAGATTACTTTAATATTTCTGCCTTTCTGTATATGATTATCAGATTATATTATATTCTAAGACAGATTTCATTTTTGTATAGGTGCCATGTACCTCTGAGAAAAGTGTGTATTTCTTCCCATTGATACTCATTTCTCTATATATCTATAATATCTAACTTTTCTCAAATTTTATTTACCTCAATATCCTCCATCCTTATTTTGTAATTAAATTTATCTAAGAGACAGAGGTTGAGGTCCCCCTTGTTTAGATTTACAGTTTGTTTTCCTATCACTTGTTTAATTTCTCCACTAATAATTTGGATGCTATACCATATGTTTAAAATTGATGTCACTTCATTTTCTATGGTACCTTTTAGGAGTTGTAGTTTTCCTTCATTAACACTTTTATTTAGATCTACTTTTTGTTTTGCTTTTTTTGAGATAAGGATTGTTACCCTTCGTTTCCCCCCCCCTTGAACTGAAGTATAACATATTCTGCTCTAGTCTTTTACCTTTGCACTTATGTGTATCTCTCTACTTCAAATATGTTTCTTGTAAACAACATATTTTGGATTCTGGTTTTTAATCAACTCTGCTGCCTGCTTCCATTTTATTGGAGAGTTCATCCCATTCGTACTCATATTACTAATTGTAATTAAGATAACTATGATCACTGACTCTTTATTATCTTCCATCCTATAGTTCCCTTCACTGAAACTTTTCTCTCTCTTTTAACCATATCCCTCCTCTCTTGTGTTTTGCTTTTGACTGGAGCCTCCTTCACTCAGCCCTCTCTGGTTCCAACCTCCCACCTTTTCTTTCACCTTTCCCCTCCTAATTCCATATAAGGAAAGATAAATTTATAATCCTTACTGAATGTATATATTCCCTCTTTGATCCAAATCTGGTGAAGGTAAGATTAAACAATTCTCATCAATCCTTTCTTTCCCTTTACTGTAATGTCTTTTGTACCTCTTCATAGGATGTAATTTACCCCATTCTGCCTCCCTCTCCTACCTTTCCAGGACAATACCTTTTGTTAAATTTCTTAACATTTTTATAACCTTCCATAAAAATCAGGTTATGTCCATACCTTCAGTCTAAGTATGCTTGCTCTAAGACAGAGTTCTCAAGAGTTATAAGTATCATCTCCCATTTAGGGAAGGACTTACTATTACTGAGTTTTTCTTTTTCTTTTTACCTAATACCTTTGTGTGTTTCTCTTGAATTTCATGTCTGAAGATGAAATTTTCCATTCACCTCTAGTTTTTAATCAGGTAAAATTTAAAATCACCTATCTTGTTGAATTCCAATTTTTCTGCTAAAAGAATTTGCTTAATTTTTCTGGGGAGTTGATTCTTGGTGGTAATCCAAGCTCTTTCTACTACAGAATATCACATTCAAGACCCATTCATTATTTATTTATGTTGCCAAGTCCTGTATAATCCTGAATGGAGCTCCTTGCTATTTGAATTGTTTCTTTCTAGCTGCCCTCAGTATTTGTCCTTCACCTGATAATTTTGGGATTTGGTTACAATATTTCTTGAAATTTTTAATTTTGGATACCTTTCAGGAGATTTTTGGTAGATTCTTTCAATAACTATTTTATCCTTTGGTTTCATGATCTCAGGGCAGTTTTCCTTCCTGATTTCTTGAAAGATTTTGTTCAGGATCTTTTTTGGTCATGGCTTTCAGGTAGTCCAATAATTCTTCAATTATCTCTAACTGATTCTGTTTTCAGGTCAGTTGTTTTTCCAATGAGGTATTTTAAATTTTCTTCTACTTTTTTCATTTTTTAATTTTTTTTACTGATTCTTGACTCCTAGAATCATTTGTTTCTACTTGCCCAAATCTATTTTTCAAGGAATTATTTTCTTCAGTTGGTTTATGCATCTCCATTTCAATTTGATCAATTCTGTTTTTTAAAGTAGCTGTTTTCTTTTTTCCATTTGCCTAAATGTATATTTGAAGAAAATGTCTTCTTTTCCAATTTCCCATCTTATTTTTAAAGATTTCTTTTGTCTATCTGTTCATTTGTATTGTTTTTAATTTTGTTTTATTTATTTTTCTGCCTTTCTGCATTTGATTATACATTGTTTATGCCGTAGGGCAGAGCTGTCCAACTTTACTTTTAAAAATTTTATTGAAAAAATAGACAATATATTTTGACCTGCCATTTTAGTGAGTACTCTATGATAGCTCAGTTTCATTTACTAACGTGTTTAGTAAACCCATAACGAGCCACACAAAATTGCACAGTGAGTCATATGTGGCCCATGAGCTGTATTTTGTACAGCTCTGTCTTTGGGTCTGGTCATTTTTGATTTAGGTGTCATGTACTGCAGGAAAAAATATTTTTTCTATCCCTATTCAGTTTTCTCCAGAGATCTATGATATCTAAATTTCACATTAATTTCCTGCTTGTTAATTTTGTTAGATTTATTTAATTCTGAGAGAGGGAAAATTGAGTTCCCCCATTTTTATAGTTTTACTGTCTATGTCTCCTTGTAATATTCAACTTCTCATCTAAGAATCTGGATGCTATACCACTTGGTGCATATATGTTTAATAATGATATAACTTTATTGCCTGTAGTCCTTTTAAGAAGATGTCGTTTCCTTCCTTATTCTATTAATGAGACCTGTTTTTGCTTTTTGTCTGAGATCAAGAGTGCTACCCCTGTTTTTTTTACTTTAACTGAAGCATAATATGATCTATGCCAGCCTTTTATCTTTACTCTATTTACAGATAAGAAAACTAATTCTGTATTTCCCTCCATGCTATCTTTCCCCATACTTCCCTCTTTCTTTTGCTCTTATTACTTTCATGAATGTTTTGCTTCCTTTCCCCTTTTTTCTTTTAAATTTCAACCTTAACTGTACATTGACTTCTATCAATCCCTTCTTCATTTATTCCTTCCCCCCTCTCAAGTAGGATTGTAACTTATTCCCTCTCTGGTCCAAATCTATTGAGAGTAGGATTTCTTCCATATTCATATCCTCCCTACTTTCCCTTAACTATAAATAGGCCTTTGTGCCTTTCACCTAGTTTTTGATGAGGTATTTTCTTATTCAATTGATTATTGTTACTTTTAAGTGAGTTTATTTCTTTAATTAATTTTTCATTTCTTTCCCCATTTTTCTTCTTCCTCTCTTCTTTGTTTTTAAAATGCCGAGCCTTTTTCCTAGTTTATGCCTTTTTATGTCTTTTTTATTTTAAGCCTTTCTTATACAACCCTTTGTCAAAATATACTCCTATTTGTCTTGATATAAGTATCATTCTCAAGTTTGATTGCTTGCTTGCAAAACAGCATTGCCTCATAGGCACAAAATGCGCTTTCCATCCCTTTAGAAATACACTTCTTAAGAGTCATAAATCATATCAAATTATAATTGATTTACATCACTCCTCTTTTCAAGTATTCTTCATGAATACACAATCCTCATGAGCTAAATCGTCATGCAAAGCCAAATCTTTTAATGAAAAGTTTATAACTTTTATAAAATCCCCAAAAGTACACACCCTCCAATTATAGAAAAATTACCAAGCAAAGTAAAATTTTTTCATGATCTTTTCATATCCAGTCCCTCTAAGTACAGTCTCTCAATCTCTCACTTAAGCTCTCCAACCATAGCACTATAACCTTTGTTTTCTAAAGTATGCATTAATAGAAAATCACTTCCTATTCTACTTATTTCTAACAGTTCTAAGTATGCTTCCAACCTCTGTCACAATTATACTACAACCTTGCTTAACTAAAGTGTCTTTAAAATGAGATCACTTTGTGATTTGATTATGTATGGAACCTCTAGTCTCCCTCCATCTGTCTTTGTAGGAAATAACACCCTCCTATTCATCATTGCAGTCATGTATCATTTATATCCATATCCTCCAAGCACAGATCCCTTCAACTTTATTCAACCCTTTAACTGTCCTATGAAAAATATAATTTTTAAGAGTTACAAAGTGTTCTTTTCAGTTGTAAGGATGTATAAAGTTTAATGTTCTTGACTATTGTTTTCTTTACATTTTCATGCGTCTCTTAAGTTTTGTATTTGAAAATTGAATTAATTTTCTGTTCAGTTCTGGTATTTTCACCAGAAAATTTTGGAAGTCCTCTATTTCACTAAAAATCCATATTTGCCTGACAGAATATGCTGGATTTTTCAGGTAATGAATTCTTGATTGTAATCTAGAAATATCATTTTCTAGGCCTTCTGGTCCTGCAGTGTTGAAGTGTTAAGTCCTGTGTACTTCTCATTGTGCTTCTTTTGTATATAAATTGCTTCTTTATTGAGTTCTGGCAATATTTTCTATTTTAGTTGAAACTTCTGGAATTTCGCTATTATAGTCCTTGCAGTTTTTATTCAGAGGTCTTTTTCTAGAAGTGTTATGTATATATGCTTTCAAGACCTATTTGTCTTCTTGATATTAGATATTAGATATTAGAACTGCTTTCCATGCAAATTTTTGGAAAGATATTTTCCAGGCTCTTTATTTGATATAGGGTTTTGGTAGTCTAATAATTTGTAAATTATCTGTCTTGGATCTATTTTTCTGATCATATGTTTTTCCCTGAAAGGTACATTTTGTTCTGTTCAATTTTTTTCAGTTTTTTTAATTTTGTTTGATGGAATGTTAGTATATCATAGATTCATTAGTTTTGATTTGTCTCATTCTAAAATTTTAGGTTTTATTTTCTTCAGTTAGCTTTTGTGTTTCCTTTTCTAGTTGGTTAATTTTAATTTTGAAAGAATTTTTTCCAGCTGAATAATTTTACTTTTTTGCTGATTTACATTCAGTTATCAGTTGGTCCATTGGACTTTTATATGAGTTGCATTCCTGTTTCAGATAGTGAAAGATTTTGCTTTTAGATGAGTTAAATTCCTTTTACAGTTATTGGATTTTAGTTTTTGATGAGTCATATTCTTTCTCCAATTGGTTATTGTTACTTCTAAATGAGTTGTTTTCTTTAGTTAATATTTCATAATTTTCCTGTGTGGCCCTCATTTCTTTCCCCATTTGTCTTCTTCTCTTCTTTGGCTTTTACATCTTTTTTAAGCTGTTCCCTGGGGTTTTGGATTTGAGTCCATATCATAAACTCCATTGAGATTTCCCATGTAGGTAATTTTTCACTGCTTTCTTCTTTTGAGAAGGCATTTTTATCATCTCTAACTGAATAATTCCTTTCTCTGGTTAGAGCTTTTTTCCCCTCATTTTGATAGCTGAACTCTGTTCCAGGAATATAGGGAGTATAGTCCAAACTTTTTGTGCTGGGGCTGGGATCTAAACCCTGGCTTATCACTGGCCAAGATGTTAACTATGCAGCCCAAGCATTGCCTATGCAGAGTTTTGTTAACTCCTTTAAGTCCAGGTACTGCCAATGCAGTGATTTGTTCCCAACCCAGTTCTGTGTGTTGCCCGTGTTCCCAGGGATCAGGTTTTGTCTGGATTTTGGACCTTCTTTGCTGACTTGCTAACTAACTGTAAGACCTGGGCTACACTGTCACTAAAAGCCTCTTGCTGACTTTCTCACTCTTCCACCTAGCTGTTCTTTATGTTGGCTTTTCCCTTATAAAGGCAGATCTTGACTGTAGATTCTCCATGATGTCTACAATTGACAACCTGTTTTCCTCTTTTTCAAGTGGGACCTGTAATCTTAATGTCTTTGTAGAGGTTTCTTTTAATGTTGTATATGAAAAGGCTCTGAAAGAATACTAGCTATAATGCCACCAACTTGTTTCTATCATGGAAATATCTATTTCTTTTTTTCCCTGAATACATGCAAAGGCATTTTTCCAACTTCATTCTTTTGCAAGTTTATGAGTTCCATATTTTTCTCCCACTTTCCCTTCCTTTTCCCCTACCCATAATAGTGATCAATCTGGTAGGAGTTGTTCATATGTATAATTGTATTTAAAATATTTCCATCTTAGACATGTTTTGAAAGAAGAATTAGAACTAAGGGTAAAATGATATAGAAAGAAAAACATGTAAAAATTTTTAAAAAGGAACATAGTAAGCTTTACTCTGCATTCACACTCCATAGTATTTTTGTTTTTTCTTTCTGGATGTGGATGCTTGTGTTTAGAGGAGCTACATCCATCAAGTTGATCTGTCTTACAATGTTTCTCCTGATTCTGTTCACTTCACTCAGGATCAATTCATGCAAGTCTTTCCATTTTTTTCCAAATTCTGGCCACTCCTGATTTCATGCAGAACAATAGTACTCCATGACATTCATATATGATAACTTATTCAGTCATTCCCAAATTGATAGGCATTTCTTCTATATCCAGTACTTTGCAAGTAGAAAAATGCTATATGTTTTGTGCATTCAGGTCTTTCCCCCTTTTCTATATTCTCTTTAGGATAGAACCTAGTAGTGGTATTACTGGAACAAAGGTTATGCACAGTTTTTTTTGACTTTTCGGCATAGTTATTAATTTCTCTTCCCAAGGGTTGGAGTAGTTCACAATTTCACTATCAGTGCATTAGGGACCCAGTTTTCCCGCATCAAATACAACACATGACCATTTTCCTTTTTAGTCATATTGGGCGATCTGATGTGTATCACATAAGTACCTGATTGTTGCTTTAATTTGCATTCCTCTTATCAATAATAACTTGGAAGTTTTTTCAAACGACTATACATAAATCTGAAAATTGTCTGTTCATATCCTTTGACAAGTTCTCAACTGGAGAATTACTTATCTTCTTATGAAATTGACTCAGTACCTTATATTTTAGAAATCAGAAACACAGTTGTAATAATTGTTTCCCAGCTTTTTGCATTCCTTCTAGTCTTGGCCGCATTGGTTTTGTTTGTGCAAAATCTTTTTAATTTTAAGAGTCAAAATCATCCATTTTGTAATTTATAATGTTTTTATCTCTTGGTTGGTCTTAACCTTCTCCTCTAGCCATAGAATCAACAGATAAATTATTTCTTGTTCTTTTATTTGGTCTATGGTATCACCTTTTTTGTCTGAATCCTGTAAGCATTTCAATATTACATTGGCAAAGGGTATGAGATGTGACTTTGTCTACTTTTGCCTTACTATTTTCCAATTTTATCATCAATATCTGTCAAATAATAAATTCTTATCTCAGAAGGTATGATTTTACCAAATAGTAGATTACTATAGTCTTTGACTGTTTCTTTTGTACCTAATCTATTTCACTGATACAATTTTCTATTTCATATCTAGTACCATATAGTAGTGACCACTGGTGCTTTACACTATAATTTTAGATCTAGTATATTCCTTTGAATTGTTTTCATTAATTTCTTCAAAATTCTATATCATTTGTTGCTCCAGATAAATTTCGCTACTATTTTTTACCTCTGTAAATGATAATTTTTCTTAGTTTGATTGGTGTGGCATTGAATAAGGGATTTCGGTTGTGTAGAATTGTAATTTTTATTATATGACCTCAGGCTAACTAGGAACAATAGACATTTTTCAGATTGTTTAGATCTGGCATTATTTGTGTGAAAAGAATTTTGTAATTAATTTTATACAGTTTTTTTGGTTTGTCTTAGGAGGTTTGTCCCAAATATTTTATGAGTCTATAATTACTTTAAATGAACTTTCTCTTTCTCTTTCTTGCTTTAGGACTTTGTTGGTCCTATTATATAAAATTAATGATGATTTTTGTTGGTTTATTTTATATTCAGCCACTGCAAAAGCTGTTCATTGTTTCAAGTAGTTTTTTAGTTGATTTTCTAAGATTCTCAAAGAATACCATCACATCATCTGCAAAGAGTGAAAGCTTTGTTTCCTTATTATCTAATTCCTTCAATTTCTTTTTCTTTTTTCAGTTAAAATTATGTAATACAATATTGAATAAAAGTCATGATAACAGACATCGTTGTTTCATCCCTAATTTTATTGGAATTGCTACAAGTTTATACCCACTATAAATAATGTTTGCTGATGATTTTAGATAGAAACTGCTTATCACTTTAAGGGAAATGCCATTTACTCCTAATTTGGGTGATGTTAATTTGAATGGATGCTGTATGTTGTCCTTGCCTTTTTCACTATCTAATGATATAATCATATGATTTTTGCTAATTTTGGGACAGATATGATCAATTATGCTGTTTCCCCCCCTAATATTGAACCCAGCCCAGTGTATCTGGTTTGAATCCTATCTGATTATGATGTATTATTCTAGCAATGACTTTTTATAATCTATTTTTTAATTATTTAAACTTTTTGCATCTATACTTATTAGGGAGTTTAGTCTCTTAATTTTCATTGTGCTGGCACATCATGGTTTAAGAATCATTCCTATGTTGGTGTCATAGAAGGAATTTAACAGAAAACCTACTTTAACTATGTTTTCAAATAGCTTATATAAATTTGGAATGTATTGCCTTTTAAATGTTTGCAAGAATTCCCTTGTATAACCATCTAACACTGAAGATTTCCCCTTAAGGAGTTTATTGATAGCTTCTTCAATTTCTTTTTCAGAAATGGGGTTAAGTATTCTTTTATTTCCTCTTTTGTTAATCAGGGCACCTTACAATTACAGTAGGTATTCCTCCATTTCACATAGATTGTCAGATTTGTAGCAATACAATTGGGTAAAATAGTTCCAAATTATTACTTTAATTCGTCATTTTTGTGAATTCACCATTTTAACTTTTTGATATCGGTAATGTGTTCTTTTTTTAAAAAAATCAAATTAAAATCAAATTAACAACTTAACATTTTTTAAAATCAAAAGCTTTATATATTTCATTGATTTTTTCCCCATAAAATAGCTCTTAGTTTTATTTATTAGTACAATAGTTTTCTTACTTTCAATTTTATTATATTCACTATTGACTTTTAGATTTTCTAATTTGTTATTTAATTTGGGATTTTTAGTCTCTATTTCTTACTCTTGAGCTTTGTTGTTCATAAACAGAAATACTCATGATTTATATGTGTTTATTTCATATCCTACTACTTTGTTCAATTTTTAAATTTTTTCAATGAGTTATGAGGTGAGACCTCATTGTTGTTTTAATGTACATTTATGTAATCAATAATGATTTGGAATATTTTAACCCCTTATGATTATATATAGCTTTACTTTCTTCATTTGAAAATTGTCTATCATATCCTTTGATCATTTATCAATTGGGAAATGACTTGTAACCTTATAAATTTGATGCAATTCCCTCTATGTATTTTAGAAAGGAGAGCTTTATCAGAACTCCTAGTTGTGAAGATTGTTTCCCAGCTTTCTGCTTTCCTTCTAATTTTGACAACATTGATTTTATTAAGTGCAAAAACTTTTAAGTGCAAATATAGTCAAAATTATTCATTTTGCAGCTTATAATTTGCTCTAGTTTTTGTTTGGTCATAAATTTATCCCCTTTCCATAGATCTGATAGATAGAGTTCTTCTTATTCCATTAATTTATCTATGGTGTCACCTTTTATATTGAAATCTTGCATCCATTTAGACCTTATTTTGGTATAGGTTGTGAGATGTAGGTCTACAACTAGTTTTTGCTGTACTGCTTTCCAATTTTCCCAACAATTTTTTGTCAAGAAGTCAGTTATCCCAGAAGTTGATGTCTTTGGGTTTCTAAAATAATGGATTGCTGTAGTCATTTATTTCACTTTCTTGTGAACCTATCCTAATCCACTGATCCATTACTCTATTTCTTACCTACTACCAGGAAGTTTTGATGACTATAGCTTTATACTATAGTTTTAGAACTGGTAGAGCTAGGTCACATTCTTTTGCATTTTTTAGATGATTTTCTCTGTGTGAATATACCATCGTATCATCTGCAAAAGAGTGAAAGCCTTTCTTCCTCATTGCCAACTCTGAATCCTTCAATTTCTTTTCTTTCTCTAATTGCTACATCTAGCATTTAAAATATAATATTGAATAATAATTGTGATAATAAGCATCCTTGTTTCACCCCTGATTTTATTGGAAATGCTCTGAGTTTATTCCCATTATTCCATTATTGGTGGTTTTATATAGACACTATGTATTATTTTAAGGAAAACTTTATTCCTAAACTTTCAGTGTTTTTAATAGGAATGGATGTATTTTATCAAAGGATTTTTCAGCATCTATTGAGATAATCATAGGATTTCTGTTGATTTTTCTACTGATATGTTCACTTTTGTGTGTTTTTTTCATATTGAACCATTCCTGCCTACCTGATATAAAACGTACCTGATCATGGTTTATTATCCTTGTTATAATTTGCTGTAGTCTCATTGCTAAAATTTTATTTAAGATTTTTGCTTCAACATTCATCAGGGAGATAGTCTATAATTTTCTTAATCTGTTTGGATTCTTCCTGGTTTAGGCATCAGCACCATGTTGGCATCATAAAAGGAGTTTGATAGAAATCCTTCTCATATTTTTAAAAACAGTTTATGTATAATAGGAATTAATTGTTCCTTAAATGTTTGGTAGAATTTACCTGTAAATCTATATGGACCTGGAGACTTTTATTGATGCTTTCTTCAATTTCTTTTTTTCTGAAATGGGGTTAAGTAATTTATTTCCTCTTCTGTTAATCTGGGGAATTTGTATTTTAATAAATATTCATCTATTTCACTCAGGTTATCCAATTTATTGACATACAATTCAGCAAATTAACTCTGAATTATCTCTTTACTATCTTCCTCATTGGTGGTTAGTTCACCCTTTTAATATTTGATACTGTTAATTTGGTTATCTTTTTTGTTTTTTTAAAAAAATTCAATTAAACAGAAGTTTTTCCTATTTTATTTTCTTTTTAATAAAACCAACTAAGTTTTGTTTATTAGATCAATTGTGTTCTTGCTTTCA
The DNA here is from genome assembly GCF_037893015.1 of Macrotis lagotis. Lineage (NCBI taxonomy): Eukaryota > Metazoa > Chordata > Mammalia > Peramelemorphia > Peramelidae > Macrotis > Macrotis lagotis. The sequence goes on along the minus strand of NC_133658.1, from coordinate 79,312,113 downwards.
ATTTTATTAATCTATCCCAGAATTTTCAGAATTTCCAATTTGGAATTTAATTGGGAATATTTAATTTGTTATTTTTTCTAGCTTTTTTAGTTGCATACCCAATTCATTGATCTCCTCTTTCTCTATTTTATTCATATAGGCATTCAGAGATATAAAGTTCCCCTCAAAACTGCCTATGCTGCAAGTCATAAATTTTGGTATGAGGTCTCATTAATATCATTTTCTTGGATATAATTATTGATTACTTTCATTATTTACTGTTTGATCCACCCATTATTTAAGATAAAGTTTTTAAATTTCGCATTATTCTTGATTTATTTTTCCATGACCTTTTATTACATGCATTTTTTATTACAACATGGTCTGAGAACTGTGCATTCATCATTTTGGCCATTCTGTATTTGATTAAAAGGTTTTTGTGCCCTAATACATAGTCAGTTTTGTTAAAGGTGCCATGTACTGGAGTGAAGAAAGGTGTATTCTTTTCTATCCCTATTAAGTTTTCTCTGGAGATCTATCATATCTAAGGTTTCTAAGATTTCATTCACCTTCTTTTTGTTCCTTTTTGTTTATATCGTGGCTAGATTTATCTAGTCCTGAGAGAGGGAGATTGAGGTCCCCTTTATTAAAGTTTTGCTAACTATGTCTCCTTGTAATTCACTCAGCTTTTCCTCTAGGGATTTAGATGCTATACCACTGGGTGTATACATGTTTAGTAATGATATAGCTTCATTACCAATGGTGCCTTTTAAGAAGATCTAGTTTCCTTCCTTATCCCTTTTAATGAGATCAAATTTTGTTTTTATCTGAGACCAGTATCACTACCACTGATATATATTTATTTTTTTTACTTCAGTTGATGCATAATATATTTTCTCCAATCTTTTACTTTTACTCTGTGCGTGTATCTCTCTGCTTCAAAAATGTGCTTCTTTTAAACAATATATTGTAGTTTTCTGGTTTTTCAATCCATTCTGCTATCTGCTTCCATTTTATGGGACAGTGCATCCCATTCACACTTAGAGTTAAGATTACTAATTCTGTATTTCCCTCTATTTTCCTTTCCTCTTACTCCTCAACAAAATTTTACTTCCTTTCCCCTTTAACTTTTCTTTTAAATTTTAACTTTTAATATATTTTCACTTTTACCTTTTCAATCCTTTTTATCAGTCCCTTCTTCCCTTATCTTTCCCTTTCCCTATCCCCTCCCTTCCCTCTAAATTAGGATAAATATTTAATCCCAAATGGGAATATATTTTATTTCCTTCCTAGATTAAATCTATTGAATAGAATTTACTCAGAGTTCACACTTTTCCTTCTTTCCCCTCTAAAGTGTTAAATCTTAGTGCCTCTTATCCTGGTGTTATTTTATTTCTCTAGTACTATTAATCAGGTATTATCCAACACAGTTTGATTATTTGATTGCTTGCTAAGGTCATATTGTTATCAAAGTATCATCACAGATTGATTTTTTGATAAGCAGTTGTGTCAAGTTACAATTTATAATAATGTTTTTACCTTACTCCCTTTCCAAGTATCTTTCAAGTACACACAATCTTCCTCACAAACTAAAGTATCATCCAAAGTCATATCAATTCTTGAACTATTTGTGTCTCTCCCCCAAGCCTATTTTCTCTCACACTTTACCACTTTTTCAGGATACTTAAACCCTTGTTAAGTGAAGCCTGGATTAAGTCATATCCTGATCTAATCACCTGCAAGAATTTTAAAGTACTTGGAGTCTCTGGAGGTTTCACCTGAGAACTTTATAAAGTATTTTAAGTTACAAAGATACCGATTTAGGTCCTCCCAGCATATAATGCCCTCATTAGACAAAGTGATAAACTTTTGTTAGCACCACACAGGTAAGTGGGTCAAAGGAAAATGAGACACTTACCTTTAAAGTTAACATTCTGCTATTCATGATGGCTTTTTGTCTCAAACATAGTGATGTCATATTGGACCTCTTCAATGGACAGACAAGACCCAACAATATCATTAAGTTCAATCTATGCAGTTATATTTGACCCTTTAATTATCCTAAGAGAAATAAAGTTCTAAAGAATTAGAAGTTTTATATCATCCCTTTTGGGTTTGTATACAATTTGATGGTCTTGACCAATATTTGTTTTCTTTTGTCTTGTTATTTCCTTCCCCTTTTGATTTACCTCTTTCTGCAACTCTTGAGTCTTATATTTGGTGATTGAATTTTCTGTTCTATTCTGGTCTTAGTGTCAGGAAAATTCTGGAAGTCATTCCATTTCATTCCATTTTTTTCCCTGACAGAGTATGCTGAATTTTGCAAGGTAGTACATTCTGGCTTGCAATCCCAGGTCCTCTACTCAACAGTATATGGAATCCCAGTTCTTCCTATCCTTCAAGGTTGAGGCTGATAGGTCTTTCTGTGAGTCTGATTGTGTTTCCTTTTCATTTGAATTGTTTTCTTTTTGCTGCTTGCAATATTTTCTTCTTTATTTGATAGTTCTGGAATTTGACTATAATAGTCCTTGGAGTTTTTATCCTGAAGTCTCATTCTGGAAGGGTAAGTTATATATTCTTTTAATGGTTATATTTTCTTCTTGTTCTTGCAGATTTGCACAGTTTTCCCTTATAATTTACTGCGTGATGTTGTCCAGGTTATTTTTTTGGTCTAGGCTTTCTGGTAGGACAAATGATTATCTCTCCTGGATCTGTTTTCCAGGTAATTTGTTTTCCCTAAAAGGCACTTTCCATTTTTTTCAATTTTTTCAGTCATTTTATTTTTGTTTAATGGAATCTTTCAGTCTCATAGATTCATTGGTTTCTCTTTGTTCTGCTAATTTTAAGGGTCTTATTTTCTTTTACTTTTTGTTTTCCCTTCAAATTTTCATAATTTTCCTGCATGATTCTCAATTTTTTTTCCATTGTTCTTCTTCCACTTTTCTTTGGTTTTTAAATTCTTTTTTTAAGCTCTTCAATGAGCTTTTGTATTTGAGTTCAATTTATAGACTGTTTTGATACTTCCCCCGTGAGTGATTTTTCACTGTTTTCTTCTTCAGACATAGCATTGTTATGATCTTTATTTGTAGAGTAGTTTTCTGTTTTGAGGACTCTTTTAGCTTTTCAGCTCATCTTTGTTGTTTTAGCTTCCTGGGGTATAGGGGGTATAGATCAATTTTTTTCCCCTGAGACTGGGGTCTGATTCTTGGCTTGTCATTAGCCAAGATATTGCCTTTACAATTCAGGTCTTGCTTTTGCAGTGATATTTTCCCTCTATTTTGTCCAGGTTTTCACTTAGAATTGCTTTGTTCCTGACCCATTTCTTTCTTTTACCCTTGTGTTCCCAGGGTTCAGACTCTGTTTGGAGTTGGGATCCTCCTGGATGGTTTGTTTTCTAGCAGCTAAGACCTCTGCTGTTATCAAGCTGTGGGTATCTGGATTGCACTTTGGCTAAAAGCCTCCTGCTAGCTTTCCCACTTTCCCTGCCTTGACAGAACTTCACTGAAGATCCTCCACAATGTCTACCACTGAAAACTTCTGAGAATCTTCTCTTTTTTTCTCGGTGGTGTCTGTAGTTTGAACATCCAAATAGAGTCTTCATTTGTCATTTGCTTCAAGCTTCTATCTTGGCTCTGGCCCAGAAGACCCTCACATGTAATATATATTACATTATGATCTGAAAAAAGGAGTCATTTTATATTTCTACCTTTCTGCCTTTGATTGTGAGATTTTTTTATGCCTTAATACCAAGTCAATTTTTGTTCAGCTGCCATGTACCAAAGAGAAGGTATATTCATTTCTATAACCATTCAATTATTTCCAGAGTTTTATCATGTCTAACATTTTTTTCATTTTAAAGGAATTTATTAATTATTTTGAATTTTACAGCTGTTCCCCTAATCTCCCTTCACTCCTCCACCCTCCAAAGAGGGCAGTCTTTTAGTCTTTACATTGTTTCCATGGTATACATTGCTTTAATTTGAATGTGATGAGAGAGAAATCATATCCTTATGGAAAAAAATAAAGTATAGGAGATAGAAAAATTACATAAGATAATGGATGTTTTAATGAAAAGTAATAGTCTTCAGTTTTTGTTTAAACTCCACAATCCTTTCTCTGAATTCAGATAGTTTTCTCCATCACAGATACCCCAAAATTGTGCCTGACAGTTGCACTGATGGAATGAGCAAGTCGATTAAGGTTGAGCATCACCTCCATGTTGCTGTTAGGGTATACAATGTTTTTCTGGTTCTGTTTATCCTAGTCAGCATCATTTCATACAAATACTTCTAGGCTTCCTTGAATTCCTATCCGTCATGTTTTTTAGTAAACAATAGTGTTCCATGACATAAATATACCACAGTTTATTAAACCATTCCCCAATTGATGAACGTTCACTCAATTTCCAATTCTTTGCACCCCAATCAGGCCTGCTATGAGAATTTTTGTACAAATGATGTTTTTATCTTTTTCATGATATCTTCACAGCATAGACCCAGTTGTAGTATTACTGGATCAAAGGTATGCACATTGTTGTTGCTCTTTTGGAATAATTCCAAATTGCTCTCCATAAAGGCTAGATGTATTTACAGCTCCCCCAACAATGCATTAGTGTCCCAGATTTCCCACATCCCTTCCAACACTGATCATTGTCCTTTCTGGTCATATTGGCCTGTCTGAGAGGTGTGAAGAAATACCTCAGAGATATTTTATTTTACATTTCTCTAATAAGCAATGATTTAGAAGAATTTTTCATATGACTATGGATTGTTTTGATTTACTCATATGTAAACTGCCTTTACATATCCTTTGACCATTTGTCAATTGGCTTATTTTTTTAAATTTAACTCAGTTCTCTGTATATTTTAGAAATCTGGCCTTTGTCAGAAATAGTTGTAAAAATTGTTTCCCAATTTACTACATTTCTTTTGATCTTGGTTACAGTGGTTTTATCTGTGCAAAAGCTTTTTAATTTAATGTAATCAAAATTATCTAGTTTATTTTTTAATGATATTCTTTATGTCTTCCTTGGTCATAAACTGCTTCCCTTTCCATGGATCTGATGGGTAAACTAGTCCTTGATATTCTAGCTTGCTTGTAATATAGTTTTTTTGATGTCTAAGTCCTGTATCCATTTGGATCTTATCTTGGTATAAAGTGTGAGGTGTTTGTCTAATCCAAGTTTCTGCTATACTAACTTCCATTTTTCCCAATAGTTTTTATAGAAGAGAGTTTTTATCCCCAAAACTGGAATCTTTTGGTTTATCATACAGCAGATTACTATAATCATTTCCTGCTATTGCATCTAGTCTGTTCCACTCATCCACCTCTCTGTTTCTTAGCCAATATCAGACAGTTTTAATGACTGATGCTTTATAATGTAATTTTAGATTTGATAGGGCTAAGCCATCTTCTTTTGCACTTTGTTCATTAAATCCCTGGGAATTATTGACTTTTTATTTCTCCATATGATTTTACTTACAATTTTTTTCCAATTCATTAAAGTATTTTTTTTTTGAATTTTGATTGGCATAGCACTAAATGAGTAGTTTAATTAAGGTAGAATTGTCATTTTTATTATATTAGCTCAGCCTATCCATGAGCAGTTGATATTTGCCCAGTTATTTAAATCTGGTTTAATTTGTGTGAAAATTGTTTTGTAATTGTTTGCAAAAAGTTTCTGAGTCTGCCTTGGCAGAGACTTCCAAGTATTTTTTATTGTCTGAAGTTAATTTAAAGGGGATTTCACTTTCCACTATTTTCTGTTGTATCTTGTTAGTCATATATAGAAATGGTGAGGATTTATGAGGGTTTATTTTATATCTTGTGACTTTACTTAAATTGCTATTTATTTCTAGTAGTGTTTTAGATGATTTTGGGGGATTCTCTAAGTATACTATCATGTAATGTGCAAAGAGTGAAAGTTTTGTCTCTTCCTTTCCAATTCTAATTCCTTCAATTTCCTTTTCTTCCCTTATTGTTGAAGCTAACATTTCTAATATAATATTGAATAGTAGTGATGTTAATAGGCATCCTTGTTTCACCCCTGATCTTATTGGGAATACCTCTAGCCTATCTCCATTGCATATAATGGTTGTTGATGGTTTCAGAGAGATACTGCTTATTATTCTAAGGAACAATCCATTTATTCCTAAACTTTCCAGTGTTTTTAGTAGGAATGGGTGCTGTGTTTTTTCAAAAGATTTTCAGCATCTATTGATATAATCATATGATATCGGATAGGTTTGTTATTGACAATTAATTATACAATTTTTTTCATAATATTGAACCAACCCTGCATTGGTGGGATAAATCCTACTTGGTCATAGTGTATTATCCTAGTGATAACTTGTTGTAATCATTTTGTTAAGATTTTATTTAAGATTTTTGTATCTATATTCATTAGGGAGATAAGTCTATAATTTTCTTTCTCTGCTTTAACTCTTCCTTAGGCATAATCACCATATTGATGTCATAGAAAGAGTTAGGCAGAGTTCCATCTTCACCTAATGAGAGGGAGATTTAAGTCCTAGTATAGTTTTTATTTTTGTCTAAGTCTTCCTGTAACTATTTTAGCATCTCATTGTAGAATTTGGATGTTATCTTACTTGTTACATATAGGTTTAAAATTGATATTATTTCATTGCTTATATTGTCTTCTAAGAATATGTACTTTCCTTCCTTATCCCTTTTAATTAGATATACCTTTTCTTTTGCTTTGTCTGAGATTTGCTTTACTACCCTGCTTATTTTACTTTACCTGAAGTATGGTATGTTCTGCTCCAGTCTTTCCTTTATCCTTTGTGTATCTCTCTTCAAATGTGTTTTTTTTGAAAAACTTCCTGTAGAATTCTGCTTTTTAATCCACTTTCCTATTCTCTCCCTGTTTATGGGAAAGATTATCTTAGTGATATTTATAGTTTTGCTTATTAACTTTTAATTTTCTTCCATCCTATCTTCTATGTATTTGTACAATTCTCTTTTCTTTCTTATTCTCTCCTCACCAGTGTTGTCCTTCTGATTGCTCCTCTTTGATCAGCCCTCTTCCCTTTCCTTCTCTCTCTTTCCCCTTTTACTTATTTAACTTTTACTATAATTTAACTTTACCTTTACTTTTACTTTGGACTTCCTTTTATCAGATTCTTTTTTCAGTTTCTTTTTCCTTCTCTTCCTGACCCCTACTTTCCTCTTGGATAGGATACATTTCTTAACTGCAATTGGAAATGTGTGTTATTCTCATTATGGTCAAAGTCTGTTGTTCACTAGTCATATTTACTCAGTGTTCCATTTTGTTTTTGTATTTCTTGCAAGGGGCTGGGATTGGGTGGCCTGTTTGGGACCACAGAGCCTGGTGGCTGCTGGGTGTCAGTGGTGGTGTGTGGGCTTTGGGCCTCTTGGCACATTGATAAGTCCGCTGCCCTTCTCAATCACCCTACAGCACATTTTAGAAGAGGGACATAGTGAAAGGAAAGAGAGCATATAATATATGGTAGTGGGATAGAATGTTCCCAATGTTCCCAACAATGGAAACAGTGTAAAAATAGGGAAATAACTTCTATGATGGACTTATAATAAAGAATGTGATCCACCTGAGATAGAGCTGATGGTATCAGAATATGGACTGAAACACATTCTCCCCCGCTTTCCTTTCCTTTATTTCTCACGGTAGTCTATATTTTTGGGAGGAAGGGATATTATGTTTAATCTTAAACAAGAATATTTTAGTAAAGTATAAATAAAACTTCACTTGTACACAAATATTCATGGCAGCTCTGTTTGTGATGGCAAAGAACTGGAAATTAATTTAAATGTCCTTCAGTTGGGGAATGGCTTCACAAACTGTGGATTTCTATATGTAATGGAACACTATTATTCTATTAGAAACCAGGAGGGATGGGAACTCAGGAAAGCCCAGAAAGATTTGCATGGACTGATGCTGAGTGAGATGAGCAGAACTAGAGGAACATTGTGCACCCTGGTGGCAACATGAGAGTGATGACCAATCTGGATGGACTTGCTCATTCCATTAGTGCAACAGTCAGGTACAATACTTTATTTTTCTTCCTTAAGGATATGATTTCTCTCTCATCACATTCAATTTAGATCAATGTATACCATGGAAATAATGTTAAGACCAACAGACTGCCTTCTGTGGGGGGGGTGAGGGAAGCAAGATTAGGGGAAAATTTTTAAAAAATTCAAAATAAAAAATTAATATTTACTCAGTGTTCACATCCTCCCTTATTTACTCCTATAATACGTCCTTTGTTCCTCTTTATGTGGTTTTATTTGTCTTCAAGTGCTTCATCTTCTCCCAGTAAATCATTCTTTTCATATTTTAATTGATTTATACCTGTTACAACCTCTGTCAAGATATACTATTTTTACGTTTTGTGATAGAAGTACAATTTTTCAAGGATTGACTGATTGGATTGATTTATTAGTGTCATTGCTTCACAAATCAGTTCATATCCACAGTCATTTCCAAGGACACTCCCTCCAATTATTCTTATAGAAATACAATTCTCATGATCTAAAGGAACATGGAAAGCAACATGACTTCATGATCTATACTCCCTCCAACTGTCACATTAGTAATATCACTTTTATGACCTAAAGTATCTCCTAAAGACTTATCACTTTCCAGATCCATCTATAGCCGTGCTCTCTGTGTGAATATGCTCCTTTTAACTATTCTAAAAGAAATACAGTTCTCAAGTTAGACCTATTATCACCTTTATAGGAATGTAGACAGTTTAATTTTATTGACATTTTTCCCACTTTCCATTTATACTTTCATGAAGCTCCTGAATCTTGTATTTGATGAATAAGTTTTCTGTTCAGTTCTCTTCGTTTTATAAGATACATTTGAAATTCCTCCAGTTCATTGAAAGTTCATTTCTTTTCCACTGAAAGAATATCATTAATTTTTCTGGGTAGTTTATTCTTGGATGTAATCCAAGCTCCTTTGCCCTATGGAATATCATAGTTTAGGTCCTCTGATCCTATAATTTTCAAGCAGATAAATCCTTCATATTTGTGTCTATTGCTCTCTTATTTAAATTGCTTTTTTTGACTACTTGTGTTATTTTCTCCTTTAGCTGAAAATTCTGAAATTTCACTATACTATTTCCTGGAATATTATTCTGGAATCTCTTTCTGGGGGTGATCAATGTATTTGTTTAAGGACTATTTTGTTTTCTTCTTCTAGGATGTTAAGACATTTTTAAATGTAATTTCCTGCAAGTTATTGCCATGGTTCTTCCTTCTGATCATGACTTTCAAATATACCCATAATTCAGAAATTATCTCTCCTGAAACTATTGCCCACTGAGTCACTTTTCCTTAGAGGTACTTTACATTTTAGCCTATGTTTTGAGTTTTTTATTTTTGGTTGATGGAATCTGTATCTCATATAGTCATTCATTTCTATTTGCCCAGTTCTAGTTTTTAGTGTTTTATTTTCTTTAGTTAGCTTTTTATGTTTCTTTTTCCAGTAGGATTATTTTACTTTTCGGTGAATTGTCTTCCTTTTCCAGTTAGTTAATTTTACTTTTTGATGAGTTATATTTCTTTGCAAGTTGGTCCATTTTACTTTTTGATGAGTTATATTCCTTTTCCAGTCCTTGTCAGAATAATATTATCTATCCTTTGTTCTCTTTTTGGTTTTGTTCTTTCTTTTGATAGTTGAACTTTGCTCCTGGACCACAGGTTGAATGCTCCCAAGCTTTTTGTCCTCGGGTCAAGCGATCTAGTCCTTGCTTTACTGCTTGCCTATGCCATTGACCTTTTCTGAAATTCCTCCATGATATCTTGAGTTGAGAAAAATTTCCTTTTTTGAAATAAATTTTTATTAAAGATATTATTTGAGAAACAATTTCCTTCTTTGTGAATTCTATTGATTTAAGATCTTTTCTACTGGCATCATTAAAATTTGGTTTGGAAAGAATTCTGGGAGCTTCCTAGCTTCATAGTCCCATCTTACTCTAACCAAGAATTTGCTCAATTGTATTATTAAGGGAGCTATTTCATTCAGTCAGCTTTTGTGTTTCTTTTTGTAAGGTGTTGAATTTCTCTTGCATTTCTTCTTCCATTTTTTACTTGATATTTAAAGTTCATTTTGAGCTCTTCCCAATTATCTTTTTGATCTAGAGACCAATTAGTATTCTCCTTTTGGGCTTCCCACTTAGTACTTTTTCGGTCATTCTTTTCTGAGATGCTGTTATGATCTTCCTTATCTACATTGTAACATTCTATTGTAACAGCTTTTTTTCTGATTTCTTTTTACTTATTTTAAACTCTGCTCCTAGGCAACAGAAGTTGTCCCAAACTTTTTGTATTGGGGTAGGGATCACTCACAGACCAATTTGGGAATGCCAGCTAGGTTGGGTTCATCTAATTAAGTTATACCTGCTGCATAGTGACTCCTGTATTGGAGTCATCCTAGCTGGCCTACTGTGCCCTTAGCTCACTGGTCTATCTTCTTGCACTGGGATCTTTTTCCCCTTCACCAGTAAGAAACGATATTTTTCCAAATTCTTTGCCATAAATCTTGGGGTGGAAAATGTTCCACTTTGTTTTTTCTGTGAGTTCTTCAACTCCAGAATCTGTTTAGGGAGTTGATTGACAATGTTTCTGAAAGAAGCTGGGAGAGCTAAGGGAAGTTCTTGGCTTCTCTCCACCATCTTGGCTCTACTCCCCAAATTAAATTTATAAATGATATTACATTTGAAGTCATAATAATGACTTAGACTGTTGATAATCTTGAAACTAAATTATACAAAACTCATTAGTAACACTTAAGATAGCAGTCAAAGAGGCTGAACAGCATCTATCCAGCAAAATTTAATCAATCATGAGGAAGTAGATGCATCAGGCATATTTTTCAAGAAATATAACTGAATTAAAGAGGATAAAATAGATAATGAATGAATAGGTTAAAATACAAAACTAAAACACAGAAAAGAGTGGGGGAAATCTAAGAATGTTTATAAAAATTTGGAGAGTGAAAAATTGAAGAAATATGTCCCTGAAATTGGTAGAAAAATATAGCACTTATTCTTGACTCTTGGATACTGGTGATATATAATGATAGAATATATATCACTCATTAATTTGAAGCCTTATGTCATGACTGACAGGATCTGGACTGAAATAGATAAGCAAGACATTCCCATCCTGGAATTAGGGGTAGGGTGGGAGGTAGTTAAAAGAAACATGAGAGAGCAATGAGTCAATATGAAAAGTCAGCATAAAGATTCTAGAGAATAGTAGCTGTACCAGTATCCTATGCACTTATGACTCAGAGAGAAGCCAGGAAGAAACTGTACCATCTGTTAGAAAATAATGAAGATAATAATGATAAAAATGATGATGATTATGGTAAAAGGGAGGAAGAGAGAGATTTAATTTGGGGAAGAACGGAGGTTTATAATCTCAGTATTTTTCAGGAGGGAAAAAGGTTCTCTGATTGGTTATTGAAATGGAGAGAGATAATTCCTGATTAAATGTTACAATTGTGCAGAGCAAAGAGGGAAACCTAAAGTTTGCATATTTCTAAGTAAATGATAAATGAGCAGTTTATGGCAGGGGATGTTCTAATTAGTTGGTGGACATTAGAAGACACGGTCATTGTACCTTGTTGCCAGGTTAACAAAGAAACTGACTCTTTCATTCAATAAGTGTTGAGGAAGTGTCTAGAAAGGAGTTGGCCCACATACTTAGAGGGGAAGAGCTTCAGAAGTGACTGAAACGAAATATAGACAGTTCTTGCTTTGGTTAAATTCACATCAAACAAAAGTAACTTCACATAAGAAATTATGAAAGAAACAGAATTCCCCCCAATTTTTTGAATTTTACCATATATTGCTATTCTCTATTCTCTCTCTCTCTCTCTCTCTCTCTCTCTCTCTCTCTCTCTCTCTCTCTCTCTGCCTCCCTCCCTCCCTCACTCCTTCCCTCCCTCCTCTTCCTTTTCTCATTCTCTAAAATTGGTACTCAATTTGGTACTCCCTAGTTTTGCCTACAACTGCCACCAAAAATCCTAAAATCCAACCAACTATCTAACAAAAATCCTCCAAAAGTAAAACCCAAAGAATTAATACAGAGGGATCAACATCTCTGCAGCCTGAATTATATGTTGTTTGAGAATTTTAATGGCAATAAACAAAATCTTTCCCCAGCTTTGCGCAAGTACCCATGATATATGTCTTCTGTCATACTCCAGTTGAGCATTACATGTCTGTATCCAGTGTCTCTGTGTTTCACCCATTCTCTATTGCTTGTGTTTGTTTCACACATATCTGTCCCTGAGGGAATATTCTTTATTGCAATTCTGCTTATATTCCTATGTGACTGGTTCCAGTTCACATGTTCCTCCTTTTGATTTTAATTCTTTTGCCTTGTGCCATATGTCTTGACCCATGTCTTAAACCATGTGTCAATCCCCTCACTATACAGAGGTATAAATTTTCTTTGTGCCCCTCTCTTCTCCATTCCTACTCAGCTTTGGCACATTCAAATTGAGTAAAACTCTCTTTATGTAAAAGTTTGTGGAAAGATCCCCTTAAATAAAGTGATAACTGCTTTAGTTTCGCCCATAGAAAAATCTTGGCAAATAGGAATGAATTATTATTCTTGCTTACCTGACCAGTGTCCCTTTTCAGTCTCTGCTAGATTTACATAGCACTTTAAGATTTAAGAAATATCACTTTCATAACTCTATAAGTTAAATGGTACAAGTATCATTTCCCAAATTTCATATTTTAGGAAGAGAAGCAGAGATCTGCCAAGTGACTTGTCCAGTTATATTCAGCTAATACGTAAATTTCAAAACTCTCCTAATTTTAAATGCAATGCTCTTTTAATTATAACATTTTGCATCTCCTTAATGGAATCCTTGGAGAAGAGAAAGATATCAGGCTAATGGAGAATATTATTTCATTCTATAAAACATGAAGGAGTCTATGGTTATGTTTTAAGGAATAGTGGAAGAAAGTTTGAGCAGTACTCACTGGATGCCTTTAATCTCATTAACAGACTAAATAATATTTGATGAATATGAAAAAGAAGGGTATGTTTAGAAACAAGAATATATGAATAGATAAAAAGAGTAAGGAATACTTCTCATTAGATATGATACTATTTGAATGTCACTTAGCTTTTTTCTATCTTCTTGTCATAAGTATCAAACAAATGAGATTTTAACATATTAGTATTCTGCATTCTTCACATGGCAACAATGAGAATGATATAAGAAAATGGTTATAGAATGATTTATGTCATAAAGGGGTACATACATATGACCTAATAGTCTTTATATGTTCTCCAAGTGAGAGAAAAGAGGAATATAAAATATTTTGTAGTCATAATTTTCCATGATCTTTCAGTAGACTCATAAACAAGATGGAGAACAGCAACTTCACTTCAGTGACTGACTTCATCCTCCTTGGTCTTTCTAGCCAACCTGAACTCCAGGCACACCTTTTCCTGCTCTTCCTCATACTCTACCTGATGATCTTACTGGGGAACCTGCTTATTGTGTTGCTGATATTGATGGATTCACGACTTCACACACCTATGTATTTCTTCCTTACTAATTTATCCAGTATAGAAGTATGTTACACATCCTGTGTCTTCCCACAGATGCTGATTCACTTCTTGGCACAGAGAAAGTCCATCTCATATTCCTGCTGTGTCATACAATTCTACACATCCCTTTCCTTTGGCATTGCAGAGTGCTATATCCTCTCAGTGATGGCTTTTGACCGCTTTGTTGCTATTCGAGATCCTTTAAGGTACTCAATGACAATGAGCTGGGAGATTTGTGGGATATTGGCTGCTGCATCATGGTTGGGTGGCTTTATGGCATCCACTGTGGACACTGTTGCTACATTCCAGCTCTCTTTCTGCCAGGATAATATTATCAATCATTTTATGTGTGAAATGCCTGCCCTACTGCACATCTCTTGTACCGACACATCTCAGGCTGAGTTGGTCATGCATATCCTCTGTATCTTTACCCTTTTGTGCCCTATCACTTTCATCATCCTTTCCTATGCACACATCATCTTCGCTGTACTGAAAATTCGCTCTGCCCAGGGACGCAGAAAAGCCTTCTCTACTTGTTCTTCCCACCTTCTGGTTGTTACCCTATTTTTTGGGACTGTTATGTCTCTTTACTTAAAGCCTAAGTCCCTGTCTTCTCCAGAATACAATAAGATTGTCTCTGTGTTTTATATAGTTTTAACACCTGCCCTTAACCCTCTCATCTATAGCCTGAGGAATAACGAGGTGAAAATGGCTCTGAGAAAGCTTTTGGGTAAACCTGAAAGTGCTTAATTCCACACAAGTCTATGTGAGAAAAACTTGAGCCCAAAGAATTTCCTTCTTCATGAATTTGTTTATAAAATTGAAAAATATATTTCATTGTATACAATAATATTGAAAAATAATTTGCAATATTTCCCTACAATTTGAATTCCAAATTACTTTTCTTTTTATGCCCTTCAACATGCTTTGAGCGGACAAGTAATTTTACATAGATTATGTGTATGCTGTCATGCAAAACATATTTCTGTTAGACATGCTGTAAAAAAATCAGAGATAAAATAGTTAATAAACAAAGGAAATAAAAGTCTGCATTTATATTCCTTTAATTCATTGTCTAGAGGTGAATGGAAGTTTTTTGTTATAAATCTTTCCATATTGTCTTGGATCATTATATTGTCAAGAATAATGAAGTTATTTACAGTTAATGAATATACAATATTACTGTTTGTATGTATTATGTTCTCCTGATTTGTCCATCTCAATTTGCTTCAATTTATAAAACAGTTTCTAGGTTTCTCTGAAGCCATCCTGTCCATCACTTCTAAAAGCATAATAATATCCTATGAAAATCATAAACCAAATCATTTTAACAAATTCTCCAACTGATAAGCATCCCCTCTATTGCTAATTTTTTATCACTACAAAAAAAGAGCTGATACAATAAATTTTGTACATATATGTCTTTTTACTTTTGTGTTTTTTAAAAATCTTTTTTGGGAAAAAAAAAAAACTCATTGCTAAGTGTAAGGGCATGAATAGTTTTATGGCTGTTGGAGCATAGTTCCAAATTTTTTCCAGAATATTTGGAATCATACACAACTTCACCAATAGAACATTAGTGTCCCAGTTTTTCCACACACTCTACAATATTTGTCCTTTTCCTTTTCTATCATATTAATGAATATGATAGGTGTAAAGATGCTTCCATGCTTCAAAGGTGCTTCCATTTTCATGTTCCTATTCATTAGTAATTTAGAGTATATTTCATATGACTAGTGATAACTAGTGATAATCTGCTTATTTCCTTTGATCATTTATCAATTGGAAAATTACTTGATTCTTATAGATTTGGTTCAGTTCTCCATATACTTGAGAAGTGATGCCTTTAACAAAGAAATTTAAGGTGATTAACTCCCTCTCTCCATCCCCCCACTTTTTTGATTTCCTTTAAATCTTAATGGCATTGAATATGTTTGTGCAGGGGTGGCTAGGTGGTGTAGTAGATAAAGCACTGGCCTTGGAGTCAGGAGTACCTGGGTTCAAATCTGGTCTCAGACACTTAATATTAACTAGCTGTGTGGCCTTGGGCAAATCACTTAATCCCATTTGCCTTGCAAAAAACCTAAAAAAAAAGAATATGTTTGTGCAAAGTTCTTTTAATTTTATGTAAGAAAGATTATCCATTTTACTTTTGAAATGCTCTCTTTCTGTTATAAATTCCTTTCTCATTCATATATCTAATGGTAAGATATTCTATGCCCTCCTAATTTGCTTATGAAATATTTTTTATCTAAACCATTTGCACATTTTGCCCTAATCTCGCTATATGGTATGAGATGTTGATCTATAGTTACTTTCTGCCAAAATACATTTCTAGTATTCCCATTTTCCCAGGAACATTTGTGATATAATGAATTGTTCTCAAAGGTTTAGTTGGATTTCTCAAACACTAGATAACAATGAACATTTAGCAGGATATATCATATATCTAACCCATTTCATTGGTTCACCACTGTATTTTTCTAACTCGATATCAGATAGTTTCGATGATTACAGCTGTGTAATAGAAATTGAGATATGGAGCTACTAGGCTACTTTCCTTCTCATTAATTTTTGTTGATTCTGTTGATATACTTGATCATTTTTTCTTTCCAAGTGAATTTCCTCATTATTATTTCTAGTTGTTTAAAATATTTTCTTGGTAGTTTGAATAAATAAATTATGCTTAATAAATAAATTAATTTAGATAAAATTGACAATTTTTTAAATTTTCTCAACTTAATCATAAACAATTGATATTTTTCCAATTTTTCAGGCCTGATTCTATTTGTGTAAAAAATGTCTTATACTTGTACTCATTTAGGTTCTGAGTTTGTCTTGAGTAGATGACTCACAAGTACTTTATATTGTTTATGCTTATTTGAAATGGAATTTCTCTTTCTACCTCGTCCTGCTAGATTTTGTTGAGAATATAATAATATATTGATTATTTTGTTGGTTTATTTTATATGGTTTGATGCAATTAAGAAATTCAAGTAGTTTCTGAATTGATGCCGTAGGGTTTCTCTCAGTATACAAAGACTGTACAATTATCTACAAAGAATGATAGATTTTATTCTCTTTGCCTATTCAAATTTAGTTTCTTTTTTCTTATTTCTATAGCTAGTAGTTCTAGTATAAATTTAGTAATGGTTCTCATAATGGCATCCTTGCATCTCCCTGATCCTATTGAGAAGATTTTTAAAGTTTCTTCAAGAGCTTGTTGATGGAATTAGATAGATAATACTAATCATCTGAAGTTTAGCTTTATTTTATATGTTTTACAGTATTTTTAATAGGAATAAGTATTGTAATTTGTCAAAACTTTTTTCTTCATCTACACTGATATGGTACATATAATTTCTGTTTG
Source organism: Macrotis lagotis (assembly GCF_037893015.1). NCBI lineage: Eukaryota > Metazoa > Chordata > Mammalia > Peramelemorphia > Peramelidae > Macrotis > Macrotis lagotis. The sequence continues at coordinate 79,295,174 of NC_133658.1, read as the reverse complement.
TTTTATTATTAATATGATCGATTTTGTCGATAGTTTCCCTAATATTGAATCAGTCCTGCATTCCTGGTATAATTTTTTCCTGATCAAAGGGTATGATTTTGGTGATATATTGCTATAATTTCCATCTTAGGATTTTATTTAAACATTTTGAAACAATATTTTTTGAGGAACTTAGTCCATAGTTTTGTTTCTGTGCTTTTTGCTCTTCCAATTTTGGTATGAGCTTCACATTTGTGTTGTAAAAGTAATTTGGTAGGATTTTTTTTTCTTTGCCTATTTTAAAAAACAGTTTGCATGTTAACAGAATTAATTGTTCTTTATGTGTTTAGTAGAATGCATTTGTGAGTTCATCTGGTTCATTATTTTTTTCTTTTGGAGATCATTTAATTCTTGTTCAATTGTACTTCCTAAAATTTGCTTATTTCCTCTTCTATAAATCTAGATATAGCGTTTTAAATTTGTAACTGTTCATAAATTTTACTTATGATTTCAGGTTCAATGGCATATAACTGGACAAAATTTCTCCTAAATGATTATTTAAGTTTCTGTTCATTAGTGGTGAATTCTCCCCTTTCCGTTTTGAAATTGGCAATTTGTTTTTTTCTTGAATTATTCAATTGTTTAGCTATTTATTATTTTTCTCCCATAAAACCAACTCTATATTTTATTTAATGTTTTTAAATTTTTAATTTTATCAGTCTTTTCTTTGATTTTCAAAAGGTTTTAATTTAGTGATCAATTAAATATATTGTTTTAATTTTTTCATTTTACTACCAAGTCATTGAACTACTCTTTATTTTATTGATCTAAGCATTTAGACATATACATTTTCCATTATATACAGCTTTGGCTGCATCCCATAGTCTTTATGTGTTTCTGAATTATCATTTTCTATAGGAAATTATTGATTATGTTTAATTTTTATAATTTAGGATTAGATAATTTAATTTCCAATTACTTAAAAATTATTTATTTTTTTTTATTTAAGACAATTAGGGGCGGCTAGGTGGTGCAGTAGATAGAGCACCGACCCTGGAGTCAGGAGTACCTGAGTTCAAATCCGGCCTCAGACACTTAATAATGACCTAGCTGTGTGGCCTGGGCAAGCCACTTAAACCCTTTTGCCTTGCAAAAAGTAAAAAAAAAAAAAAGACATTGGGGTTAAATAACTTACACATGGTCACACAGGTAGGTCATTATTAAGTGACTGAGACCAAATTTGAACTCTGGCTCTCCTGTTTCCAGGGCTGGTGCCTATCCACTGCACAATCTAGCTGACCCACAATTACTTTTTAACCTATGTTTCTAAAGCTTTATATTGAATGTAAATTTTATTTCATTTTAATTCAAAAAATTTATTTAATATTTTTGCTTATCTACATTTGGTTGTGGGATTTCTATATCCTAACAAATAACAATTTTTTTGTGCTGATATATACAATTAAGAAAAAAATATTCATTTTTTCAGTCAGTTTCCTACAACTCTATCATATCTAAGTTTTCTAAAATTATATTCATTTACTTACCGTCTTTCTTATGTTTTTTTTTTTTGTGGTTAACTTTATCTAGTTCTGAGAAAGGAAATTAAAGTTTCCCCCAACAGTATAGTTTTATTATTTCCTCCAATAACTCATTTAACTTTTTCTTTAAGAATTCAGAGGCTATACATTTTGATGTGTATATATGTTTAGTATTGATATTACTACATTAACTCTGGTATATTTAGCTAAATGCCGCTCTTTGTTTATCTCTCTTAAGTAGATCTATTTTTGCTTTGTTTTGTCTGAGATAAATCTATTTTTGTTTTTAAGTCATTTCATTTATGTCTGACTCTGTTACCCAATTTGGAAATTTTCATTTCAAAGATATAATAGTGATTTGATATTTCCTTTTCCAGATCATTTTACAGGTGAGGAATGGAAGCAAACATGCTATTTACTCAAGGTAAAATAGCAAGTAAATGTCTGTCTATTTCTTGACTTTTAATTTTGTCATAGAGTTGGACTCAACTTCTGAGGTAGATGACCTATAATTTTGAATTTCAGTTTTTTCATGCTACTAGTTTTTAGGGGTAATTTTGTACACCTGAAAAATTTCCATTCCTCTAAGGCAGTTTGGAGAGTTGTGTTCACTGCTCTTTTAATCTGTGATTGACCACAAGTAATCTTTCCTTCCCATAACCTATGGCCAGGATCCCTGCCTCCCTGGGGGTGGGGTGGGTGAGGGTATCTCTGCTAGTTCTCCTCTTCAACCTGGGCTGTGACCCACATCTATGATCTGGATCCCTTTTCAGTCAATACACCCAATGCCATAAGAGAGCTCCCGGTAATCTTTTTTTCTTACCAGCTGTCTGACCCCTTAATTTTCTGTGGCCTAAGATATCTATGAGTTAGTAGAGCTGATTCATGTTCTCCAAGGCTTATAATATCTGAGTAGGTGGGGTCTGATTCTGATAACCCTGAGTTTTGGAGCTTCATTGTTGGATTTCTGAGCTGCAGCCTGCTGCTGACTTGCCCAGTCCACCTGTCCTTCAATGTGCTCCACCATTATCTCGGTGAGACAGACCTTATTTGTAAAAATTACGAGTTGTGTTGTATGAGAAAATTCTTCCATCCTGTTCTTCTCTTGGTTCTGATGCTCCAGAATTCATTTTTGAGGTGTTATTTTATAGTTGTTCGAGGGGAGTTTGGCAGTTTAGATGACTTCCCACCTTACTAGTAAGGCGATGAGAGATAAATGATATTCTTAAGGAAAAAAATAAAGTATATGAAATAGTAAAATTACACAATAGCAGTTTTTTAAAATTAAAGTTAATAGTCTATATTCTTATCTTCATACTCCACAATTCTTTCTCTGGAAGCAGATGGTGTTCATAAATACCACAAAATAGTGCCTGATTGGAATGAGCTAGTCCAAAGTGGCAGCAATGATTCATCTCATTCATGAATTCCCTCTACAGAATCTTTTATGAATACTTACAATAATTAATTGACTTCTATATTGTGTTCTCAGAGATAATTAGGTAGCATAGTGTGTAGATTCCTGGACTTGGAATTAATAAGTATTCTTTTCATGAGTTCAAATCTGGTCTCAGATACTTAGTCACACAATGACTAAGGTAAGTTACTTATATATGTTTGCTTGATTTCTGTATCTGTAAAATGAACTTCAGAAGGCAATAACAAACCACACCAGTATCTTTGCCAAGAAAAGCTCAAATGAGGTCAGGAAGAGAGTGAAATGATTGAAATATATTTTAGTGCTGCAAAGTCTGCAAAGCAGTTCATATCGATATATCTATACCTATATCTATACCTATACCTATATCTATATCTATATCTATATTTTTATACACACAAATTATATATATATATATATATATGTATATATATACACATACATATAAAATACTATAAGGAGCTAATTCATTCATTATTAGCCCTATTTTACAATTAAGGAAACAAACTTAAAGAAGTGAGTAGCTAGGTAATACTTTAGATCTAGACTGAGTCTGAAGTTAGGGAAGCCCGAATTCAAATTTTGTCTCAGAAGCTAATAGTTATGTGACCATGGGCAAGTTGCTTAACTTTCATCTGCCTCAGTATCCTCATCTGTAAATTGTATTAATAGCTATAAAAAAACCAAAATATAAATAACAAATGGGATAATGTTTATGAAGTGCTTAGCACAGTGTCTGGTTCATACTTATCACTTAATAATGATTGTTCACTTTCTCTCTCTTTAAATCTGTACTCTGATGCTTATTACTTATGTGATTTTTGTTAAGTTATTTAACTTCATGTTGCCTCAATTTCCTTATCTGTAAAGTCATGTGCCTGGTGATTCTTTCTGTTTTAGATCAATAAGAAACTATGACTTGTCCATAGTCACATGATAATTAAGTGTCAGAGGCACGTCTAGCATCCCCTATATGGCTCGGTGGGATAGTGAATGCAGCACAGGATTTGGAATCAGGAAGAGTAGGGATTAGAGCTAGCTCCCATATTTCCCTGAAAATAAAACTGGATCTTATATTAATTTTCCTCCAAAACACATGTTGGGGCTTATTTTTAGTCTATTTCAGTGTATTCAAGTCTTATTATATTTTTTTCATATATAGCAATCTACTTTTTCATTTATTCATGCATAAAATATACATTTATTTAAATACAGTCTTATCATCAACTTTTGGAACAGCATCATAAATCTCAAAACCTCAAATCCCTGCCTAAATTTCTTGTGACTCAATTTCCTGTAGAAGCATTGGCCCAATCTCAAATGTTCAGTAATAAAGCTCTCCTTGAATGAGTACTGCTTGTTGATGTAGCCTGCTCAAAGTGCATTGGCAGCACAACTGTCAGGGATTTCATCCCATGAATTCATCACCCAAGTCATCACTGCTTGCAGGTTCAGTTTCATTAAGTTTCCGTGATTTTCTATGTTATATTTTCAATGTAGACATTGATTTCCATGTGTAAATGATTCTTGAATGGCTTGCTTAACAAAACATGAAGAGCCTGGAGATAGGCAGTCATTCCTGCAAGAATTATCGTTTGATCTATTCCTCTCTCTCTGCAAGAAGGAAGTTCTTCATGTTTTTAGCAGGATGAGAGCCAGCTGAATCCCAGACTAGCAGACCTCATAGGCTCCCTTGAAAAAAAAGTGGCAACATTTAATTGACTCACTTTCATTTCATTGCTTGTATGTACTAGGTTTTTCCAGTTTTAAGAACATAAATGCCTCAAACATGTTCAATTTTAGCTTTTATGCCCTTAGTGATTAAACTTGGTATTTCATTTTCATTCAGATTCTATCAAGTGTGCATGATATTCCTGCATTGTGTCTGTTCTCCAATTGGTCATTCGATAATAAATTTGAGTTCATCTTTTTACACAGGTATTTACTTCTTGTCCAAAGGCATTGGTTTGCTTATTTACAAATACTTAATTGTATTTTATGTTATAATTTATTTTAAGTAACAATGTTAAAAATTTTACATACTTATCCTTAACTATATATTAATATTATTACTTTAAAATTCCATACCTTTCTCATTTTTTTTTTGTAATGGATATACTAAATGTGTCCATGTAATGATCTTAACTGGAGCTTATTTTGGGGGGTGGAGATTATATTACAAGCATCTTGAAAAATCATGTTATCTGGAAGCATTTTATACAGTGGTTGTAGATTTTTTACTTGCATTTTCCAATTTTCATGCTTCTTCTGTTTGCGCTCATTGTTTGCATGTTACCCATGTATTAGGTAATATTTTGTCATGTTCTTCCCAGAAATGGCTCAGAAAAGATTTTCGTACAGAGCTGAATTCAAGTTAAAAGTGATCCAGTTTTCAAAAGTGGATTTAAATCATGCTGCTGGACAAGTGTGGTCCTCCTCCAACTGAGAAAACAACCTGAGACTAGCTATGGGGAAAAAAAAATTACCCTAATGCAAACACCCTAGCAACAGAAGGCCATGAGAGGCAAGTTAACAAAATCATCTGATTTAGAGAGGGAATGGAATATATGGATTCAAGAACAAGGGCCAATTGGAATTGTTGTGTCCATCAAGATGGTTCAGCATGAGGCAAGAAGAATTATGGATGAAAAGGAAGGTACTTATTTCAAAGAAGGACACAACTGGTGCTTCATTTTCATGAAACAGAATGGATAAGCATGTGTACATGCACCAGACTTTCCCCAAAAGATGCCTGAAAGCTATGAACAGTTCTTTGAATTTCATAAAGAATAAAATTTGAGTTCAATAACTTTATACAATTTTTTTTCAAATTGTGGGCCCCAATATCACAGTGTTTCTTATACATGGGGAAATATGGTACTCATAAAGGACTGAAGGTTCTGTGGAGGACTGACTGACTGCTGGAATGTTGGGTGGGTAGCTTCATAATATCCAAAGTAGACACAGTGGTCATGTTCCAGCTGTCATTCTATTGGGAAACTGCTATCAATCATTTCCTGTGTATAATGCCTGCCCTCTCTTTTCCTGAACAGATACATCCTTTGTAGAGATGGTCAAGAATGTCCTATTTTGTCCTGTCATATTCATCACCTTCTAATATTTCCATACTATTAATGTTGTCCTACACATTTGGTATGCCCAGGAATGCAGAAAAATTTTTTTCATGAGTTCTTTCCACCAGATGGTTTTCATGCTATTATGACACTATATTCTTGCTCTATGTTAGTCTTCAATTATTCTCTTCTGCAAAATATAATAAGCTAATTTCTATATTTTATGCGGTTTTCAAACCTGTCTTTAATCCTCTTATATATAGTTTAAGGATTAAGGAGTTAAAATGACCCTAAGAAAACTCTTGGGGGAAACCAGAGACATCAGCCAGTATGATACTTCTTTTACCTTTTTTTTTTACCTTTTTTTACTTCAATGGCCCATCCTTGAAGTCTTTTCACTTCTTTACATGTGGGATGTCTGGGAAGTAGAAGTGGCATTTTTTTTCAAATTCATAATAAAATTTTAGTTTAAAAAAAAGAAAATGAGTTTTATGATTCAAAACTCAATTTATAAGCAATAAGGATGAACTTCTGTGGATCACTAGTCCTTAATCTCAAGAAGCTTAAGACATGTACCTAGGAAAAGATAATGAGTGATATACAAGTATGAGCTAAAGATTATTTAGTTGTTCCTAGTGTAAATTCTAAAGAATGGTGGATAGGACTGTGTAGTTTCTAAGATATTAGGGCAGTACTTTTATTTTTACCTGGGCCTTGTAGGCTGGATAAAGTTGAATGAACAGATCAAAGTGAGAAATGTTACCTAGGCAGAAAGAACGTGCCAAAGAATAACTTCAAAAATGAAAGTAAGCTTGATATATACATATATATATATATATATATGTATATATATATACATATATATGTATATACAGAGAGAGAGGGGGAGAGAGATTAATTTATCTGGAGCAGAGAAAAATTAGAACAGTCATGGGAAAATAAATAATACTAGAGGTCTTAAGATACAAAGAGGGAAGAGAATTTATATGTAAGTGAATAATTAAGGAATAATCTAATCAATTGTCTCAGAGGAAGGAAGAGGTGTTATGAAGTCAAACCAGATAACTGGACTTGATATCTGTCATTAAAGATCTAAGTATGACTGGATGAAAGGGGATACATGGATGAATTCAGAGTCCTGCAGGGAGACACTAAAGCAAATCTCCCTGAACTACATTATAATAATCTAAATATTGCCAGTCATAAATTCCCAGAATATAACATCCATTATTTGCTACTTTTTTCTAGTGGGAGTATAGGATCCAGGCCAGAAAGAATGATCGAACAATTACTCCCTTTTCTCTAATAAGGAGTCATGGGGATCAAATTCCAATGATCCCCAAATAAGTAAATATTCCTGCCTGAAATGGGACTAGTATTGTTCACCTTTAGAGGCAAAGAAACCAGGCACTAGTCCCCCATTTCCAACAATTCCACTAGTAGATTCTCATACCTCATGAACATCTCATCTTAAAAGAGAATAGTAGATATATAAAATCTAGGTAAAAGATATTTCTATCCTAGACTTCTGGATTTAAGATCTAGAGATTTGAGGTGAGGATTGTTCAACTCTTTATTTTGCTGCTGGGGAGCTATAGCATCAGCAAATTAAACTAGCGTTCCTGTATTCTTCTTCTTCATTGTAAGTCCCTACCCCTGTAACCAATCAATTAATACACATTTATGAAGGACCTACTTTGTATTAAATATGATGCTAAATGCTGTGAATATTTCTGCTGCCATAATGCCGGAGGGTTGTTGAAAGTGAAAGAATTCACATTAACTGTGGAGTTGAAATAACTCAGCATTTATTTCATATGATTGCAATGTTTATAGATTATGCTAGTAAATGACATGAAGAAAGGATGAATAACAAAGTTTTAGGAGTGGTTGCCTATGCATAAGGGAAGAAGGGAAGATGTCCAGAGGTCTTCAATGGTCTCAAGAGTCTAGCTTAGAGAGAGAAAGAAAACATCCATCCTAGTAGGGAGAAAGAAGGGAGAAGAGAGAGCTTCTTTTATAATATTGCTAAAGAGGTGGAAATTGAGGGTATACCCATTAAATGGGGAATGGATGAACAAGTTATGGTACACAAATGCTATGGAATTCTTTGTCCTAGAAGAAACCCTGAACAGTCTGACTCAAGAGAAGTATGGAAGAAATTACAGGACCTGGTGCTCAGTGAAGGTTACAGAACCAAGAGAGCATTGGACACATTAACAACAACATTGTGAATTGATCAACCTTGATGGATGGATGCAGCTCCTCTCAGCAGTTGAGAGAATTAGGACAATGCTAGGAGATTGATTGTGCTAGCCTCATCCAAAGGAAGAAAAGCAAAACAAAACAAAGCAAAACAAAACAAAAAAAAACCCTACAGGATCTGAATGAACACTAAATTCACTTTAAAAAATTTATCTCTTCTGTGTTTCTTTCCTATATCATTTTTTCTTTCTTTTCCTTAATATTCATTCCTCATATCAAGAAATGTCTTATCTGTAAATGTGTTACACATGAACATATATGCACAATATTCACCTGAATGTTTGCCACTGAGGGGTGGGGGTTGCAAAGTGAAGGTGGAAGAAATTATCAAATTTAAAATATGCATATGCAAGTGAATGAATATTGAAAAACTTTCATAATACATATTTGGAAAAATAAAATGTCAATAAAAAATGAATAACATATCACCTCAGGATTGACCTGTTGCCTAATACATATCTATCAAGGGCTCAATCAATATTTTTGAATTGAATTGAGCTGATTAGAATCTTGCAACAAGTATCTTTTTTTTCCAAAAGATTCTGTTGTCAAACAAAACAATGTCTAACCCTGACCTACAGCTGCTGTTCTTCTAAAAATTTTGGAGGACACAAAACTGGAACTTTTGCTAATAAAAGAAATTCAATGAATGCAACTACTTAGACTTCATACGAGTCCACTTCTGATACTGGAAGCTTGCGGGTGCAGGAAAGAGTCTGGGGACTTTGGGAGCATGAACATAGACCTCCTTGAGTTGAAGTTAGGATCTGAGTCAATCCTTATTTCAAACAAAGGCTGACCAGTAGGCCCGCAAACAGCAGTGAAAACATTGGCATTCTCGTGTCTTAGAAGGAATGGGCAGATCTCTGGGCCTTCATCTCACCAAGAGATCCTTTGGGATAGAAAATAGAGACAATGACACTTAGCAGAGATGGCCAGAGAATGGGTGTGATCCTGCCATCTGTTCTCCTGGGAACACCCCTTATGCCTGCTGGGAGCTTCACTCCAACCCACATAGGTACACATATCTATCCATCAGTCCATAGAGCCATTGTCCTCCAGGTGCAGGAAATGAGCTTTTAACTAGGAGCTTGCTGGGTGAGTTCACCTTGGTTCTTGGCCAGTCACATATCATTAGGAATCCATCCCTGTCAGACCAGTGTGACCAGGGATGGAGAAAAATAGAATCTGGTCTATGTAATGTCAGCTAGGTGGTACAGCAGACAGAGCCTGGTCCTGGAATCCAAAAGACTCATGAGTCTGACTTCAAATTTGATCTTAGACACTTCCTAGCTGTGACCTAGACAAATTGCTTACCTCTATTTGCCTCAGTTTCCTCATCTTTAATATGAGCTTGATATGGAAATGGTAAAACACTCCAGGATCTTTGACAGGAAAGTCTCAAGTCAAATCATGAAAAATCAGACACAACTGAACAGAAGCAACCAAAACGTTTCTATTCTTTGTTGCATGGAGTAAAGCCTCCTCTACATCAGCTTGACCTTCGAACAAGAGAAATAAAATAAATTGAAATGCTATGTGAACTTGGGTTGTGTGCATTTCCCTTTGGATTTTCTTCTTCGTGTCCCAGGGAGCTCCTAGACTGGTGACAGTGATAGTTTCTGTCATCTTCAAGCTCCATGCAGCGGAAGCTAGGAAAGAAATCTTTGCCAGATCTGATGCCATTGAACACAGCAGGCACTCCAGATGCCAGACTGGTAGCCTCATAGATGAGGAGCCTGTGGTTTGGCAAGATTTCTGCTGATACCAATGTAAGTGATCAAAATGATCCAAAAATAAATTCTTACTGACCTTGCAGCTTATGGTGACTGTCCTGGATATCTGGACAAGGAGCTTGGAGACCAGGTCAGCACAATGACTCCGTGGGAATTTAGGAAATCAACAACATCACAGGAAGACAGAAATATTTGAATGTCCAATTTAAAGGGGAAGAATGAAACTCTTTTGGGGAGGCCATTATAATCTCAAATGTCTTGCCAATAGTAGTATTTCCCTTCAATATGAAACAAAAAATCATCTTTCCCACAGATGTCACAAGCTTCATCTTGGTCAGCCCCTGTCCGCCTGTGCTGTTCCTAAACTTCCTCACTGAATGAATCCAGGGCGTCATTTAAAACCTGAAAACCTGTGATCTCTTAACCCCCTTCACTGCTTAGTTGTGTCTTACCTTGAGCCCATTGCAACAGGAGCCAGAGGAGCCGGCATGGGGAGACCATTCTGCCTTTTAGAGACCTTACAGAGACCACTCAGAGCTGAGAGGTCAGGAAGGAAGGAAGAAGCTTTAATATCCTGTATTGGGTTCATTATGAGTCGCCTGGGTCTCCATCTGCAAAAATACCCCAGGTCTGGTAGGAAACTCACCTCAGGACCCTGTCAACTACACTAAGTCACATTGGCTGAGACTGGTTCTGGGGGGAGGTGTCTCCCTCTTATGTACTCAAATATGGGACCTCAAGAGCAAAATCAGGATCACTTTTAGTGATTGATATAAGAATGATTGTAGCTGGCTGTGGACAAATGAGGAGAGGCTTCTCCCTCCCCTCCTTTTATAGATGAGGTGAAAAAATGTCCAGAAAATAGATCTATGACTCACAGACTTTGAACTTATAATAATTATCAAAGCTCAAAATTTGAAAAATTTTAACATGTAACTTTTTTAACATGTAATTGTGGAAAAAATAAAATATTCAATTAACAATAACAAAAAAGAACGAGGCTATTTGGTCCAAAAAACCTGATAAATACAAATAAATTTTGGACTAAAAGAAGGTTTACATGCCCAGAGTCATTCAAACTATCAATCAAACAGTTATTAATAGCTTACTATGTTATGTGCAAAGGCATAGATGAATATGGTAGTCTTCCTCCCCCAAAAGCATAGGAGTAGTCAAGACTAAGATTTGAGTTCTGGGAATCTCCAAAAGTTTGACTGGGAGAGGTTTGCTGAGAGTTTGGTCTGGTGGTGAGATGGAAAGAGATTGAATTTGGAATCAAGTGATCTGGATCTAAGTCCTGGCTATCTGAATTGACTTGGGAATTTCTTGATCTCTGTTTTCTTCTCTAGAAATGGAAGAGTTTGGACTCTGATATTCTTGGTTCAGTTTTGTAATGCAAAGTTTTGCCCAGTTCTGGTGTAATGACCATAACAGGTAGGTACTCTAGGTATCATAATGACATATGAAGAAACTGAGTCTCAGGATAAATGAATGATCCAGTGAGTGGCAGAGCCAGTCTGAGAACAAGGTCTTTCCAGGTTGTGTAGATTCTTTGCTCCACCTGACTGATTTTGCTTTTGATGATGTACAAATCGAAATACGAACAGCAAAAAAGAATTCTTCTCCCATGCTTTTTGAGGACCTCCATCCTGGGCCTGCTTCTCGAGAGCAGGCAGGGTATGCCTGGGTTATCTGGCAGTCTCCACAGTTATGTGCATCCTCTTGGTCCTCCAGCAGTCCTATACTTGGAGGAAGACCATGTCTGATACAGTATTCCCCATCCCCTCCCCACTCCCTATAATCAATTAAGAAGCATCAGCAAGTTGTGAGAAGATAGCCCTTCCTAAACTCCAGAAGGCAGGGCCTCCATCCATCCATATCCAAATTGGTGACAGTCACAGAGAGCTTCTCTATTGTCAACCAAGGTGTCTTTTTCTAATGCCTGCTTTCATCTCAATCAGTTATAATGAACCCTGGATAATATGATTTAATTAGAAGGCTATAGATATGAGCCTAGAAATGATTCACATCAATGAAAGCTCCTGCTTGAACCTGATGGGTAAAAAAAAACCTAGTGAGGTCACAACTATGCTGACCTGGAAGTCTAAGGCCTCAGAGATTTGCCCTGACTCTGCCACTAACTTGTCTGACCTAGAAGAAGCCACTTCTCTCTCTGTCTCAATTTCTTCATATAGAAAAAAAAGAATGATTTTGCTGGACAACTTCTGATGTCCCTTCAAGGTTTGAATCCTATCATTCTGCTGGGAGTTGATGACCCATTTCACTTCCAGCTCTTCCATGACTATGAGTATACATTGGTGTGTCCTTTCAACAAACAATAATTGTTTGTTTATATAGGATTCTTTAGTGAAGCTGTTTAGTGAAAACAACACTAGCTCTGGAATCCAAAGAGATAATTTGGGATCCAGACGTTACATTTCAATCCAACAAGTATGTTTTGGGCCCTGGATATAAAAATGGAAAATAAAGAAGTTCTCTGTTCTTAAGGAACTTACCTTCTACTGGGCAAGGGAGAAGGGGAATGTTCAACATAAGTACAAGTGGATCAAGAAAAGGTACAAGGCCCAGATAGGGGGCACAGTGGATGGGGTGAAGGAGGACCTGCATTCAAATGCAGTCTCAGTCTTGCTGGCTGTATGACCCTGGGCAAGTCATTTAACCTTGATTGCTGAAAAAAATAACAAAAGGCATAAACAGTGATTTCAAGAGGGTGAATCTGTTAATAATGGGAGTGACTCAGGAAGACCTGACCTCTCCTAGTCAAGGCAACATTCTGCGCCTCAGTTTTCTCATCCACGACATGGAGGTAGTAACATGTGTCCTGCCTCCCTCTAGTAGCTGGGAAATGATCAAATGAGACAACTTAGATCATGTACTTTTTCAAGTTCTCAATCACTCACGAAGCATTTATTAAACAGCACATTCCAGGGACTTTGCTACAAAGATAAAATAATAGGTAACCTTTGCTTTCAAGGTGTCTATGTTTTATCCAGTTATATACAGGAGACAAATAGGTGTCATAGAGGATAGAGCACAGATCCTGCAGTTGGGAGAACCTGAGTTCAAATCCATCCCCAGTTATTTATTAGCTCCTCACCTACAAAACGGGAATGATGAAATCTGCTGCCTCCTGGGATTGCTGTTATAACGGAGATAGCGTTTATGAAGCATTACATAAAAGATACCGCTGTTAAGCTGTTAATGAAAGCAACACCAGCCTCATAGTGAAGGTCTGGGCTTGGAACCAAAGAGGTCCAGGTTCACATGTGACTTACTAGTTGGACGATTCCCTGGACCTTAGTCTGCTTGTGTGTAAACTGGGGGGAGGCTGGGCTAGATGGTCTTCCCGAGCCTGGTCCTATGATGGTCTTCTGGCGCAGACTAGATATGTGCGTATACACATATGAATATGTAGCATGTACACATATCCATTTACATGTGAACACGCGTGAGTATATTGGAGTCCACACAGAATTTTGATCCTTAGCGTCAGGACAGGGTGGGACTGGGACAAAGGCACAGACTGGAGTGCTGAAGCCCCAGCTGAAGCCTGGCCTCAGGCAGCTCTGCCCGGAGCTAGCGACGCCCTGGGCTCCCGCAGGGGTGAAATGACGTAATGGCGGCTCCCGGGCCCAGGCAGGGGCGGGGCAGGGGCTGGCGCTGGGAGCCTTGGCCAATAGGAGCAGAGCGGGGAGGGACCACCGGCAGGAGGACGCGGGGGAGCTCGTCGCCCCCCACGCCTAGTGGGGCGGCCCAACTGGCAGGCGGACTGGAATGGGCGGGGCCAGAGTTACCGTTTGGGCCATGGCCCCAGGGAGTCATCCAATAGCGCGGCGCCGGCCGGCCCTCAGTCCTACGGGATTGGTGGGGATGGCCACCCTCCCCTTCTCCCGCCTTCTTCTTTAGGCCTGTTGGCACATCCGCTTCCGGAAACTGAGGGGTCCGCCATGCTGCCGGGCTTCCTCCATTAGTGACCCGGGACTGAGTGCCCTCCGCGCTGGGCATGGCCGCCATGCCCGCCAGTGCCCCGGGACACCGCCTCGGCCGCCGGAGCCCTGGCCTCGTGCAGGGGGCGGGGATGGGCAGTGGGGGCCTTGGGGCGGGGGCTGCCCGGGCCCGTTTCTGACCCCCAAGGGGCCCCGGGCCCGGCCCTGTGGCGGGGCAGGACCGGACCGGCCGTCACGGCCCCTGTGTGGGTCTGCAGAGGCTGGCACGGCCGGAAGGCGAGGTGGAGGCCTGCCCTGCCCCCGCCGCCCCAGTGGGCCTGGAGCCGGTCCCTCGGGCCCTTGGGGCAGTGGGGGCGGGGATACCCGGCCAGAAGCAAGCCAGTCAGCCAGGACGAAGATGGCAGTGCCAGTAATGCCCGGCCTCCGTGCCCTCAGCAGGGAGATGCAGAGCCACGACGGCACCTAGCCCCGCGGACGCAGCGGCCTCGGGTGGCCTGTGGCCCCGGGCAGGAGCTGGAGTGGGCCTTGGCCGCGGAGGGGACCGTAGTCCTGTTAACCCCTGCATCCGCTAAGGTGGGGAAATAGCCCCATCTTAGTCTGGATATATGTAGGTGGAGTACATAAATATGTTATATACATACACACATGCACGTATGTGTTTATATACATATATACATGCATGTGTGCCCATATAATGTGCACGAAGACTGTATGCCACCTAGTGGCTTAGGAGAGGAACTTCTTAAATTCTTCTTGGCCAACCCAGTGAAGCTTGATAAAGTAGCTTGTGGCTAATGGTTGGAGCTTAAGTGCTGCTTGGTCAACGGAGCCATCTGAAAAGCTCAAGGTGCTGTCCCTAGTCTTGGTAGCCTCTGTTTTCCCATCTATGATATGGAGATGATGGCACCAAGCTTGGTATATTTAGATTTACAGATATAGTACATATATTTGCGTATGTATACATGCACACACACTCAGATATATGTACCATTAGACTAGGGCTGGCTTCCAGGTGATGGTGGATGGGGCCTCTTGGTCCAGCATGCTGTTAGGGGAATGCTTTAGTCCCAGATACTGAGTGTTAAACACCGGTTTTCTCAATCAGCTTTCAGGACAGGTAATTCTACCCCCTGCTTCTTATTATAGTGCCTAATATCGTAGGTGCTATGTAAATAGAAGCCAACATTATCACTATCATTTCTATCTGCAGCAAAATTGAATTTTGATGTTGGGATTGAGTCATTTCTCACCAGTCCTGGGTCATGATGACTTCAAGATTAGGGGTTAGAAATGGACTGGTACTGGGTTGGGGAGGAGGCTGAACAAGAGCAGGCCTGCATTCACCTGGGAATAGGGGTACCAGAGGAGAGGGACCAGGAGGTAAGGAGGGGTGAGAGCTAGAAGGGACCTCAACTTTCAAACAAGGTGGTCAGTCGGGGGTTGGGAATGTGACTATATGAGGTTCTTAAAGGTAGCTTTCCAGGGTCACTTATCCCCATTTTGCTTTCCTTCTCTCTCCACACAGATCAGAATGCAGAGTCTTCATCTGGATCCCAAAGCTCAGTACTCCATTCCTGGAGCTGGAATTCTGCCATCTGATATTCTTCCCAGAGGATGGCTGTTGCAAGCTGCTACTTACATTCTTGGATGTTTGTAAAACTCTCAACACGCAGGAAGCATGGAACTATCCTTGGCCAAAGTCAGCAGACATCTCACTGGCATGGCCAATGCTTTTTGGACAGTCTACTAGCTCAAAGTTGTTTCTGGGTACTTTATAGGCATCAATGCCTAAATATTCGACCAGATCCCAACCATTGCCTAATCCTGATCTGTCTACAAGTTTCTCAAGTACTTTCTCATTGAGAGGAAGAAAAGGACACTGTCCTAACAGACAGTTCTATCAAATTATTTATATCTCCTGCTGGCTCAAACCAAAAAAATAACCAAAAAATTAGCTCGCCAAAGGTCAGCAAAATGGACTATTTCTATATATGACTACAGATTGACAATACATCCATAGATAGATACAAACAGGTCTAGAATTGAAGAGAGGTTGTGCAAACTGAATGGATCACCGAAGGGGGAAAGTCCCAAGGAAGCAGAGAGGGGCAGGTCTGTTGTAGAACAGAACAGATGGGCCTGACTCCCCACAAAGACCTTCAAAATACCATTGGGCACATGGCTGTTTTCTTTACAGTTCATAGACTCATTGATGTATTTCTTTATGCTTTCATAGCATGACATAATTCAAGGTCTACTGCCATGACCAGTAACACAATATCGTGTATGGGCCTCCTAAGCCTGCCTTCTGGTCCGTGTGTCAGAGAACCATAAACACACTCTGGTAACAGGCTTTGGTGTCTGGAAACAGATTGTATTCTAGTTTGTGTAGAGAGGGAAAGAAAGAAAAATTGAATTAAGTGGAGAAGTAACTTCAGGAGCCTTATCTAGTCAAATCTCTATCCCACAACACACAAACACACCCACCCACCTTGTTTGAAAGTTGAGAAAACTAAGGCCTGAGGTTGGTTCTCTTTGACACACAGTCTCCCTACTTCCCAAATAACTGAGACTTGGCAATGGTGACGTAAATCATTCTCAACAGATTGCTTTTAGTTTTTGATGAATATTTCCAAATCCCTGGAGAGCAAATTCTCCCTTCTCCTGAACTGCTGGAAGGTTGAGAGGCTAATGTCCTTAGAGACCCTTCCTGTAAGGAAGGACCTAGCATACCAGGTCAGCCCTGTCAACATCTTGAGATGGAAGATTTATGCTGTTGTTTAGGGTTTTGGCCTGTGTGTCAGAGAAGTGGTGGAAGAGTTGTGGGGAGGAACAAGACTGTGGGCATGCTCATCATTTGGTATTTTTGTTCATTTTAGCACTTGAATATAACAAAACCCTTAAGAGTCTTTTCCAAGTTATATAGTGTCTTCCTGAGTGACATGTTCCTTACAGAGCTCCTTTTCCTAGCCCACTGTTACCTTCCAGACCCAAGGCCAGAGAAAAGACTCATCTTCATTCTTATCCTTGCCTTTCTCAATGGACATTTTTTTTTTCTGGCAGAGATTGAGAAAGTCAAAAATAGCCACTTACCTTGGACCAGAATGATCTAACCTGTTGGTTAGGGAGTTGGTTTCTAGGGAGGAGTTGACTTCCTTTGAGATAGCACTTAAGATAGGTTTGGGAACACAGAAGTGTGGATGAGTCCAAGACTAGGGGTAGAAATCTTTACTAGGTGATCCCAGGGATTTGTCCTCTGAAACGTAACAGAACATCTGTCTTGAATTCCTGAAGCTGGCCAAGTTTTATGTTCCCAACAAAGCTTTGTCGTATAACAGATAACTTGCTTCAGCTTGTCAGAACTCATGGGAATTGGTGCAGTTTCCAGATTGTTCCAGGCACATTTTGCCTATATTGGAGGCTGGAAGAATGCGGGGGAGGAGAGGGCAGTGAGATGGTATGAGTCTGCTCAATCTCAAACCGGGGTTAATTATCTAAATTAATCTTCCTCCTTCACCTTCTCCTAGCCCCCTACTAATTTCCTATTCTTAAACTTGTTGCTTCAGGTGGTATTTGGAAACTGAAATGCCCACTTCTCTAAGCAAGGTTTTCCTTATGGAAGGAACCTGCTGATCTCTTTTTAAGATTCTGAGCCTGGCCTTGTTCTAATTCTGCTTCATTCAACTAAGGGCCTATTTTGCACTGTTTTAGGGCAGAAATGGCCCTACATCAATCACTTGACCTGTCAGTTGTCTTGGTAGCCTCTGTTTCCTCATCTATGATATGAGAACTTATCCTTGTAAAAACTTAGTTTGTCCTGTGCCTTGATATCTGAGTGAATGACTTGATTGGTAGCCAGGCACTATAGGGATAAAGTTTACCTTCCCTCATGTCAATTGTAAAGGACAGGATAAAGCTTCAGAACCTGAGACTTCTAAGCACTGCCAAGTCTGCCTCCATTGCTGGGAAAATGAACCTGGCTTGCTGCTCTTTGAAAAATGCTGGAAGCTTTTACATAAATCCAGTTTTTGCCTCTTGGAGGATCCTGCCTGGGCTCAGTGTTTGACTGGGGAGTAGGAGGAGTGTGTCTTGTGTTTGGTTTGTGGAATCCAAATGTACGTGCTGCTTCATATCTGCAAGAACACAATGCATTTTTTTAAAAAGAGCAAAAATGTTTTTAAATGTTGGGAATGATGCCTGTAATTTTGTAATTCATTACAATTGCAACAAAATCTTGAATTGTTAACCAGCAGTTTGAAGAAGGCATGGGGTGTGTTGGGGGTGGCAGGAGTGTGCCTTAGTGTGTGTGTATTTCCCAATATATTACTACAGTTGTACCAATGGAAATGGAGGAAAAGTGTGGAACACCCATCTCTTAGGGGTGTCATGAAGTAGGGGTTGATATGGGGAGGGTTGGGAGAGTCTGAGGAAAGAGTGTAAGGGATGTGCAGATAGATGTGAGATTTTACAAATGGAGGCAGGAAGACTAAAGGTGCACTTGTTTACAGATTAGAGATAGGCAGAAAGAATAAGGGGGAAAGGAAGAAGGAGAGAGAGAGAGACAAAGACAGAGGAGAGGACAGACATAGAAGAGAGATAGAAACTGATGGACAGAAAGGCAGAAAAGATGATAGTGTGAGCAGTCTTTTGAAGTGATCGAGATTATTGGTCTTGGCTAGAAGAAAATGTCCCTTTTTTATCTGAGGGTTTTCTCCTTGCCATGATATGGCACAGGAGGATTTTACTGCCTAAATAATATAGAGGTAGATTAAGAAAAACACAGTGTGTACAGAAAAGAGGTAAAAATGTTACTGTCCTATGTCCTGATCAGACCAATCTGGAGGATTTCATTCTGTTCTAGGAGTCATGTCTTAGAATGGACATTGATAGCCTAGGATGGATCCCAAGAATCCATGCTAGGCATTTTGACAACTAGTAACTAAGCCATAATAACTGGTTCAAGGAACTGGAGCAGTTTAGCTCAGAGAAGAACTGTCTTAAGGAGAGCTTCATATCTGTTTTCAGGTATGTGAAGGGCAGAATAAGGCTTTAGTTTTATTTCATTGAAGGATAGAGAAGAAAAGATTCATGGGACCAAAATAAATTTATTTGAAAGCTGTCACATTAAAGAGGGATCAGATTGATCCTTTCTGGATCCAGAATACAGAACCAGGAGTCTTAAAAAAATCCTTACAATGAGAGTTTTCAAAAATGGAATAGATTTCTTCAAAGTCTGAGTTACTCATTCTCGGAGAGCTTTAAGCAGAGGATGGGGAATCACGCTTGGTCTATGATGAGGGGGATTCATTTTTCAATAGATTAGAAGGCAACTGAGGTCTATGCCAGTTGGAAAACATATGATTCCAATATTAATTAAAATCCAGTGTTGCTATGATTCTCTGTAGCTCCAAGGACCATTATAAGTGAGTGGAAGTTACAAGGAAGCAGAGAGGTAATTGTGCATCAATATGAAATAATCTGCTTTCTCTTGTTGCTATCTAGAATCAGAGATTCGAAGTGGAGTGAATAAATGAATGAATGAATAGCATTTGTGAAAGTATAAATAGAAAAAAATAAGACAGTTACTTTTCTCAAGGAACTCCCATTCTAATGAAGATAACACTTAGGGAAGGGTTCAACTGAAATCACAGGGAAAGTCCCAGAGTTCTTAGGGAGAAATAGTTAAGATGACTCTCAGATTATTACTCCAGGATTCATCCTCCTACCTCAATAGGTCTGAGGCAGGGGTGATAGGATCAGAAGATTAGAAGTCAGGAAAATGAGAATGAAGTAAAGGATGATCTTTAAGGTTTACAAGGGGCTTCATCTGTGTTATCTGATATCATCCTTACAAAGAGCTCATGAGAAGGATGCTTCTATTATCCCCATTTTACGGATGTCTAAAATGAAAACCTATTGTACATCTTAAAGTACTCAATGTAATTTATTGCATTATTAGAGGGGCAGTTAGATGGTGCAGTGGATCAATGCTGGACCTGGAGTCAGTAAGATTCATTTTTGCAAGATCAAATCTGGTCTCAGACACTAAGTGTAAGACCCTGGGCAAGTAACTTAACCTTATTTATCTCGATTTCTTCAACAGTAAAATGGGATCCTGGAGAAGAAAATGGCAAACCATTCCAGTATCTTGGCCAAGAAAACCACCTTAAAAATGGAGAGTTGAGAAGAATTAGATGTGACTAAATGACTTAACAAATATCAGATAATACTCTAAGAGCTAGGTCCTGAATGCTGTTCTTGAATAATGATATCAAAGTAGATTAGTTTCACATGGTTGCTTATAAATCTCTATATTTTCCAGCCTCCTTTCCTTTGCTAATACAATCTCTCAGTGTACTCTCCTGCTCTCCTTCCCATATCTAATAAAATTTTGATCCAATCTCTATAATGCCATTTAAATACCAATGCCTAGAGTTCTTCCATCATATTCATTCAACTGGTCATTAATGATCTCTACTTTTCTTAGCTCCTAAAGCACTTTGTAACTCTCTAAGCAGCATGGTGTAGGACAGCAGTTCTCAAAGAGTAGTCCAAGTACCTCTGAGGGACCCCGAGAATCTTTCAATTGGTGTGGAAATCTGAAGATCTGGGTTCAAGTTCTGGAATTTATTGCTGTGTATCCTGAGCAGGTTTATTTTTTACCTCTTTAAGCCTTTTTTACTCAACAGTAAAATGGAAATGAATACTTATGCCACATATCTTACACAGTTCTTCTGAGGATGGATTGTTTTTTGTCCTTTGTTTTCCAAGATGATCAATAACAGCCAAGGACTAAGTTTTGACTTGTGCTTGAATTTAAATAAGATAGTTACCCAAAGTAGTTAACCTTACTTTTTCTTCCTTAGTCATCAAAGTCTAGTGACAGGAGAAAATCCAAGACAACTGATGATGCTCTGAGGTACATACCTTGGTATTTTTGATGTCTGAACAAATTCTAAGACCTCTACAGTGACGGCTTCATGTCCATTGGAACAAATTTTTCTCATCTACCCATTCTCCAGGATAAACATTCCCAGTTACCTTGACTGACCATCATGTGACATGAAGCTCCCCCTAAGTTGTCAATTGTTTTGAGTTCTGTTGTTTTCCCTCAACTTGGTTTAGTCTGTTGAATTGGATTTAATAATGTTTTGTCCTTCATTTCCCAAGAAGAGTGATGTCATGACAAGCACATGAATTGGATTTAAATGAGGCATTGTTGGACTAAGTCAACAGCCTCAATTTTTCCTCCAGAGCCATTTGAGTCCAGTGTCAAGATATGAATCAGGACAATAGGAGAAGGTCCTAGATGGCAGACAATCAGGGTTATGTGACTTGTACAACTTCACACAGGTAGTAAGCATCAAGTATCAGAGATTGGATTCGAACTCCTGTCCTGAATCCAAGTACAGTACTATATTCACTTTTCCACCTGGCTGCCCTTAACTGGATTTACTCGTATATGGCTACTATAACTTATTGGAGTAACAGGTGAGAGTTGGTTGAATCAGGTGGGAATCAAAAGTGGATGTACATGGGGTGTCTAGGTGGCACAGTGGATAAAGCACCTGCCCTGGAGTCAGGAGCACCTGGGTTCAAATCCAGTCTCAGACATTATATAAATTACCTAGCTGTGTGGCCTTGGGCAAGCCACTTAACCCCATTTGCCTTGCAAAAAACCTAAAAAAAAGGTGAATGAACAATCCTGAAAAGGAATCAATAGCCCTCATTTTGGGAGTTCTAGTCCTTCTGAACACCACAAAAATTGGTTAGCCAAATTTAATGCACCGTTGAAGGTCATGCCAGTGACTTTGTCTTATGATTATCTGTATTTCTGTTTAATGTCTCATTCATGAGGGCAGGAAACATGTCAAATATAGACCTTTTAGACGCTTTGGAGGCCTGTTCCATGCTCTATACACAGTGAGGTTTTATCAACATGTGTTGAATTCAATGGGATCACGCCACAGTTTCCACAGACCCTGGGAAATGATGAAGCTAGAAGCCTGTGGTTCACATCACCGGTCACAAGGTGGTGGATGCCATTCATCAATGTGGTTGACTAATATTTCAGGGAAGTTTTGTGACTTGACTATTCTGGAGAACTTGGTTCAGAGTTGTTCTAGAGAAATAAAAAAAAATATATTTCTATAAGAGAGCCATGGAACTTTTCTCCCTTAAGTTTTCCTTCCAGGTGCTTATGATTTATTTATCTAATCATACAACTGTAGACAATCAGAGCTGGAAGAGACCTGGGGACCCCAATTAACCAACCAATCAACACTAATTTATTAAACATTTAACTATGAGTCAACTCCTGGGGTGAGCATGGGGTGAGTACAATAAAAGCAAAATCGATCCCTTTTCTCAAGGAGCTTGCATTCTAAAAAAATGTAAAATAAAAACAAAATATAAATAGGTAAATGTGAGAGAAAGAGCAGAACCTTAGAGGAGAGGGCACTAAATTTGGGAGGCATGCTGCAAAAAGTGGAATGTGAGCTGAATCTAGAAGGAGAGTATCATGAGTGAAAACATTTGAAGCATGAAAGAGCAAGTAGGACAAAGATATGGATGTGGGAGATAAAAGCTAGGAGGGACCTTACAACATATATCAAGTGAAATAGATCCAACCTCTCTTCTATGCTCCAGAACTTATATTACCTTAAGATGAGTGCTATTGTCCAAAAAAAAAAAAAAACCTCAGACCCAAAACAACAAATTTCTTAGGACTTGAGGATCTCTGTGAGCTTCTGCATGCTGTCCCATCTCTAGACTCAATATCCTTTCATTACCCCTTTTCAGAAAATTCTGTCTCCTTATGCTTGATATTTCCATTCAGTGATCTTCAAGTACAATGAGAGCGGCAAAGCTCTCAGAATTGAGGAGAGGGTAGTTCTGCTGTCCTACCACCTGGGATATTGGGCTCAGTTCTGGGAGCAGTTTATGAAGGATGCTGATAAGTTGGATGGTCAGCCAAAAGAACTGGCCATGTTTAGATGGGAGAAGAAAGGACGGGGTGGGGTGCTGTGAGGATATGCTAGTTGTCTTCCAGTATAGAGGATTCTCATTGGAAAAAGATGGCAGGTTTCTTCTGTTTGGCTCCTACCAAAATGTCTTCTTTAATCAGTGAGCCAGGGGAGACAATTAGTTTAGGGGGGCAAAAAACAAACATTGAATCAAATAGCATTGTAAAGATGAGTCAAAATAAAATGGTTTCTTAACGTTTTGCATGTGTATTGTGGTCACAGGTTAATCCAGTGATTATTTAGAATATATTTCTGGAATGCAGAAAATAAAATTAATATTAAAATATACTTAAATGATGTTTTCAAGATATTAGAAAGGCAATTTCACAGATCCCAGGCTAAGAACCACTGAAATGAAAAATCACTCTCATTTTCTACTTATTGTCAGTGGGGAGAATGTGAACCCATAAGATTTATCCTTGCGGGATACATACTCAGGGATCATATAGAATCGAAGGAGCATCTCATCCCTCTAAATGCTACAGGACCATTGGGATCTTTTGGTTATGTGATCTCACATCTAGTAGAAATAATTAGCACAATGGGTAAAATGGTAGAGCTGGAGTCAGGAGAACCCGAGTTCAAATTCTGCCTCACATATTTATGTTTTATGATCTTGGGCAAGTCATTTAACACATGTATGCCTCAGTTTCCCCAAAGGTAATATGGAGATAATACTTCCCAGGACTTGTGGAGGGCAAACTAGAGGACTCTTCTCATTTCACATAGCAAGCTGAAATGCCCTTTGGCATATGAATTGCCTTCAAAAGTTTCTTTTATGTTTGATTTTAGTTACTATTTTTTTCTTTTAAACCTATTCTTTTCTGTGGGTTAGGGAGGGCTTAGGAGGGAATCTAAAAATGAAATGGGGAGGGAAATAGGAACTACTCCACCAGTGCCAAATGGGGAAAATAATTCTACTTAGAACTCAACTACACTTTTATAAAATAAATTTCCACCTCATGAGGTCTGTAACTGTTTATTTTATGATGTATGTATTATATTCGTCCCCTGCCCTTTTCAGGCACCTACTCTCCCTTCAACCATCACATCATTCTTAGCCTCTCTTTGTACCTAAAAAGCCTTTCTTGACATCAAGCCTAAATCCTTTTCTTTGTAACTCCCACTTTGTACAGTGGGGCCAAAAGTCTAATAATGCCTCAATCACAATCAAATATCTAAGTGTAACCCCTCAAAGAAACATCTCTTCCATCAACTGTTGTCCACTGAAGGATGGAGAAGCAGAAAAAACTCTAGATTTGGCATCCAAGTCTCTGGGGTTCCTTTCTGACTGTCATTGTTGTGTGACCATGAGCTAGTCCCTTCCCTTCTCTGGGTCTCTTGCTTTATCTGTAAAATAAGGGATTTGGACTTGACATCCTCTGGGGTTGCTTCTTTGGGAGTCAAGTCAACAAGAATTTGTTAAGGACGTCCTGTATGCTAGACTGTAGATACAAAGAAAGCAAAAAAAAAAACCCAACAAAAATCCTAATTCCCTAGCCCTGGAAAGGTTCCCATTCTAAGGGGGAAGATAACATGGGCAGAGTCATCTCTGGAATCTCGAAAAGGGTCCTTAAATGGAAGCCTTTCTTGGGAAAATGGGGCCCAGGGAAGCTTCACCAGGATGTATCCAACAGCCAAGGGGTACAGCTGTGGGGTGCAGAGGGAGGCAACAGTTGGATGGGCAAGGTTTGCTTGGTTTATTGAACGGGTGTCATCACTCCCATACTTCAGAGCACAGCAACCTGAGACAAAAACCACTTTCTGCACCTCAAGGGGGGGGGCAGTTACTGTTTGTTTATGACCTCAGGGTGTTCTGAGTGGGCTTGGCCCTAGGCCCCTGTGAGGGGGGAGTGGAGGGTCAGCAGAGAACAGAGCCTCAGGGACTCATACCCAGGTATCTGTCAGAATCACTGTTCCCAACTCTACTTAGTTGGCACCTTGGAGTTTGCCTAGTACTTTCCTCTCAACTTTGCTGGCAGAGAGGGAACCCCCTTTTACAGATGAGGAAACTCAGGCTCTAAGAAAGGAAATGACCCACTCAAAATCCTACAGGTCTAATCAGGGGAGCAGAGATTCACTTCCCAGTCTTCTCCAGCAGTGGATGCCAGAGTGGAGTCTTGGACTCCTGGAAGGTCCCAATCTGATTACAAAAGGGCAGATCCTAACCCCTACCCACCTACCCAACTCTGAAGGTTGTGTGATTAACCAACCAGGATCTAGTTGGAAACTATCTAGTAAAACACCTTCATTTTATAGACAAGTAAACTGGGGCCCAGAGATGGTTTCACCTGCTTGCTGCCATGAACCATTCCACCTCCACTGGGGCTCGCTATTTATCTCCCTGCAACCCTAGCGTAGTTGCTTTGCTCCCATGCTGGTCCCTCTGGATCCCTCTCCATCATTTTCTAGCGACACATAAGTGCTTCAGGACTAGGCCAGTTCCACCCCAAAGCTGAACCCTTATGGATCACAATAACCAAACTGAACTCATTCCTCAATAATGAACACATTCCGACTTTATAGTCCCTTACCCTCACCAATTCCAAGGATTTTTAACTCTTTCCTCCAAACCCATTCACCATCCCCCACTGATTATCCATCTTCCCATTCAAATCCGTTCGCATTCAAAACCCAGCCACCCCTTTCACCATCAAACTCCCTTTTCATTTTTAGTTTCTTCCTTCTCCACTCTTGTGTTTTGGCTCTCACTGAGACCTGACACACAGTCTCCCAGATTTCCAGACCTGTGTTCTTTAACTCATTCATTCTCTTCCCCATTTCCTGATCATGGTGGGGGACTCAAAATGTTCTTTGTTCCCCAGTGCCACTTCCAAGTTCCCCTAACCTAATTATCTAGTCCTAGTCTTGCTAGGACTACCAACTTCCAACTATTGTCTACCAATTTCTAGGTCAATCTCCCTTCTTCAGTGAATTCCCTGCTGAGCTCATCATCTTTCCTTTTCTCCCAACTCCTACCTTCTTCCTACAGGAATTCTATATACATAATGTTACTCTCCAAATACTCAAGCTCTTAGGTCATTAACTTCTTCATTTATGGTGACCTAGTTTCTATCCAAGTTTCCCCAGACCCGAGATGGTCATACCCTGGATCTGCCACTGTACAAATATGACACTTCTATTGTCAAGAGCCTGGGCATTATTTTATGCGATCATTCCACTTACTCTCTTGTAACCTCTAAACGCTTTTCTTTGAACTCATGATGACTTCCTCATCACTCACTTCTTTCCTGTGTCATATCTGTTACATTGGTGTCTGACCTTATGATAAGGATAATGATGATGATGATGATGATAATAATATTAATAATAATGTTTGTCTTTCATTTTCAAAGAAGACCATGACATCATGATGCCATGAAAAGTACATGACTTAGATTTGAATGAGGGGGATACTGTTGCACTTTCTCCTCCAAGGTCATCTCGGTCCAGTATCCAGATATAAACATCCAATATATTGGGCCATTCATTTTGAGTACCCCTAGAGTAGATGGTCTTTAAAGTCCCCCACCTAGCTCTAACAGTCATGAATTCTGTGCCCTTAGGATGCCCTGGTTCAAGGTCTTTTAGTCTATTTACTCATCTTCCTTTTTTAAAATTTTGCCCAGCATCACGTCTGAGGCTGGATTTGAACTCAAGTCTTTCTGACTAAGGGGTCTTGGTGCTCCATACACTGACTTGCAAAAGATCCTTACAACCACCAAACCCATCTATGTCTTCTTGATTTTGCAAAATATTGGTAAGACACTAGAAATTCATTGTTTACTTTGCTCTAAAATTGTCCTTGCTTTTTCAGAATAATTCTTTATTTTGAAAAAGAATTCCATTCAAAGTTTAAGCTCCCCTAGTGAATTAAAATATATTGATTGATGCTTACTGTCTTTATACCTTCATTTCAAAATCAAATCCTTCCCTACAGAGAGGTGCCAGGTACAAATGAGTTTGTAACAATGAATTTTGAAAAAGTTCAGTGCATTCACATCCACTGAGTCTGAGGGCATATGCAATCTTCCATGCCCATAGTTCTCTAAAGATAGGGAGATTTATAATTTTTCTTCTGGGACAATACTTACAATTACATAGAATTCTATTTTGTGTTTTGCTATAATTTTTTCCATTTCCATTGTCATAGTAGCTTAATATATAGTTTTCTTTTTTTCTGATGAAGATATACTGTATCATTTTCTATAAATTGTCCTACATACACACACACATACACATCAATATTCATATGAACAAGCACACATACATACATACTCACCATGTACATATACACATCTCTTACACATGGATATATGGATATACATATGACTAGTGATGATTAGATGGCTCAGCGGATAGAGTTCTGGAGCTTGGGTCAAGCATAACTAAATTCAAGTCCCTCCTCAAATATTTATTAGCTGTGTAATCCTGAGCAACCAATGTTTTACTCAGCTTTGTCATCTGCAAATAAATAATAAGAGCACCTCCTGGGGGTATTGTGAGGATATAATGGCATAATATTTATAAAAATGCTTTCCAAAACTCAAAGTGATATATAAACTCAGCTATACTTAGGTTGATTATCATAATGTTGAGAGTCACCAGCTTAGAGATGATAATAGAAACCACAGGATCTAATGAGATCTCCAAGCTAGATGATCTAGAGGAGAGCAGAGAAGATAGTCCCAAGCACCATTGGTGAATTTGTTCTGGAGCTTCCTGACTTTAAAGCCTGAACGTTCCTCCTTAGGCAACATCATCTTTCAATCCATAACAAGTGTGATGGTATCCCTGTTAGACTCTGCTCAGTTCAGTATCCCTTTAGATTTATTGCTTTTAATTTTGGAAGCCACCATTTAGGCACATAATTGATAATCTAAGATATAACCAGATAAGGGTGACCAGGGTGGAGGGAAGTTTTGAAACTACCTTATGAAAATCCATGCAAAGAATTGAGGGTCAGTAGAGAAGACTGAATAGGGCTTCAAACATCTGAAGACTTTCTTTTTTAATAGAAATATTTTATTTATTTTCTAATGATGTATAATAGTTTCTACTAATATTCTTTTTGCAGTGTTTTGAGATTTACAATTCCCCCCTCCTTCTCCCAACAGAAGGCAGTCTGATAAGTCTTTACAATTGTTTTTTTGTTATGCATATATCAAATTCGAATGTGTTGAGAGGAAAAACATGTCCTTTAGAGTTAGTAAAATATACAATACATTAAACAACTTTTTTATAATAATGATAATAATCTTTAGTGTTTGTTTAAATTCCACAATCACTTCTCTGGATACAGATAGTATTCTCTAACATGAATCCCCTAAAATTGTCCTGTTTATTGCCCTGATGGAGTGAGGAAGTCCATCAAGCTTGATCACTGCCCACATGTTGCTATTAGGATATAGAAATTTCTTTTGGTTCTGCCCATCTCACTCAGCATCAATGCAAGCAGGTCTTTTCAGACATCTCTGAAATCCCATTCCTCCTGATCCCTTTTTCATTATTTCTACAGGATTCAGACCCAGTAGTGGTGTTTCTATAATTCCAAATTGTTCTCCGGAAAGGTTGGACATCTGAAGAAATTCTAAGAAGAAAGGGAATCCATCTTTTTTTCTCATGAAGAACATAAGACACCCATCCTCCCATCTTTCTCCACATACACACTGTGTGTGTATGTGTGTATATATATATGTATATATACACATATATATGTGTATATATATACATTAGATAGCTAGATATAGTTATATATGTATGTATATATGTAGACATTTGCATATACATATCTATATATAAGAATAGTATAATTAAAATTACAGTATGTATAAGAGAGGATTTTCACGAGAAATAAAAGGGATGTCAATGAGGAAGGTTTTATTGATCACATAGTTTTTGCTAAGAAGTTGAGATGCAAATGCAAAAGGAAAGAACTTTAAATCCAAGGGAATTGTGCAGAGTACTAGCATACATGAATGTAGAGCTGTACCAGCTTTGAAGGATAAGAGACAGGTATCTAGTTGGGGTTGTTAGTGATTTTCTATAGAAATCAGTAGGATAAGACAATATGACTGGTAAAGAAAAGTCTAGGATTCTTAGAGTGAAGAAAGCAATGGCTAAATGTTTATGATGAAGAATAGACCTCAAAATGTGTCATGAATATATTTACTCTCAGAGAAAAACATGTTAAACATTTTCCTTACAGCCTGGTGGGAACTGAAGAAAATACCAAAAATTCCTTTATTTATTCATCATTTTTGATAGAACAAGTGAATTTTTGAAAAAAAAAGTGGACTATTTCTCAAAACTCAGATTTTCCTAATGTATTTATTTTTGTTAATTCTTCATTAATTGTAGGACTAAAGTTGTTTCTTTGGTTATGTTTGACTTCTTCAATAAAGGTAGAGGCAAAAATTATTTTGAGACATACAATTTTTATGTTTCGTAAAAGGGGGAAGTCAGAAATTAAGAGGTAAAGGAATATAAGGAAAAAAGGTGTGTAAAAACTCTGAGATTTCTGCATCTGAAAATAATGTTATCATTCACTTCTCCCTCAGCCTTGCACCCCCAAACTGCTTTTGTTCTAACTATAACTTTCAATTTCTTGACCCCCTGGGTCTTTTCTAGGTCATCTCCTTCACATTTGTCTACACTCTCCTCCTTTTCCTATTTCTATAGATCTAGTTCACTTCTGTATATCTTCTTTTAGTCATTTGACTTCTCATCCCAACTCTTGTCCTGTCTTCCCAACATTCAGTCTTATCACTCCCTCTATCTGTTGCCTCCTCTCCCCATACATATAATGATCCTCAATCAAACTGGAGAGAATCTCTAAACTATTCTTTTTTGTTTGTTTTTTGCAAGGCAAATGGGGTTAAGTGGCTTGCCCAAGGCCACACAACTAGGTCATTATTAAGTGTCTGAGCCAGATTTGAACCCAGGTACTCCTGACTCCAAGGCTGGTGCTTTATCCACTGTGCCACCTAGCTATCCCTATCTCTAAGCTATTCTGATTGGGTCCATTACAAATTTTTGTTATATAATCTGAAGTAGTTCTTCACAATGGCAAGAAAATTGTTCTTCCTTTCCTTACAGATTGATAACCTCATCACAGTCTTTTCTAAACTTTTTCATTCTTCCTAAAAAATATCTATGACTACTTTTCATCCAACTCAGTTGAGGTCTTTTGACAGGAACTCCTCTCTTCTTCATCTGATAACCCTTAGATCCTCCTTCAGCCACTGTGTTAAAGGAAGTACCTTTTCTCCTTTCCAAGGTGGACCACCCCTTTAAGCACAAGTGGTAGCATTCCATCCTACTTTCTCCAGCAGATAACCCCATATATCAGCCCAGTCTCTTACTATAAATCATCAGTCTATCCATGGCTACTGGTTTCTTTCCTGCTACCTTTATACATATCCATATTTTCTGCATCCTTTGAATAAATCCCTCCCAAAACAAATAAAAAAACTCCCTCACTTGATCTATTCATCTATTTTAGTTATTTTCTCATCACCCCTCCATCTTATGTTGAGAAGGCCATACACCATTGATGTGTTTCCTTTCTTTCCTCTTTGTTTCTTTTTAATTTTCTGCATCTTATTTTTCAATTTCATCTTTCAAGTGATACTATTCTCTCTAAATTTACCAATCATCTCTTAAATGCCAAATCTAATGGCATTTACTCAATCTTTAATATTCTTAGACTCTCAGCAGCCTTTGAACTTTTTCTTTTTGATACTCCCTTTACTCTGTTTCCATGATAATAATCTCTCTTGGTTCTCCTATTGTTCTGGATCTTATTCTTTGTCTTTACATAATCACTTGGTTATCTCATTAGCTCTTATGGAGTCAATTATTATCTGTAGGTAGATAATTCCCAGATCTATTTATTCAATTCAAATCGCTCTCTTGACCTCTATTCTCACATAACCACCTGCTTTTTGATCATCTCAAATTTCATTCATGATAGGTATCTCAAACTCAACATGTCTAAAAATAGAACTCATGAGATGATCTTTCTTTGCCTTGCTTTCAGTTCTTAAATTTTGTGTTGCTCGGATTTGTGGTGTCAAAAAGCACTTCTTGTCTTTGTTTATTAGTTGTGTTATGAGATAATATAGGAATATTATTTGTGTAATTATATATGCAAGATATATGTAATATATATTTATACATACATACATGCATACAGTTGTAGTTGCTTTCTGAATATATTATGGGTTTGACGTGTGAGTGGCATGTCACTCTTTAAAAATACAATAATGTGGATTTTCACAAACAACCACAAACATCAATTTTTCATTATACAAGGAATAGAAGAAAAGATTGCAAGTG
Organism: Macrotis lagotis; assembly: GCF_037893015.1. Taxonomy (NCBI): domain Eukaryota; kingdom Metazoa; phylum Chordata; class Mammalia; order Peramelemorphia; family Peramelidae; genus Macrotis; species Macrotis lagotis. The sequence goes on along the minus strand of NC_133658.1, from coordinate 79,263,807 downwards.
CCACTATTAATTTCTATTTAGTATTATTTATTTCTTTTTAATCTATTATTTTCAACACATTAGAAACAAGTTGGGCCTGGAAATATAGATAAGAATTTTAAAAGATAGAGAAGTTGTTAAGTGCTCTCCTGAGAGAAAGAAGTGTAATTTAAGAAAAGATTGAAAGGTGGGATTGAGATTGGCATCTAACGAAGAAGACAATGATATCAACCATTCTGGAGTGTATCAGCTTCAGAATGGTCATGAGAGATAACTTATCCTGGAGGTCCCATGAGAAAAAAGGGGATGAGAAACAAAATACAGGTGAATGATCAGGACTTATTCCAAATACATCTGAAAATTATTTGTGGGGAATGAAATAGTGCTGAGAAGATGTAAAAACAGTTAGTCAGACCTGACATCTGGGAAATAAAGACCCAAGTTATTTATTCTAAGAGGAATAAATGTTGCATAAGCCTTTGGGGGGGGGCAGTAGGGAGTTGAATGACCCCAAGGATTGGCTGAAACTGATTTCTCTGAATGCATCCCCCTCAGGAAATCCAATGATACCTGTTATGAAAGACCCAGAAGACATATCCCCTTAGACACCACTGTTTCCTTAGTTGGAACATCAGACGCAGGAGGATAAGGGTGAGAGAGAGAGAGAGAGAGAGAGAGAGAGAGAGAGAGAGAGAGAGACAGAGAGTGTGAGTTAGAGAGAGAGAGAGACAGAGAGAGAGAGAAATGGGAAAATTAATGTATTCTTGTTATTGAAGAGTTATGGGAATCAGATCCCACAGGCTCCCAAGTGGAGTAAATGTGTTTTTACCCCTTGAATATCTCGACTGAATATGTGCATAGTGCATGGCAAATTATCACAAGCTAAGAAGACTACTACAAATAACCTACCTCAATCTGAAAGGTATAGTAAATAGAATTCTGGACTTGGAACCCGAAAGAACTGAATTCAAATCTTAGTTCCAGTACTCACAATCTGTGGTACCTTGGATGAAGCATGTAGCCTCTATGGGACTCAGAAAATAAAAGGATCAAGCTGGACTTAATGAAATCAAAGGATCCTTCTACCTCTACACTTTTATCTTATGAGCTCCCAATTCTTCTATAAACCACATCCAGACCAGGTGAGGAGAGAGTTAATGTTGCTGATGCTTTGGTCCCTAATTGTGTTATTTGATATTTGAATCTGCACAGTCTCACCCCTTCCCTCATTGGCTTCCTGTCCCAGAAATCTCATATTTTACATGGTACAAGCCCACATGCTAGATGTCTAGAAATGGAATCAATGCACAACTAAGTAAAGGGATAAATTTCCTTCCCTACTCTGTTACCGAAGCCTTCCAATAGATTGAATCATTGTTGTCTAAAGATGAATTGAGATTACTGCTGTGTCAGATTCAGAAATAAAAGGAATGGATGGTCTAGTTTTTAGTAAAGGAATTGAGAATTTACTGAGGCTCCTTAGTATGGGGGCTCACACCTGCAAGTTCCGGGCCATTTTTATTGCTGTTTTGTGGATATTAACAAGACTGGTATAAGTGCAAATGCAGCTTTTCTGTTGAAAGAGAATCCCTAATAAATATCTTAAAAATTTAGTTTTGGAAGGAACTCTGTGAAGAATCAATGTATAAAACAAAGCATTAAAATAATCTTATTCTGACTTTTATCATGCTTTCATTAGATATAGACAGTTTTAAACTGTAAGTCATTTAATCTATTTCAGCCACCCATTCCATTCAGACATCTCTCCATTGTGTTCCTTGTAGGTATTTCTAGCAATAACAATAACTACTATTTGTACAGTGCATTTAAATTTATGAAATTCTGTATATTTAGCATCTCAATTAGTTTTTACCACAAGTCAGTGATAGGAATTAAGCTCATTATCTTTATGTTACACTTGGTGAAACTAAAGGTTAGAGTTCAAATGATTCATCCTCGGCCACATGACTAGTAAATGTTAGAGGTAGATTCAAGTCCATGTCTTCCTAAATCCAAGTCCAACCCCTGCTTTTGTTCCTGCTGCTCAGATGGTAGAGTCAATAGGACACTGTATCTGCTACTGAGATGAGTGTATAGGTCTTATCTGAGGAGATAAATAACTGGAGTACACTAAGCCATATACTTTAAACACTTCTCATGCTAACTAGATTGGGCATGATATTAGGACCAATTCAAATAAAGTATGGAAAGAACTTTTCATATCTTGAAGCACTATAAAATGATAGTCATTGTCAGTAAATATTAGCATTGATGTTATTTTATTGTCATTTAGACTCTGAACAGTTACAGCTCTAGTGAACTGAGAGTTGAAGAGGGGAAGTGAAGCAGAATCAGTCTGGAAAAATAAGTTGGAGTCAGGGTGTAAAGGGCTTGAAATAGTTAAAAAGTTTGTATCTTATTCCAGAGTCAATGAGTCACTGAAATTTTATGAGTAGTATATGTCAGCTCTGTGTATTAAGCACATAAATTTGATGGATATATCGGTGTCTATCTATATCAATAGATATATAATCTATATCAAATTGCTAACTTTCTTGGGGTGGAAGAAAACTTGAAACTTAAATTTGTATTAAAAATTTATATTGAAATTAATTGTACATATAATTGGAAATAATAAAATACTATTTCGAAAATGATAGAAATTTGATAATTGAGTGTAGTGTGAATCTTGAGAGGAGAGATTTTAGAGGTAGGAAAATAAATTATAGTCCTGGAACGATTTGATAAGGTCATCATCTAATATATTGGTCCAATGTTATTGGAAAGCTACAAAGAAACCAGAAAAGGGAGTTAATCATTCCATTGTACACTGTTTTTATCAGAAAATTAGTAGAATTGTGTCCAGTTCTGGGAATCATATTTTTATGAATGACATTTCAAAAATAGTGTTTATCCAGGTGATAGGGCTATCCATATGGTCAATGAACAGTCTCTAAAGGAGAATTGATTAAAGGAACTGAGGAAGAAAATATGTGGAAGTCTTGAGAGCTGGTTTTAAGGGTTTATAGAAGTGCTTCTTAGAAGAAAATAGATTTTTTTTCTGCTTACACCTAGAGGGTTGAACTGGGACCAATAAATAAAATCGTTATTTTTTTTTGCTTGATATAAGTGAAAAACTTGCTAAAAAAAAGAATAATTAAGTGAAATGAGCCACCTCAGGAAGTTATGGGCTATCCTTGATAGACATCAAGGAAGTTATAGAGGGAATTCCTCTGAGGTTCCATCTGAATCGAAGATTCAATGAAGGAATTTCTGTCTCAGTAGTGCATAACATGTTCCTTCCATATTCCCCACCACTATTCTGAGTTTTATACCATGAGCAATATGAGAGGAAGGAAGCATTTCATGAAAGATCTTTTGGGTCTTATTTTTTCAACTATAAAAAAAGTTTAGATTTAATGACCTCTGTTTTTTTTTTTTTTCAATTGTAAAATTACATGAGTCTTCATCTATACACCAAATGAACATTTACCATTTGTGGGTGTTAAAGGTTTACACAATTCTAAAGAAAAAAATGTTCACAGCAATATACACTCTGAAATTGAGTTTCAGAACTAGATGACAAATGGAAATTCTAATGAAGGAGGACCCATTTGAGGTTCTCAAAGTCTATTGCTGAGAAAATCTTATTTTTATTTGTGTGGCAAGTCCAATTAGTCCTGTGGGAAAAAAATTGTCACATTTGATCTTTCATTGTTTTTAGTCACTGTATTCTGTAAATTCAGCAATCCAATCTAATAAACATTTATTCAGTGCTTACTATGTGCCAGTGTCACTATGCTGTTAAAATGCCCTTTCTGCTTTAGTATGTAAGGCTAATTCAGTCTCCCCTTCCCATACCAGCTATCGACCCAGATCCAAACAGTTAAAGGTGATCTGGTCTCCTTCATTGTAGACATAAATAAATGCAGTCTTCTGATCTGATATACTAAGTGGAAGTATGGGGGGGAACAGATCATATGAAAGAATTCAGAAATGAAATACATGAATTTTCATTTATTGGAAATGGAAGTTAAGGATACGAACATTTCTATATTGACTGCTATTTGCTTTTCAAATATTATATCATATAATCTTCAAAACAACTCTGGGATGATTGCAGATAAGGAAACTTAGGCAAACAGAAATTAAATGACTTACCCAGTAATTCTCAAAAGTTAGTATCCGAGGCTGAATTTTAACTTGTGTCTTGCTAATGCTAGGCTGAATAATCTATTCATTGATCTTCCTAGACTTTGTGGGATAGTAAAGATAAAGTAAAATTAATAGAATTTTCCTCTCTCTAGAGAAGGTATTTTGACACCTCTGTGTATTTTCCATTTCATTTTTTCATCATCTGTAGATATTATTTCTTGATTGTTATCAAGTTTATTTTCTATTTTCCTTTTCTTTCTCTTTCTCGTTTCCTAATTCTATCTGCAATTATAGAACATCAGTTTCAATTTCATGCCAACATCCCCAATGGGATACATATAATCACAGAATGAAACAAGTCATACTTTTGATTTCAAATAAGTAGGTTACAAAGGGAATTCTTATGTCTTTCTAGCATGTATTAAAAAAAAATCAATGATCTGCTCCAATCCCCCTTGTTTACATGTCTTTACTCCTGATCACACTTGGAATCATCAGTTCATTGAAGAAAGATATTTGGTTTCATTATATGATCCCCAAAAGTACAGTCCAGGTCAAGTACAGTGTTGAATCTACCTCCTGCCCCTAGCTATGGCATAATATATTTGAGCAATGTTGAATTTAGTAGCCATAAATAGTTTTGGATTTGGGGAAGAGGAAAGTATTCAGAGTCACTGAGGTTGAAAGAATAAAGTTCTGCTGAGGAAACTAAACTAATGATTGACATTTTACCCTCTTTTGATTTTTATAGGAGGGATATTGACTATAGAAATTCCCAGGCATTTATTGTTATATCAAGATTCATGGGTCAGAGTCAGGTTTGTGTTAGGTAAAGCATTGTTATTCAAATTTCAGCTAAGGAAACTAAACTGATGATTGACATTTTACCTTATTTTCATGTTCATAGGAGGACTATTTACTATAAAATTTCCTAGGCATTTATTGTTATATCATGATTCATGTGTCAGAGTTGGGTTTCTGTTAGTAAAGCATTGTTATTCTAGTTCTCAGAAGAAAGATTCCATGTCTATCATGAGAATTAAAAAAAAATATAAATTTCAATTTTGTGCAAAGAGATTTTAACTTTATTTTGCTGCCTATATCATTATAGGCAGGGGAGAGCTTTTGAGTATTTTGAAGATTTAGTCTATTCTGTCCTGAAGGAAGATAACTTAGGAAGCAATATAAAAGTTAGATTCATAGAGGAAAGAGAGTGTAAGAGGCAGGAGAATTAAGTTTTGTTTTGAGAGTTTTTCATGTAGTTGGCAATGAATTGGATTAGTGAAAGTTCTAGTTGGGAGGAGAGGGAGGACATTAGACAAATTCTGGAATGAGATCTGTTCATTCATGACAATTTGTTGCTTATGTGACAGTCTGGGGCAGCAGAAAAATTTATAGATATTTTAAGTACAAAATAGTGAATTTTGGTGCAAATCCCAGAAAGGAAAAACATAAGAAGAGGGAAGGCTGAGTAAAGGTTTATGTTAGGTTTTGGACATATCAAGAATGCAATACTGGTGGATAGAAATTCAGGCATTGATGTACTAGTGATTGTTCAGATTTATGTTTTAATTTCAGGAGGGAGAAGAGGATCATAGTTATTAAGGAGAGAATTCTTTCTCTAGGGAACATGCTGAAAGAAGTCATGAGATTGAGGAGATGAGAGGGAGATTAAGACAAACACACCAGGAGAAGGCAAAAGATAGAGATAGGAAATGAGAGGGAGAGAGAGAGAGAGAGAGAGAGAGAGAGAGAGAGAGAGAGAGAGAGAGAGAGAGAGAGAGAGAGAGAGAGAGAGAGAGAGAGAAAGAATATAGTCTGTTATACATAAAGGAAGAAAGCTTTATTATCACCAGCATATTAAGGGTTTGGGATAAATATGAAGAAACAATAAAAATGGTAACAAAGGAGCACTTAGAAAGGTAGGAGATAAAGATGGCAAGTGTACTGGCTCAGAAATCCAGAGAGAAAAGAGTGTCTGCAGCAGAAGAGGGTTATCAATGATTTTAAAAACTATAGAGGGGTCAAGGCCTTTGGATTGAGCGATGAAGTCATATTTGTTGGGTTTTGAGAGAGCAGTTTCAGTAGAGTTGGCAAAAATCTTAAAGCATTATTTTGTGGAGTGAATAGGGAAGCAAAGAAATAGTGCAGATTGCCTTTTTTAAGAAGAAATTTTATTATGAAGGGGAACAGAAGGATTATTGGTTGCGGGACAGATTCGAAAGGTTTAGAGTAAGTTTTTTCTTTTATTTTTAGATTTAGGAAATCTGTGCATGTTTAGTTTTGGAATAAAGGGAAGGCAAGGACTGAAGATACATCTATTTGAGGGGATAAATGACAGCGTAATGAAGGAAACAACAATAACAATAATAATTCATCATTTTTTGTTTTGTTTTGGTTTATGGTTTTTGTAGGCCACTGAAGTTATGTGGTTTGTCTAAGGTCACACTTCTAGCTAGTAACTAGTGTCTTAGTCTGGAATTTTCTTCAGGTCCTCCTGGGGCTTTTACTCTATCCACTGTGTCACCTAGCTATCCCCATATTTGTCATTTTAAAGTTAACAAAATACTATGTTCACCAAAACCTTGTGAGTTAATGTAAAAAGATGGTCCTTGAAAGTCAAGTACCTATTCATTGATAGGAAGTCAATAGTTTGGTTTTAAACTAATGGTAAAAATGAGATCTGAGAAATGATTCAATTTTATGTTTCAATTAAGTTCATTAGCACAATTAAGTTAATTGATTGACTGAATTAGAATGGTTGAAATGTATTGGACAAATAATTATTCTCATCAGAATTAGGAGAAAGATCCATCTTATCAAGAAGTTACATGTAAATGAAGAAGGAGAGGATAGAAGAAAATCAAATCAGTTTGGGAGAACATAAACATAGTTAGGCAGAGCTCCCCCAAGCATTAAGAAAAAGCTTTTGTAACAAGGCTGGGTTGAGGACTTTTAGAAAAGAGTCTATGATACTGAATCTTTTTCCCTTTTTCTATCCTCCCTTCTATCCAAATTTCCCACTATAGACCCTTACTAGTTTTTCCAATTACATGAAAAGATGGTTTTTAAGATTACTTTTAGTATAAGTTTGGAGTTTAGTTTTTTCTCCATTCTTCCATTTCCTACCCTTTCCCCTTGACAGATCTGATATAGGTTAGACATATACAATCATGTTTAACACATTTGTATATTAGTTATGCTGTGAAAGACGAATCAGAACTAAAGGGAAAAGCAATGAGGAAGAAAGAAAAAAATGTTTTAAAAAGTGAACATACTCTGCTTTGCTCTGCGTATGTCATCCTCTATAGTTTTTCCTATGGATGTGGGGTCATAAGTTTTTACAGTTGAGGAAAGCTAAGTCCATCATAGCTGATCATCACATAATGTTGCTATTAATGTGCAGAATGTTCTGGTTTTGGTCACTTCAATCAGTATCATTTCACCAAAGTCTTTCCAGGCTTTTCTGAAGCCTAGGCTATTCATGATTTCTTACAAAATAATAGTACTCCATCACACTCATATACCATAGCTTAGGCATTCCCTAATTGATAGATATCCCTTCAGTTTCCAATTCTTTGCCACTATAAAAAGCTGCCAGAAATATTTTTGAACATGGGATCTATCCCCCTTTTTTATAATCTCTTTGGGATATACACCTAATAGTAGTATTGCTGGATCAAAGGTATGCACAGTTTTATTGCTCTTTGAACTTAAGTAGAAATTGGTCTCCACAAAGATTGGATCAGTTCACAATTCCAACAAAAATGCAAGTATCACAGTTTTCACATATTTTCCTCAATAAGTAATTTAATTTAGGCAGAATTGTCATTTTTATTATATTAGCTGTATCTAGCCTTGAGCAATTGACATTTCCCCAATTTATTTAAAGCCAATTTTATTTTTTTGAAGTCATTTGCTATTGTTTTCATACTCTGTGGTTATGTTGACAAGTTGACTACCAAGTTATTTTTATCTTGTCTACAGTTACTTTAAATGGAATTTATTTTGCCAATCAGTTTTGTTTTATGCGTATATGTATATGTATATGTATATGTATATGTATATGTATATGTATATGTATATGTATATGTATATGTATATGTATATGTATATGTATATGAAAGCTGATGATTTATGTGGGTTTATTTTGTATCCTGCAACTTTGGTAAAATTGTTAATTGTTTTAAGTAGTTTTGAGTTGATTAGCTGGAATTCTCTAAGGAAACCATCTTATCATCTGCAAAGAGTGAAAGTTCTGTTTCTTCATTGTCTAGTCTATTTCCTCCAGTTTCTTTTTCTTCTCTTATTGCTAAAGCAAACATTGCTAAAACAAAAAATAATAGTGGTAATGGACATCCTTTTTCTTACTTGGAATATTTCTAGTTTATCTCCTTTTCACATAATGCTTGCTGACAGATGTTGCTTTTCATTTTTAAAGAAAATTCATTTATTCCTAACATCTGTAGTATTTTTATTAGAAATGGGTTCTTTATGTTGTCAAAAGCATTTTCAGCATATATTGAGATAATCATATAATTTCTATTAGTTTTGTTATTTATGGTCAATTCTGATGACAGTTTTCCTCATATTGAACCAGCTGTATTCCTATCAGATCATAATATGTTATTCTAGTGATAACTTGTAGTAATCTCTATTCTAATATTTTATTTAAATTTTTTGCTCCAAAATTGATAAAAGAAATTGATCTATAAATTTTTTGTCTAGTTTGGTTCTTCCTGGTATACTAATTAGCCAAATATTGTCATAAATATTTTGGCAAAAATCCATTAATTTTTCAAATTGTTTATAAACGATTATGATTAATTCTTCTTTAAATGTTTGGGAGAATTCTCTTGCAAATGCATCTGAAGCTTGAAATTTTTTCCTTAGGGAATTTGTTCATCACTTCTTCAATTTCTTTTTCAGAAATAGGATTAAGTATTTTATTCCCTCTTCTGTTAATGCGTATAATTTATGTTTTTATAGATTTTCATTCATTTCACATAGAGTGTGAGATTTATGGCCATATCATTGGTCAAAATAGCTCTGAATTATCAATTTAATTTGCTCCTAATTGGTGGTCAATTCACCCTTTCATTTTTGATACTGGAAAATTTGCTTTCTTCTTTTTTTAAAAAAAAGATTTATGTCTTTCATTGTTTTTTTCTTAAAACCAAATTTTATTTATTAGCTTAATAGTTTTATTACTGTCAGTTCTATTAATTTATCCTTTGATTCTCAGAATTTCTAATTTGGTATTTAATTGGGGATTTTTCAATTTTTCTTTATCTAGTTTTCTTAGGTGTATTCCCAATTTATTGATCTCCTTTTTTTTCTCTATTATGTTTATGTAAGCATTTAGAGATATAAAATTTTCCCTACTACTTTGGCTATATTCCACAAGTTTGGATATATTATCTCATTGTCATTGTCTTGAATGAAATCATCGATTATATTTATGATTTGTTTGACCCATTCATTCATTCTTTAAATTATATTATCTAATTTTCTATTGTATTTTAAGTCTATTTTCCATGACCTATGTGATTTTCATTACATGATGACCTGAAAAAGATGAATTTAATATTTCTGCCTTTCTGTATATGATTATCAGATTATATTATATTCTAAGACAGATTTAATTTTTGTATAGGTGCCATGTACCTCTGAGAAAAGTGCGTATTTCTTCCCATTGATATTCAATTTTCTCCCTATGTCTATAATATTGAACTTTTCTCAAATTTTATTTACCTCAATATCTTCCTTCCTTATTTTGTAATTAAATTTATCTAAGAGACAGAGGTTGAGGTCCCCCCTTGTTTAGATTTTACAGTTTGTTTTCCTATCACTTGTTTAATTTCTCCACTAATAATTTGGATGCTATACCATTTGTTGCATATATGTTTAAAATTGATATCACTTCATTGTCTATGGTACCTTTTAGGAGTTGTAGTTTTCCTTCATTAACACTTTTATTTAGATCTGTTTTTTGTTTTGCTTTTTTTTTTGAGATAAGCATGGCTACCCTTGATTTTCCCCCACTTCAACTGAAATATAACATTTCTGCTCTAGTCTTTTACCTTTGCTCTTACATATATCTCTCTACTTCAAATATACTTCTTGTAAACAGCATATTTTGGATTATGGTTTTTAATCCACTCTGCTACCTGCTTCCATTTTATTGGAGAGTTTATCCCATTCATATTCATATTACTAATTGTAATTAAGATTACTATGATTACTAACTGCATTATCTTCCATCCCGTCTTCCCTTCATTTAAAGTTTTCTCTCTCCTTTAACCATATCCCTCCTCTCTTGTGTTTTGCTTCTGACTGCAGCCTCTTTCACTCAGCCCTCTCTTGTAACAACCTCCCACCTTTTTCTTTTTCCTTTACACTTCTAATTCCATATAAGGCAAGAATAATTTCTAATCCTTACTGAATGTATATATTCCCTCTTTGATCCAAATCTGATGAAGGTAAGATTCAAACAATTCTCATCACTCCTTTCTTTCCCTTGACTGCAATGTCTTCATAGGATATTATTTACCCCATTCTGTCTCCCTCTCCTACCTTTCCAGGACAATCCCTTTTGTTAAATTTCTTAACGTTTTTTATAACATACCATCAAAATCAGTTTATGTCCATTCCGTCTGTCTAATTATGCTCCCTTTAAGATAGAGTTCTCAAGAGTTATATGTATCATCTCTCATTTAGGGAAGGACTTAATATTACTGAATTTTCCTTTTTCTTTTTACCTAATACCTTTGTGTTTTTCTCTTGAATTTCATGTCTGAAGATAAAATTTTCCATTCAGCTCTAGTTTTTCCATGAGGTAAATTTTAAAATTGCCTATTTTGTTGAATTCCAAATTTTCTGCTAAAAGGATTTGCTCAATTTTTCTGGAGAGTTGGTTCTTGGTGGTAATCCAAGCTCTTTCCCCTCCAGAATATCATATTCAAGACCCATTAATTCTTTATTTATGTTGCCAAGTCCTGTATAATACTGAATGGAGATCCTTGCTATTTGAATTGTTTCTTTCTAGCTGCCTGCAATATTTGTCCTTCACCTGATAATTTTGGAATTTGGTTACAATCTTTCTTGAAATTTTTAATTTTGGATACCTTTCAGGAGATTTTTGGTAGATTCTTTCAATAACTATTTTATCCTTTGGTTTCATGATCTCAGGGCAGTTTTCCTGGCTGATTTCTTGAAAGATTTTGTCCAGGATCTTTTTTGGTCATGGCTTTCAGGTAGTCCAATAATTCTTAAATTATCTCTACCTGATTTTGTTTTCAGGTCAGTTTTTTTTCCAATGTAGTATTTTAAATTTTCTTCTACTTTTTTCATTTTTTAATTTTTCTTACTAATTCTTGACTCCTGGAGTCATTTGTTTCTACTTCCCCAAATCTATTTTTCAAAGAATTATTTTCTTCAGTTGGTTTTTGCATCTCCACTTCAATTTTATCAATTATGCTTTTTAAAGTAGCTCTTTTATTTTTTCCATTTCCCTAAATGTATATTTGAAGAAAATGTCTTCTTTTCCAATTTGCCCTATCTTATTTTTAAAGATTTCATTTGTCCATTTATTAAATTGTAATGTTTTTAATTTTGTTTTATCTATTTTTCTGCCTGTCTGCATTTGATTATACATTGTTTATGCCATAGGGCAGGGCTGTCCAACTTTAACTTTTAAAAATTTTATTGAAAAAAATGGACAATATATTTTGATCTGCCATTTTAGTGAGAGCTCTACGATAGCTCAGTTTCATTTACTAAAGTGTTTAGTAGATTGTGGGAAACAACCATGGTCTGAGAAGCCCTTACCTGTCACCTGGGCTCCTGGCGGGGCAGCGGGCCGGCAGCGCCTCCAGATTCTGGCCCGGCCTGTGCGTCCCTTCGGCCGGCCCATCCCGCTGTGGGCTGCGCGGCAGCCCTGGGCCCCCAACATGATCCATTTCATATTGCTGTTCAGTCGACAAGGGAAATTAAGACTGCAGAAGTGGTATACTACACTCCCCGATAAAGAGAGAAAAAAAGATCACCCGAGAAATTGTACAGATGATTCTGTCTCATGGTCAAAAGATGAGCAGTTTTGTTGACTGGAAGGATTTAAAAATTGTTTATAAAAGATATGCTAGCTTATATTTTTGCTGTGCAGTAGGAAATCAGGACAATGAACTGTTGACGCTAGAGATTGTACATCGTTATGTGGAATTACTAAACAAGTATTTTGGAAATGTCTGTGAACTGGATATTATATTTAATTTCAAAAAGGCATATGTTATTCTTGATAAGTTTATAATTGGAGGAGAAATCCAGGAAACCTCAAAGAAAACTGCCGTCAAGGCTATAGAAGACTCTGATATGTTACAAGAGACAATGGAATAATATATGAGCAAGCCTGCATTTTAACTGAAAATTCTACTTGGCTGTATGTCTTAAATCTGCAAAATTTCAGCTGGATATGGTTCTTTTCTGATGTGCTAGAGTCTTATGCCAAAAATAACTTAAATGGATTTTGCATGTAAACCTTCTTGAATATTTTGGGATATGGTGTTCAACTAGTAAGACTTAAAATTATAGCATATTTGTAACAGGTGCATATATAAATGCATATATATGTAGATATATTAATTATTCTTTGTGCATCTCAACTATGAAACTTAACAACCATCATTTAGTAGTCTGCATATTTTGTTTGTATAATTATTTTTCCAGCAAAATAATAATTTTAAATTATTTTTGAGAAATGAACGATGCTATATTTTTGCTAGTATCCTCAAAGGACAAGTTTGCCATTATTTTGTAAAAAAAATATTGTGAATGTACTGCTGTCTATTTTGGACTAAATATTTTTTTCTAACTATACAGTTCATTTTTATTATGATTTCATAATCTGTCAAAGTAATATAAAAGGTCAGTTATTAGATAATTATAGGCAAAGTGTGTATGTGTGTGTGTGTTTGTGTGTATCCCCCCATACATAAACGTGTGTGTGTGTGTGTGTGTGTGTGTGTGTGTGTGTGTACACACATCCACTTGCACAACACTTCAACACAGCTTCAGTCTATTATAACTGGCTTGACTGTCTTGTCTTGAATTTATTATTCAGACTTGACTTTGGTAAAATAACAGCAAGGATGAAACACAACTACCTATCATTCTAAACAAAAGCAAATCTTCAGGAGGAGCTGTCTAGTATGAAATTGTTCTAATAAAATTTTGGCAGTCAGAATTGTAAAATATGAAATTATCAACATTTTTTTTGTCAAAAATCACAGATTTTCACATTAAAAGGGAGTGAGTTTACTGGCCATTTAGTCCAAATTTAGTAATTTATAAGAATGTTTTTTATAACTTATTTGTTTCACAACTCAAATGATCTGACTGACTTCCTTTGAGAGATGTGATAAGATGATTCAGCTATTAGCCACAGTGTAATACCCTGGGACTTCAAGCAATTATTGCTATTGACTGTGGTGTCAACACTTCTTTCTTTTGATGCACAGAGAATTCTTGTTCATCGAAATGAGACATCTGCATACTCAAGGGTAGGAAAGTCTCTAGTTAGTAAGTATTTTGTAATTTTCAGTTCCAATTTTCTAATACCTTAGGACTTTTCAGCATTTTAATTTGCATCGAGTATTTTCCCTAGTACCTGGACAGTGTTAGTCTGGAGGTCTAAGTTCACTCATATTGCAGTGATTAGGAGGACAATCTTGGTCAATTTTCCTAGGAGATGGATCTGCCTACTATGTGGGTGTCTTTAGGAAATTTTGAAGGGATGACTTCTGAAGGAATTTGCTAACACTAAAAATTACTTTTTGTCTGCTTTAGTAGACATGCACACATTTTTTACACAGATTCCTGGTTGATGAGACAAACTAGGTGAATCAATACATTTTTAAGATTTTTCCCTCAAATTAACATTTATAAACATTATTATACTCATTAGGACCAGAAAATGTTTGCTTATTTTTTTTTTATATATCTTTCCTTGCGTAATCACTTAAACTCAATCAAGATATCAAGTTGAAATTTTGCTTAATCTGTTTTTAATCATTTGATGTACTTGGAGTATCCATTGTCCAGTTTTATAGTTAAACTCATCATCCAGGTCTTCACTACATAAAGAAAATAAAGATGAAGTTTTTCAAGAAAAAAAAAATAAAGTGTTTAGTAAACCAATAGGGAGCCACACAAAATTGCTCTGTGAGTCATATGTGGCCCATCAGCTGTATTTTGTACATTTCTGTCTTTGGGTCTGGTCATTTTTGATTTAGGTTTCATGAACTGCAGAAAAAAAATATTTTTTCTATCCCTATTCAGTTTTCTCCAGAGATGTATCATATCTAAATTTCACCTTCATAACTTCCTGTTTGTTAATTTTGTTAGATTTATTTAATTCTGAGAGAAGGGAAATTGAGTTCCCCCATTTTTGTGGTTTTTCTGTCTATGTCTCCTTGTAATGTTCAACTTCTCATCCTAGAATCTGGATGCTATACCACTTGGTGCATATATGTTTAATAATTATATAACTTTATTGCCTATAGTCCTTTTAAGAAGATTTGGTTTCCTTCCTTATTCTTTTAATGAGACCTGTTTTTGCTTTTTTGTCTGAGATGAAGAGTGTTACCCCAATTTTTTTTTTACATTACCTGAAGCATAATATGATCTATGCCAGCCTTTTATCTTTACTATATTTATATATAAGAAAACTAATTCTGTATTTCCCTCCACGCTCTTTCCCCATACTTCCCTTTTTCTTTTACTATTATTCCTCTCATGAATGTTTTACTTCCTTTCCCCTTATTTCTTTTAAACTTCAACCTTAACTTTACATTTACTTTTCTCTTTGCTTCCCTTTTATCAATCCCTTCTTCTTCATATTTTTAACTTCCCTGTTTACTTTGTGGATATATTTATCTAATTCGAAGAGAGGGAGGTTAAAGTCCTAGTATAGTTTTATTCTGTCTAAGTCTTCCTGTAACTATTTTAACTTCTCCTCGAAGAATTTGGATATTATCCTACTTGTTACATATAGGTTTAAATTGGGTATTATTTCATTGCTTATATTATCTTCTAAGAATATGTACTTTCCTTCATCATCCCTTTTAATTAGATATACCTTTTCTTTTGCTTTGTCTGAGATTTGCTTTACTACCCTGCTTATTTTACTTTACCTGAAGTATGGTGTGTTCTGCTCCAGTCTTTCCTTTGTCCTTTGTGTGTCTCTCTTCTTAAAATGTGTTTTTTGAAAAACCTACTGTAGAATTCTGCTTTTTAATCCACTTTGCTATTCAATTCCTGTTTATTTGTGCATTCATCTTAGTGATATTTATAGTTTTGATTATTAACTTTTAATTTTCCTCCATCCTCTCTCCTACGTATTTGTACAATTCTCTTTTCTTTCTTATTCTCTCTTCACCAATGTTGTCTTTCTGATTGGTCCCTTTTGATCATCCCTCTTCCCTTTCCTTCTCTCTTTCCCCTTTTACTTATTTAACTTTTTGTATAATTTAACTTTACCTTTACTTTTCCTTTGGACTCTCCTTTTATCAGACTTTTTTTTCCATTTCCTTTTCCTTTTTCTCCTCACCCCTACTTCCCTCTTAGATAGGATACATTCCTTAACCGCAATAGGAAATGTGTGTTATTCTCATTATGGGCAAAGTCTGTTCACTAGTCATACTTACTCAGTGTTCTATTTTCTTTTTTTTTACTTCTTGCAAGGGGCTTGGATTAGGTGGCCTGTTTGGGACCACGGAGCCTGGTGGCTCGGTGTCAGGGGTGGTATGTGGGCTTTGGGCCTCTTGGCACAATGCTCAGTCTGCTGCACTACTCAGTCACCCTACAGCACATTTTAGAAGAGGGACAGAGTGAAAGGAAAGAGAGAATATAATATATGGTAATAGGGTAGAATGGTTGGAGGGATTTACAATCAACAACGGCAACAGTGTAAAAATATGGAAATAACTTCTATGATGGACTTAGCTTAAAGTATGTTATCCACCCAAGACAGAGCTGATGGTATTAGAATTTGGACTGAAATACATTTTCCCCCCTTTCCTTTACTTTATTTCTCATGATGTTCTATATTTTAGGGGGAGGGATATTATGTTTAATCTTAAACAAGAATATTTTAGTAAAGTATAAAAAAGCATCACTTGTACACAAATATTCATAGCAGCTCTGTTTGTGGTGGCAAAGAACTGGAAATTAATGTAAATGTCCTTCAGTTGGGGAATGGCTTCAGAAACTGTGGTATATGTATGGAATGGAACACTATTGTTCTATTAGAAACCAGGAGGGATGGGAACTCAGGGAAGCCCGGGAAGATTTGCATGGACTGATGCTGAGTGAGATGAGCAGAACCAGAGGAATATTGTGCACCTTGGCAGCAACATGAGGGTGATGACCAATCTGGATGGACTTGCTCATTCCATTAGTGCAACAATCAGGTACAATACTTTATTTTTCTTCCTTAGGGATTTCATTTCTCTCTCATCACATTTAACTTAGATCAATGTATACCATGGAAATAATGATAAGACTAACAGACTGCCTTCGGTGGGGGGGGGGTTGGGAGAGGGAAGCAAGATTGGGGAAAAATTGTAAAAAATTGAAAATAAAAAAAATAATATTTACTCAGTGTTCACATCCTCCTTTATTTACTCCTATAATATGTCCTTTATTCCTCTTTATGTGGTTCTATTTGTCTTCAAGTGCTTCATCTTCTCCCAGTAAATCATTCTTTTCAAATTTTAATTGATTTATACCTATCACAACCTCTGTCAAGATACACTATTTTTATGTTTCCTGATAGAAGTACAGTTTTCAAGGATTGACTGATTGGATTGATTTATTAGTGTCACAACTTCCTAAATCAATTCATATCTACAATGTCTTCCAAGGACACTCGCTCCAATTATCCTTATAGAAATACAACTGTCATGAACTAAAGGAACATGTAAAGCAACATCACTTCATGATCTATTTATACTCCCTCCAACTGTTACATTAGTAATATCACTTTTTTTGCCCTAAATTATCTCCTAAAGAATCATCACTTTCCAGATCCATCTATAGCCGTGCTCTCTGTTTGAATATGCTCCTTTTAACTATTCTAAAAGAAATGTATTTCTCAAGTTAGACATATTATCTCCTTTATCGGGATGTACACAGTTTAATTTTATTGACATTTTTTCCCACTTTCCATTTACACTTTCATGAATCTCCTGAATCTTGTATTTGAAGATCAAATTTTCTATCCAGTTCTCTTCTTTTTATAAGATACATTTGAAATTCCTCCAGTTCATTGAAAGTTCATTTCTTTTCTACTGAAAGAATATCCTTAATTTTTCTGGGTAGTTAATTCTTGGTTGTAATACAATGTCCTTTGCCCTATGGAATATCATATCTTGGGTCCCCTGATCCTATAATTTTCAAGCAGATAAATGCTTCATAATTTTGTCTATTGCTCTCTTTTATTTAAATTTCTTTTTTTACTACTTGTGTTATTTTCTCCTTTAGCTGAAAATTCTGAAATTTCATTATACTATTTCCTGGAATATTATTCTGGAATCTCTTTCTGGGGGAGATCAATGTATTTGTTCAAGGACTATTTTGTTTCCTTCTTCTAGGATGTTAAGACATTTTTAAATATAATTTCCTGCAAGTTATTGCCTAGGTTCTTTTTTCTGATCATGACTTTTAAGTACACCCATAATTCATAAATTATCCCTCCTGAACCTATTGCCCACTGAGTCACTTTTCCATAGAGTTACTTTACATTTTTAGCCTATGTTTTGAGACTTTTATTTTTGCTTGATGGAATCTTGGTATCTCATATTGTCATTCATTTCTATTTGTCCAGTTCTACTTTTTAGGTTTTTTTTTCTTTAGTTAGCTTTTATGTTTCTTTTTTTCCAGTAGCATTATTTTACTTTTTGGTGAATTGGCTTCCTTTTCTGGTTAGTTAATTTTACTTTTTGATGAGTTATATTCCTTTTCCAGTCCTTATCAGAATAATATTGTCTATTCTTTGTTCTCTTTTTGTTTTTTCTTTCTTTTGATAGTTGAACTTTGCTCCTGGACAACAGGTTGAATGCTCCCAAGCTTTGTGTCCTGGGGTCAAGTGATCTAGTCCTTGGTTTACTGCTTGCCTATGCCATTAACCTTTTCTGAAATTCCTCCATAATATCTTGCGTTGAGAACAATTTTCTTTTTTTAAATTAATTTTTATTAAAGATATTATTTGGGAAACAGTTTCCTTTTTTTGTGAATTCTATTGATTTAAGATATTTTTTTTACAGGGATCATTAAAAGTTGGTTTGGAAAGAATTCTGGGAGCTTCCTAGCTTCATACTCCCAACTTAATCTGCCCAAGAATTCGCTCAATTGTATGGTGTTAAATTTCTCTTTCATTTCTCTTTCCATTTTTTACTCGATATTTAATGTTCATTTTGAGATCTTCCCAAACATCTTTTTGATCTGGAGACCAATTAGTATTCTCCTTTTTGGCTTCCCATTTAGTACTTTTTCTGTCATTCTTTTCTGAGATGCTGTTATGATCTTGCTTATCTACATAGTTGCTTTCTATTGTCACAGCTTTTTTCTGGTTTTTCCTACTTATTTTAAACTCTGCAACTAGGTAACAGAAGTTGTCCCAAACTTTTTTTTTTATTGGGGTAGGGATCACTCACAGACCAATGTGGAATTGCCAGCTAGGCTGGGGTCATCTAATTAAGTTATACCTCCTGCATAGGGGCTTCTGTATTGGAGTCCTCCTAGCTGGCCTATTGTGCCCTTAGTGCACTGGTCTTTGTTCCTGCACTGGGATCTTTTTCCCCTTCACCCCAGTGAGATAGATATTTTCTGAAGTCTTTGCCATAAATCTTGGGATGGAAAATGTTCCACTCTGTTTTTCTGTGAGTTCTTCAACTCCAGAATCTGTTTGGGGAGTTGATTGATATTGTATTTGAGGGAAGATGAGGAGAGCTGAGGGAAGTTCTTGGCTTCTTTCCATCATGTTGGCTCTACTCCCCAAATTAAATTTATAAATGATATTACATTTGAAGTCATAATAATGACTTAGACTATTGAGAATGCTGAAAATAAATTGTACAAAAGTTCTCATTAGTAACACTTAAGATAGCAGTCAAATAGGCTGAACAGCATCAATGTAGCAAAAGTTAATCAATCATTAGGAAGTAGAGGCATCAGGCATATTTTTCAAGAAATATAACTTTGAATAAAAGAGGATAAAATAGATAATGAATGAATAGGTTAAAATACAAAACTAAAACACAGAAAAGAGTGGGGGAAATCTAAGAATGTTTATAAAAATTTGGAGAGTAAAAAATTGAAGAAATATGTCTCTGAAATTTGTAGAAAAATATAACACTTATTCTTTTCTTGACTCTTGGAAACTGGTGATGTATAATGATAGAACAGATATTACTCATTAATTTGAAGCCTTATGTCATGGCTGACAGGGTCTGGACTGAGATAGATAAGCAAGTCATTCCCATCCTAGGGAATTAGGGGTAGGGTGGGAATTAGTTAATGAAATATGAGAGAGCAGTGAGTCAATATGAAGAGTCAGCACAAAGGTTCTAGAGAATAGTTTCTGTCCCAGTATCCTATGCACTTAATGACTCAGAGAGAAGAAGCCTGGAAGAGACTGTACCATCTATTAGAAAATAATGAAGGTAATGATGATGAAAATGATGATGATTATGATAAAAGGGAGGAAGAGAGAGAGAGAGATTTAAGTTGGGGAAGAAGGGAGGTTTATAATTGCAGTATTTTGCAGGAGGGAAAGGGTTCTCTGATTGGTTATTGAAATGGAGATACATAATTCCTGATTAAATTTTCCAATTGGGCAGTGCAAAAAGGATAAACTTTGCATCTTTCTCAGTAAATGATAGATGAGCAGTTTAGGGTAGGGGAAGTTCTAATTGGTTGACATTAGAATACAGGGCCATTTTATCTTGTTGCCCAGTTTGAAAAGAAACTGACTCTTTCATTAAATAGGAGTTGAGCAAGTATCTAGAAAGGATTTGCCCCACCTACATAGAGTGGAAGAGCTTCAGAAGTAAATGAAAATAAGCATAGACAGTTCTTGATTTGGTTAAATTCACATCAGACAAAAGTAACTTCACATAAATTAAGAAAGAAACTGCATCCCCCCCAATTTTTTGAATTTTACCATATAGTGCTATTCTCTCTCTCTCTCTCTGTCTCTCTCTCCCTCACTCCCTCCTTCCCTCCCTCCCTCCTCTTCCTTTTCTCATCCTCTAAACTTGGTACTCAATGTGGTACTCCCTTTATACAACTGCCACCAAAAATCCTAAAATCCAAAAAACTATCTAACAAAAGTCCTCCAAAAGTAAAAGTCAAAGAATCAATACAGAGGGATCATCATCTCTGCAGCCTGAATTGGAGTGTTGTTTGATAATTTTAATGGCAATAAACAAAATCTTTCCTAAACTTTGCACAAGTACCCATGATATATGTCTTCTGTCATACTCCAGTTGAGCATTACATGTCTGTATCCAGTGTCTCTGTGTTTCACCCATTCTCTATTGCTTGTGTTTGTTTCACATGTATCTGACCCTGAGGGAATATTCTTTCTTGCAATTCTGCTGATATTCTGATGTGACTGGCCCCATTTCTCATGTTCCTCCTTTTGATTTTAATTCTTTGCATTGTGCCATATGTCTCAAACCATGTCTTAAAACATGTGTCAGTCCCCTCACTCTACAGATGCATAAATCTTCCTTGTATCCATCTCTTCTCCATTCCTTCTCAGCATTTGCAAATTCTAATTAAATAAAACTCTCTTTATGTAAAAGTAAGTAGAAAGATAGAAAGATCCCCTTAAATTTAGTGATGACTGCTTTAGTTCCACCCATAGAAAAGTCTTGGCAGATAGTAATGAATTATTATTCTTGCTTACCTGACCAGTGTCCCTTTTCAGTCTCTGCTAGATTTACATAGCACTTAAGAAATATTACCTTTATATCTCCATAAGTTAAATGGTAAAAGTATCATTTCCCAAATTTCATATTGGAGGAAGTGAAGCAGAGAGGTGCCAAGTGAATTGTCCAGTTATATTCAGCAAATAAGTAAATTTCAAATCTCCCCTAATTTTAAATGTAATCCTTTTTGCCTTATACCATTTTGCTTCTCCTTAATGGAAACCCTGGTGAAGAGAAAGATATCAGGCTAATGGAGAATATTATTTCATTCTATAAAACATGAAGGAGGCTATTGATATATTTTAAGGAATAGTGGAAAAAAGTTTGAGCAGTTCTCACTGGATGCCTTTGATCGCAGTAACAGATTAAATGTTATTTGATGAATATAAAGAATAAGGGTCTGATTAGAAACCAGAATATATGAATAGATAAAAAGGGTAAGGAATACTTCTTATTAGCTATGATACTATTTGAATGTCACTTAGCTTTTTATATCTTCTTGTCATAAGTATCAAACAAATGAGATTTTAACTTTCTTCACATGGCAACAATGAGAATGATATGAGAATGCTTTATGTCATAAAGTAGTACATGCATACATATGACCTAATAGTCATTATATGTTCTCCACGTGAGAGAAAAGATCAATATAAAATACTTTCTAGTCATAACTTACCATATTCTTTCAGTAGACTCATAAACAAGATGGAGAATAGCAACCTCACTTCAGTGACTGAGTTCATCCTCCTTGGTCTTTCTAGCCAACCTGAACTCCAGGCACAACTTTTCCTGCTCTTCCTCATGCTCTACCTGATGATCTTACTGGGGAACCTGCTTATTGTGTTGCTGATATTGATGGATTCACGACTTCACACACCTATGTATTTCTTCCTTACTAATTTATCCAGTATAGAAGTATGTTACACATCCTGTGTCTTCCCACAGATGCTGATTCACTTCTTGGCACAGAGAAAGTCCATCTCATATTCCTGCTGTGTCATACAATTCTACACATCCCTTTCCTTTGGCATTGCAGAGTGCTATATCCTCTCAGTGATGGCTTTTGACCGCTTTGTTGCTATTCGAGATCCTTTAAGGTACTCAGTGACAATGAGCTGGGAGATTTGTGGGATATTGGCTGCTGGGTCATGGTTAGGTGGCTTTATGGCATCCACAGTCGACACTGTTGCTACATTCCAGCTCTCCTTCTGCCAGGATAATATTATCAATCATTTTGTGTGTGAAATGCCTGCCCTACTGCACATCTCTTGTACTGACACATCTCAGGCTGAGTTGGTCATGCATATTCTCTGTATCTTTACCCTTTTGTGCCCTGTCACATTTATCATCCTTTCCTATGCACACATCATCTTCGCTGTACTGAAAATTCGCTCTGCCCAGGGACGCAGAAAAGCCTTCTCTACTTGTTCTTCCCACCTTCTGGTTGTTACCCTGTTTTTTGGGACTGTTATGTCTCTTTACTTAAAGCCTAAGTCCCTGTCTTCTCCAGAATACAATAAGATTGTTTCTGTATTTTATGTAGTTTTAACACCTGTCCTTAACCCTCTCATCTATAGCCTGAGGAATAAGGAAGTGAAAATGGCTCTGAGAAAGCTTTTGGGTAAACCTGAAAGTGCTTAATTCCACATGAGTCTATGTAAGAAAAATTTGAGCCCAACAAATTTCCTTCTTCATGAATTTGTTTATAAGAATAAAAAATATATTTTATTGTATACAATTATATTGAAAAATAATTTTCAATATTTTTCCTACAATTTGAATTCCAAATTACTTTTCCTTTAATGCCTTTCACTATGCTTTGAGAGGGCAAGCAATTGTGTATAGATTATGTGTATGCTGTCATGCAAAACATACTTGTATGTTAGTGATGTAAAAAAACAAAGATAAAATAATTAATAAATAAAGGAAATAAAAGTCTGCATTTATATTTCATCAATTCATTGTCTAGAGGTGAATAGAAGTTTTTGTTCATAAATCTTTCCATATTGTCTTGGATCATTATATTGTCAAGGATAACAAAGGCATTTACATTTAATGAACATATAATTTTACTGTTACTCTGTATTATGTTCTCCTGATTTGTCCATTTCACTTTGCTTTAATTTATAAAACACTTTCTAGGTTTCTCTGAAGCCAACCTGTCCATCACTTCTAAAAGCATAATAGGATCCTATGAAAATCATAAACCAGTCTTCCGGCCAAGATGGCGAAGAGAAGACAGGTACAGTTCTAAAGTCTCCTGATCTCTTCCCCATCTATCACATGACACAAACCTCTTAAAAGAAATATGACCCACAAAACCCAGAAAGAAAAGCCAGGAGAAAGAACATCTACCTCAGCATTTGTTTCCAGCAGCAGCTTTGGCCGAATTCGGGTAGGTGAGTCTGGGCTCAGAGGGAGGATCAGCCCCGGGTCAGCCAGATTAACAGTTGAATTGGAACCGGGAATCTGAGGCCCTGAGAGCTGGACCTGCTGGATCAGCAGTGGGGCTGGAAGACAAGGACTTGGGTACGTGAGGGAGCAGAGGTGCTGGTGTTGGTGCTGTCCCCCGGGAACTTGTGCATGGGGCTGGGGGGTAGAGGTCTGGAGCAGGAGAGCTGAGGACACCATCCTGGGCTCCTCTGGTCCCATTACAGCTCAGACCTCCTCCCAAACAAACAAATGCAAACTACTTCTGCCTCAGGCACAGGTGTGTGAACAAAAGAACCAGCCCAGCTGAGGAATGACCTCAGGCCAGGGTAAAGCCCACCACTGATTGAAGGCAAAAAAATTCAATAGCACCAACCCCTGCCTTCAAGCAAAGAGAGAAGGCCTCAGCCAAGGTCACAGACACTCCAGAGAAAAAAACCAACACCTCCTACTGGCCAGCCAGAGAAACTGCACTCAGTGAGTAAAGCCTTTAGCAATCCCAAGCCCCTGTGAACCAGCCCCTCCACAACTTAAGGTCTTAGCAAAATGAAGAAGGGTCAGTGAAAGTGGGATCCATAGAAAAATTCCTGGTAGGGAAAGACCCTAACTCAGAGAGACCTGGAACCTCTGAGGAGATTACAATCTGGTCTCCAGCACAAAAGACTTCCTTCAAGAAATAAGGAAGGAGCTTAAAACTTTGGGACAGACAATTAAAACCATGCAACAATAAAACAAAACCCTAGAAAGTACAATTGGACAAATACAAATGGAGAATAAATCTCTCAGATCATCAATAGGACAGTTACAAAATGAGAATAAATCTCTCACAGCATCAATTGGACCAAAGGAAAATAAGAATAAATCTCTCAGATCCTCAATTGGACAAATACAAAATGAGATTAATTCTCTCAGATCCTCAAATGGGCAAATGCAAAAAGAAATTAATTCTCTCAAAATCTCAATCGGTCAAATGGAAAGCTCTTTCAAAAGTAGAATTGACCAATTGGAAAAGGAATTACAGAAGGATAATGAAGAAAAATCCTCCCCCAAAACAAGAATGGAGTCTACAGAAACTAATGAATCCATGAGACAGCAAGAGTCAGTTAAACAAAATCAAAAAATAGAAAAAATAGAAGCAAACGTAAAATGCCTCATCAACAAAACCACTGACCTCCAGAACAGATCGAGGAGGGGCAAGCTGAAAATTATAGGACTTCCTGAAAACATTGAAGAGAAAAAAAACCTGGACTTAATATTACAGGATCGAGTGATGGAAAACTGCCCTGATATCATGGAACCAGAGGGCAAAGTAGTTATTGAAAGAGTAGATCGATCCCCACCAGAAAAAGATCCTAAAATGAAAACACCAAGGAATGTTGTGGCCAAACTGCAGAACTATCAGATAAAAGAGAAAATGCTGCAAGCAGCCAGAAAGAACCAATTTAAATATCAAGGAGCCACAGTAAGGAGCACTCAAGACCTGGCTACATCAACAATAAGGGATCGAAGGGCCTGGAACAACATATTTTGAAGAGCAAGGGAGCTTGGAATGCAGCCAAGAATCTACTTTCCTGCAAAGTTGAGGCTTCTCTTCCAGGGAAAAAGATGGACATTTAATGAAATGGAATAATTCCAAAAATTTCTGATGAAAAGACCAGAGCTAAACAGAAAATCTGGACATCAAACAGGAGGTTCAAGAGACACATGAAAAGGTAAAAAAAAAGGGAGGGTGGTAAAAGGAAAAAAAATGCAATCCAGTAAGTTGAAACTGGCTATATCCCAGGGGGGAGATTCTCATAAATCTTGAGAATTGTAACTCTAACAGAGAGAATACACCTAGCCAGAAATGATGGACATTCATGACCTATCCATGAGACTGTTATCTAATGGGATGTAACTGGCTTTAACCCCACTTGGGAGAAAGACTAATAACTCTCAGGAATTTTGAGTCTATTCGAAAAAATATACTGAACTAGAAGGGACAGACACTCAGAACTTTCTATGACTTATAATGATCTAAAAAAAAAAAACTATCTCCTTAAGAAGGGCCACAGGAAAGAGACTGGAGGAGGGAGGTGATTGAATGGGGTAAATCTCATTATACAAAGAGGTACAAAAAACCTGTGGTAATAGAGTTGAAGAAGGGAGCAGAGGAGAAACACCTAAATCTTTTTCTCATCAGACTTGGCTTAAAGTCAACCTACACATACTCAGTTAACTTATAAAACATCTAACCTTTCAAGTACTAAAAGGGGAAAAGGGGAGAGGGGGACAGAGAAAGGGAAGGAGAGTGGGGGGAAAAGGGGAAATAACAAAAGGAAGGGAAGGGGGAAAATGGAAATGGGAAAGAAAGGGGAGGGTATGATTAGGAGAGCAAACACACTGAAGGGGGTGGTATTCAGAAACAAAATACTGGGGAATATGGATAAAGGGGGAAAGGGGGGAAAATACAAACAGAGGGAAGATAGCATGTAGGGCAATAAAGAATTAGTAATCATAACCTTGAATGTGAATGGGATGAACTCTCGCTTAAAATGAAGCAAATAGCAGAGTGGATTAAAAACCAGAATCCTACAAAATGCTGCTTATGAGAAACTCATTTGAAGCAGAGAGATACATATAGAGTAAAGGTAAAAGGTTTGAGCAAAATATATTTTGCTTCAGCTGAAGTAAAAAAAGCAGGGGTAGCAATCCTTATCTCAGACAAAGCAGAAGGAAAACTAAATAGCGTTAAAAGAGATAAGGAAGGAAATTTTATAATCCTAAAAGGTACCATAGATAATAAAGTTATTTCAATATTGAATACATATGTTCCCAGTGGGACAGCACCCAAATTCTTAGAGGAGAAGCTGAAAGAAGTACAGGAATACATAGACAGCAAAACTCTTCTAGAGGGAGCCCTCAACCTCCCTCTCTCAGATCTAGATAAATCGAATCATAAAATAAACAAGAAAGAAGTTAAGGAGGTAAATAGATTGTTAGAAAAATTAGATATGGTAGACTTATGGAGGAAACTGAATGGGGATAGAAAGGAATATAACTTTTTCTCTGCAGTACATGGAACTTATACAAAAATTGACCATGTATTAGGACATAAAAACCTAATGATCAACTGCAGAAAGGCAGAAATAGTGAATACATCTTTCTCAGATCACAATGAAATAAAAGTCATATGCCATACTGGGCCAAGGAGATATAGACCCAGAACAAACTGAATAACCTCATTTTAAAAAATGAGTGGACCAAAAAACAAATTATATAAAGTATTAACCATTTTATCCTAGATAATGATAATAATGAAGCAACATACCAAAACCTATGGGATTCATTCAAAGTGACTCTCAGGGGATATATTATAGCTCTAAATGCTGACATGAATAAATTGGAGAAAAAGGAAATCAATGAAATAAACATGCAACTAAAAGAATTAGAGAAAGAACAAATCAAAAATCCCCAATTAAATTCCAAATTAGAAATTCTAAAAATTAAAGGAGAAATTAATAAAATCAAAAGCAAAAAACTATTGAATTAATAAATAAAACCAAAAGTTGGTATTATGAATAAACCAAAAAAATTGATAAACCTCTGGTCAATTTGATTAAAAAAGATGAAAACAAATTGCTAGTATCATAAAAGTAAAAGGTGAACTCACCACCAATGAGGAGGAAAATTAATAATTCAAAATCATTTTGCCCAACTCTATGGCAATAAATTTGATAATCTAAGTGAAATGGATGAATATTTATAAAAATATAAATTGCCCAGATTAAATGAAGAAGAGATTAAATACCTAAACCACCCTATCTCAGAAAAAAGAAATTCAACAAGCCATTATTGAACTCCCTAAAAAAATCTCTAGGGCCTGATGGATTCACAAGTGAATTCTACCAAACATTTAAGGAAGAACGAGTTACAATCCTATATAAACTCTGGAAAAATAGGGAAAGATGGAACTCTGCCTAACTCTTTCTATGAAACCAATGTAGTACTGATACCTAAACCAGGCAGAGTTATAACAGAGAAAGAAAATTATAGACCGATTTCCCTGGTGAATATAGATGCAAAAATCCTAAAAAAAAATCTTAGCAAAACGATTACAACAAGTCATCACTAGCATAATACATTATGATCAAGTAACATTTATTCCAGGAATGCAGGGTTGGTTCAATATTAGGAAAACTGTTAGTATACTCAATTATATCAACAACAAACCTATCAGAAACCATATGATCATATCAATAGATGCTGACAAAGCTTTTGACAAAATACAGCATCCATTCCTATTACAAACACTAGAGTGTATAGGAATAAATGGACTTTTCCTTAAAATAATTAGCAGTATCTATTTGAAATCATCAGCAAGCATTATATTCAATGAGGAGAGACTAGAGACATTCCCAGTAAGATCAGGGGTGAAACAAGGGTGCCCATTATCACCACTGTTATTCAATATTGTATTAGAAATGTTAGCATCAGCAATTAGAGAAGAAAAAGAAATTGAAGGAATTAGAATTGGGAAGGAAGAGACAAAACTCTTACTCTTTGCAGATGATGGTCTACCTAGAGAATCCCAAGAAATCAGACAAAAAACTACTGGAAACAATTAGCAATTTTAGCAAAGTTGCAGGTTATAAAATAAACCCTCATAAATCCTCAACTTTTCTGTATATGTCTATCAAGAAACAGCAGGAAGAGCTAGAAAGAGAAATCCCATTCAAAGTAACCTCAGACAATATAAAATACTTGGGAGTCTATTTGCCAAGACAGACTCAGAATCTTTTTGAAAACAATTATAGGAGCAGCTAGGTGGCACAGTGGATATAGCATCGGCCTTGGAGTCAGGAGTACCTGAGTTTAAATCTTGCATCAGACACTTAATAATTAACTAGCTGTGTGGCCATGGACAAGCCACTTAACCCCATTGCCTTGCAAAAAAAACCTAAAAAAAAGAAAAAAGAAAACAATTATAAAATACTTCTCACACAAATTAAATCAGATTTAAATAACTGGGCAAATATCAAATGCTCATGGATAGGTAGATCTAATATAATAAAAATGACAATTCTACCAAAACTAAACTGTTTAGTACCCTACCAATCAAAATTCCAAAAAATTACTTTAAATAGTTAGGAAAAATTGTAAGTAAATTCATATGGAGAAATAAAAAGTCAAGAATTGCCAGAAGCTTAATGAAAAAAGTGCAAAAGAAGGTGGCTTAGCCCTACCTGATCTAAAATTATATTATAAAGCATCAGTCATCAAAACTGTTTGGTATTGGCTAAGAAATAGAGTGGTGGACCAGGGGAATAGACTAGGTGTAAAAGCAGGAGATGATTATAATAATCTGCTGTTTGATAAACCCAAAGAGTCTGGCCATTGGGATAAAAACTCCGCCTTTGATAAAATTTGCTGGGATAATTGGAAGTTAGTATGGAAGAAACTGAGATTAGACCAACACCTCATACCCTTAACCAAGATAAGATCCAAATGGTTACAGGACATAGACATAAAAAACAATGCTATAAGCAAATTAGAAGATAAAGGACTAGTCTACCTGTCAGATCTATGGAAAGGGGAGCAGTTTATGACTAAGGAAGAATTGGAGAACATCACTAAAAACCAATTAGATGATTTCAATTGCATTAAATTTAAAAGCTTTTGCACAGATAAAACCAATATAACCAAGATCAAAAGAAATGTAGTAAATTGGGAAACAATCTTTACAACTAATGATTCTGACAAAGGACTCATTTCTAAAATATACAGAGAACTGAGTCATATTTTTAAAACAAAAAGCCATTCCCCAATTGACAAATGGTCAAAGGATATGCAAAGGCAATTTACAGATTAGGAAATCAGTGATCCATAGTCATATGAAAAATTACTCTAAATCATTACTTATTAGAGAAATGCAAATTAAAGGTTCTCTGAGGTATCACCTCACACCTCTCAGATTGGCCAATATGAC
Organism: Macrotis lagotis; assembly: GCF_037893015.1. Classification (NCBI taxonomy): domain Eukaryota; kingdom Metazoa; phylum Chordata; class Mammalia; order Peramelemorphia; family Peramelidae; genus Macrotis; species Macrotis lagotis. The sequence continues at coordinate 79,234,284 of NC_133658.1, read as the reverse complement.
TAGGAAGGATAATGATCATTGTTGGAAGGGTTGTGGGAAATCTTGTACACTACTACACTGTTGGTGGAGCTGTGAACTCATCCAGCCTTTCTGGAGAGCTATTTGGTATTATGCCCAAAGGGCAACAAAAATGTGCATACCCTTTGACCCAGCAATACCACTACTGGGTCTATACCCTGAAGAGATGATGAAAAAGGGTGAAAACATTACTTGTACAAAAATATTTATAGCTACCCTGTTTGTGGTGGCAAAGAATTGGAAATCAAGTAAATGTCCTTCAATTGTGGAATGGCTTAGCAAACTGTGGTATATGTATGTCATGGAACACTATTGTTCTATTAGAAATCAGGAGGGATGGGATTTCAGTGAAGCCTGCAGGGATTTGCATGAACTGATGCTGAGTGAGATGAGCAGAACCAGAAAAACACTGTACACCCTTATAGCAACATGGGAGTGATGTTCAACCTTGAAGGACTTGTTCATTCCATCAGTGCAACAATCGGGAACAATTTTGGGCTGTCTGCATAGGAGAGTGCCATCTGTATCCAGATAAGGAGCTGTGGAGTTTGAAGAAAGTGCAAGTACTATTCCCTTTAATTTACGAAAACACAGATATCTTATTGTCTGATCTTGTTGCCTCTTAGACTTCTCTTCTCTTCTTTAAGGATATGATTTCTCTCTCATCACACCCAATTTGGATCAAGGTACAACATGGAAACAAATTATAGACTGACAGAGTGCTTTCTGTGGGGGTGGGGTGGGGGGGAGGGAAGCAAGATTTGGGGGAAAATTGTAAAATTCAAATAATATCTTTAATAAAAATAAATTAAAAAAAGAAAATTATAAACCAAATCATTTTAACACATTCTCCAACTGATAAGCATCTACTCTATTTCTAATTTATCACTACAAAAAAGAGCTGATACAATGAATTTTGACTTTTGAGTTTTTTTAAATCATTTTTGGGGAAAAAACGAATTGCTAAATGTAAGGGTATGAAAAGTTTTATGGC